>NW_012114944.1:385057-395140 GCF_000951035.1 Colobus angolensis palliatus
ACAGAGAGACCCTTCTAAAACAAAACAAAAAGGCCAGGCACGGTGGCTCACGCCTGTAATCCCAGCACTTTGGGAGGCTGAGGTGGGCAGATCACCTGAGGTCAGGAGTTCGAGCACGACCTGACCAATGTGGTGAAACCCTGTCTCTACTAAAAATACAAAAATCAGCTAGATTTGGTGGCACGTGCCTGTAATCCCAGCTACTCGGGAGGCTGAGGCAGGAGAATTGATTGAACCTTGGAGGTGGAGGTTGCATTGAGCCAAGATTCCACCACAGCACTCCAGCCTGGGCAACAGAGTGAGACTCTGTCAGGAAGGAAGGGAGGGAGGGAGGGAGGAAGGCCAGCCCGAGTTGGCCAGCATAGTGGCTCACACCTGTAACCTCAGCACTGTGGGAGGCCTGGATGGGAGAATTGCCTGAAGCCAAGCATTCAAGAGCAGCCTGGGCAACATAGTGAGACCCTATGTCTCCAGAAAATTAAAAAATTAACTGGGCATGGTGGCACATAGCTGTAGTCCTAGCTACTTGAGAGGTAGAGGCAGGAAGATGGCTTGAGCCCAGGAGGTCAAGGCTGCGGTGAATTATTACTGTGCCACTGCACTCCAGCCTGGGTGACAGAGCAAGACCCCGTCCCTAAAAAATAGTGAAGTCCAAGATGTATTAAGCAAAAAAAAAAAAAAGTTCTGTGATTTAAATTACAGAACTAAAAATATAGTGTGATACATTTTTAGTTTATACCTAATTATTTCACTTTATATATTTTCCATGGTGTTTGAATTTTTGCCAATGAGCAATTATTACTTTTGTAATTAAAAAGTCATAAAAATGAGAAGACAGCCTGATATCTTTTAAAAATCAGGGCCTCCTGATGAAACTGCACCTGATATGGCTCTTCAGAGTCTCAGCTTTGTACATCCTGGAATCCATTTTCTTCACCTAGAGGTGATCAGATTTATAAAAACTGATTGACTAAACTGACCAAAGGCTGATGTATAAGATGTCAATGTTTTGATTTACACTGGGATATTGAAAGAGACTCTGTGGCTTACATCTGTAATCTCAGTGCTTTGTGATGCTGAGGCAGGAGAATCACTTGAGCCAAGAGTTTGAGACCAGCCTAGGTAACAAAGCGAGAATCCAGCTCTACAAAAAAAATAGTAATAATTAGCTGGGTGTGGTGGCACACCCAGCTCCTCAGGAGGCTGAAGCTGTAGGATTGCTTGAGCCCAGGAGTTCAAGGTTGCAGTGAGCCATCATCGCATCACTGCACTCCAGCCAGGGCAACAAAGCAAGACCCTGCCTCGGGGTGGAAAAAAAAAAAAGACAAAAAGAAAGAAAGACTTATTTTTTGTAACTCAAAAGCAGTACTGTGTGCCTTGCTTGGCCACCATCTAAATCAGAACTCTAATGGCTTTTGACATCCTGTGGTATAGCCGTGTGGTCAAAATCAGAGGGTGAAGCATTGCCCCAATAACCTTCATTTGTTTTAAAGGCAGATCTGTGCTGTCTGACATTTAGTCTATACAGAGGTACTGCTGGAGCTAAGGAGATGGCACCTCAATAAAAAAGTCGAAAGAAGTTTTAAGGATAGAACAACCATCTCCGTCTTTGCCAATACAGAGGAATCTGGAAAAGAAGGCGCCAAACAGATATGCACAGATTTCTTCCAAAGTCAAAGAAAACTACTTCAAAGAAGCCCTTCTGAATTCTGTAGTATGGTTGAAAGTGTTTTTTTATTTCCGATTCTTTGAGAAAATTAAAGGCAGAGCCAAACTGATACCTTGTCAGAGTTCGCTACTGTATTATTTATGTTACAACAGTAGCATAAGATACATAAAAGCTTTATGTGGTCCTGGAATGTGATGAAATATTGTGTCCGGAATTGGTTCCTTCCGGTGGCTTCTTGGTCTCGCTGACTTCAAGAGTGAAGCCACAGACCTTTGCAGTGAGTGTTACAGCTCTGAAAGGTGGCGTCTAGAGTTGCTTGTTCCTCCCAGTGGGTTCGTGGTCTCGCTGACTTCAGGAGTGAAGCTGCAGACCTTCTCAGTGAGTGTTACGGCTCATAAAGGTAGTGCAGACCCAAAGAATGAGCAGCAGTAAGATTTATTGTGAAGAGTGAGAGAACAAAGATTCCACACCATAGAAGGGAACCCAAGCAGGTTGCTGCTGCTGGCTCAGGTGGCCAGCTTTTATTTCCTTATTTGGCCCCGCCAGGTCCTGCTGCTTGGTCCATTTTACAGAGTGCTGATTGGTGCGTTTACAAACCTTTAGCTAGACAGAAAAGTTCTCCAAGTCCCTACCCAACCCAGAAGCCCAGCTGGCTTCACCTCTCAATATGGTGTTTGTGTTTGCTGCTATAAAAATTAATCATTTCTCTCATGTCAAGAACACAATCCCTTTTAGGTAATTGTTTCTAGCAGGAAATAATTCCAGCTTGATCTATAATACCTTTTCTAGGAATGTCAAATACCTCTCCTGTGAGAACTTCTTAGGTGTAGGATAGCCTTTCATTTTTGTAAGGATGGTGCTAAAGATCCCATGACTGGGGACAGTGGTGAATTCTGGTAATAGATACCTTGTCCACCTTTAGCTCCTCACCTTTTTGCTACACTGCAAAGTAATAGAGAGAGAATTTGGTAGGGCCTGTATTCTGCAAATACTGACATATAACTAAGAGTAGTAGTAATGGCTTCCACTATACTGCCATGTTCTGTGCTAAGCAGAGCATGACCAAAAAAAAAAAAAAAAAAAACACGCACACGTATGTTTGTTGCAGCACTATTCACAGTACCAAGACTTGGAACCAACCCAAATGCCCATCAGTGATAGACTGAATAAAGAAAATGTGGCACATATACACCGTGGAATACTATGCAGCCATAAAAAAGGATGAGTTCATGTTCTTTGCAGGGACATGGATGAAGCTGGAAACTATCATTCTCAGCAAACTACCACAAGAACAGAAAACCAAATACTGCATGTTCTCACTCATAAGTGGGAGTTGAACTGTGAGAACACGTGGACACAGGAAGGGGAACATCACATACCAGGGCCTGTCAGAGAGTGGGGGGCTAGGGGAGGGATAGCATTAGGAGAAATACCTAATGTAGATGATGGGTTGATGGGTTCAGCAAACCACCATGGCACCTGTATACCTATGTAACATATCTGCACGTTCTGCACATGTATCCCAGAACTTAAAGTATAATAAAAACAAACAAACAGCTAATTAAGCCACTTATATTCTGAAAATGTAGGTTTATATTGCTGTGACAGAGCTGAAGACCACGCTTGCCAAAATGCCTGCAAGAGAATTCTGATGTCCAAGAAAACGGAAATGGAGATTGTTGATGGTCTCATCGAGGGTTGTAAGACCCAGCCCTTGCCTCAAGATCCTCTTTGGCAGTGTTTTCTTGAAAGCTCACAATCTGTTCACCCTGGAGTCACTGTACACCCTCCTCCCTCTACAGGCCTTGATGGGGCTAAATTGCATTGTTGTTCTAAAGCAAACACTTCAACATGTAGGTTAGTATTTCATTTTCCTTCACTAAAATCAGTAGAAAATGGCATTTTAATTAATGATTTTAAGCCTAGCAAACGTGTGTTATATTCTTACATGGTATAGGCTTAGCATTTAGAAAATATGAAATATTCTTTCATCCAACAAATGTGTATTGAGCATTGTGTACCATATACAAAACATTGTTCTGTATATTGAGTGCTTTTAGCACAGCATTTTGGGGTGTGGAGGATTAGCATTGTCAGGGTAATAAATATTTAAGATGATGCAGTAGATGAATGCTATCCTTATAGAGATCATTAAGTAAACTTACAGTTTAGAAGATGTTTTGATCTGACATCTAAGGGACATTCTCTTTATTAAATTATGAAACTTCGAACTTTTTATTATATTGGTGGATAACCTGGGTTAACACTTATAACCAAAGTTAGGTGGTAGCATATGGCATTCATCTGGGTGATACACGTAGGGATGAAAAAGTAACAATACAAATATAGGATGTAGGAATTGCAGTCTAGAGACAAAAACAAATGGAGATAACTAAGATCATGGTAGAACACAGGTACAATAGAAATGTGCTTTATTAGAGATATTTGGGGTAAAAAGGGACCCCATGTTACTAGGATATCCTGAAATGAATATAAAATACCAGGAGTAAAACAGTCTTTCCTGTGGTTTCTAAATTGGATGGACTTTTAGCAAAAAATTTTGCCTGGAATAGCTCATCAAACTTTAGTAACTGTCAATCAAACGTTGGCAACTTTTTTTAAAGACATGAAGGTCAGGCGCAGTGGCTCGTGCCTGTAATCCCAACACTCCAGGAGGCCGAGGCAGGGGATCACCTGAGGTCAGGAGTTTGAGACCAGCCTGGCCAATATGGTGAAACCCTGTCTCTACTAAAAAATATACAAAAATTAGCGGGATGTAGTGGCACGTGCCTGTAATTCCAGCTGCTTGAGAGGCTGAGGCAGGAGAATCACTTGAACCTGGGAGGCAGAGGTTGCAGTGAGCTGAGATTGTGCCACTGCACTCCGGCCTGGGCGACGCAGTGAGACTCCATCTCAAAATAAATAAATAAATTAATTAAAGACAGGAAAAAGACAGAGCCAGACTCTGTCTCCAAATAAATAAAGACATGAAAAACCTGAAAGTTATCCAAAGAAAATTAACAAAAAGGCTTAAAGGGAAATTAAATTAGGCTTGTAATTAAGGAAATTGGGTTGCTTATAGAAGTTAATAAATATATTTATGGGAGGGATGCTGAGTGTTTCTTTGAATGCCCACAAAAAAGTTTATACCTGCATAGAGTCACTAGAGATTGGAATGGCTGTGTTGTCCCAAAAGAGCTTCAGTAAGGAAGGCTTTTCCCTGTCTCTAAACTTGATACAGGGTTTTATGGTTTCCTGAAGGCTTTCATTTTCATCAGATTTCATCTTCATAAAACCTTAGGAGATAATTGGAGAAATTTACGTAATTTTTCTTTTACACTTAAGAAACTAACAATGAGATGTTAAATAACCTGTCTAAGGCAAATACAGATTGACCACCCTTAATCCAAAAATCTGAAAACCAAAATGCTCCAAAATCTGAAACTTTTTCAGTGCTGACATGACACCACAAGTGGAAAATTCCACACCTGACCTCATGTGATGGGTCACAGTCAAAATGCAGTCAAAACTTTATATCATGCACAAAATTATTTAAAATATTGTATAAAATTACCTTCAGGCCATGTATATAAGGTATATATGAACATAAATTAATGTCGTGTTTAGACTTGGGTCATAGCCCCAAAATATCTCATTAGGTATATACTTCTAAAATAAAAAAAAAAAATCCAAAATTTGGGTCCCAAGCATTTCAGATGAGGGATACCTAACCTATAGAAAGTTAAGGACTAGCCAGTTGCAGTGACTCATGCCTGTAATTCCAGGGTGAGGCAGGTGGATCACCTGAGGTCGAGAGTTCCAGACCAGCCTGGTCAACATGGCAAAACCCCATCTCTACTAAAAATACACACACACAGACACACACACACACACACACACACACACACACAAATTAGCCAGGTGTGGTGACAGATGCCTATAATCCCAGCTACTTGGGAGGCTGAGGCACTAGAGTCACTTGAACCCAGGAGGCAGAGGCTACAGTCAGCCAAGATCACGCCACTGCACTCCAGACTGGGTGACAGAGTGAGACTCTGTCTCCATAAACAAAACAAAAAAGAAAGAAAGCAAGTTAAGGACTAGAAAAAGGAAAGTTTCCAGATCAAGGTACCTGATGTAACTTGATTGCAGCTTCCTTATTCCCATAATGTGTAAGCCTCCCTGATAGCAGGGACCTTGTCTGTTTTATTCACCGTTGTATTTCCAGTGCTTTGAACAGGCCCTCACACAAGATAGACACTCAATAAACATTGGTGAGGTGAATGAACAAATGTAAAAGTAAAGATATCTTCATCATAGGGGTAAATATGACAGTCAAATAAAATATAAGGTGAATGAATTTTTACTTACAGTTTTATATATTTCAATAATATGAAAATTATATTGTAAACATGTATTTCATAAATAAAATGAATGAATATCATATGTGAGAGCACTTTAGAAATGGTACGAATGTTTTAGCTGTATACACATACTTAAGTTGCTTTGTAATCATTGAGTACTAAAAATAAAATATCGTGTATTAATTACAATAGTATATAGAGGCTTTGGAATATCTTAGGGAATATAAATGGCTTTTGTATAGTTTTTCAGGAAGAAACTAATGTACCCTGAGTCTATCATGCTTCTTAAAAGAAATGAGAGGACCATGTTCTAGTTTTACCTTCTATGACTGAACATGAATATAAGGGAATATATCTTTGTGGAGACAAAACCATGTGCTTTAAGTAAAAGTAAAAAGAAATCAGAAAGATATAGGGGGAAATAATTGTGCCGGGAATTAAGGATGCACAAATACTGTAATTGAACATTAAATTTGGCACTGAGATTTCTAGCAACCTTGACAAAAAGAGAAAAGATAGACAATGAAAGAAGCCTGTTTTCCATGGAAAACAATCACTTTTTCTGGCTCTAGTTTCTAGGAAATAAGTCATTTGGTTTTTTTACTTTTTTCTCACATATATTCCAAAGTATATAGTTCATAGAGTTTTAGTTTTATGCAAATCAAATATTTACTTGGTTGGCTCATGTCTGCTTCTGCATTTGTGCTCTTGTTTCAGGGAACTCTGCACTAAACTTTACAGCATGAGCTGGGGCAATACACAGAGTTGGCAAGAGTTTGATCGCTTTTGTGAATATAATCCAGTGGAAGTGTCCATGTTGACCTGTTTAGCAGATGTCCGGGAACCTTGCCAGTTGGGCTGTAGAAACCTTACTTACTGTACTAATTTTAACAACAGGTAGGACAAATTATTATACATGGAATAGAAATATTTTATCACTAATTATAAATAAGTGAAATACCACTTTATTCTGATTTTGTTCCTGTTGGGTTAAAAGAAAGTCATATTTCTTTATGATTTCATCTTTAAATGCAATATTCCATCTGGTAAGTCACCTCTGGGAAAGGAAACACTATTACAAAGACCCTTCCAATCTTGAGGTAGAGATACCTCAAGCTTCTGGAATTCAAAGAATCTCTTCTGCTGTCAGTCCCCTCTCCCTTCTACTGTACCACCAGTGGAAGTAATTCATTGTAGAATAAATTATTGTGAACTATTTGGTCATCCAAATGTTCACTTTTACACAATTTACTTTAAAGGACCTTGAGAATGATTGAGGTTCCTTCTCTGTGAGTCCCCTGTTTCATACAAAAATATTTCTTTACAAAAACAATTCAAATAGATGTTTTCCTGGGGTATCAAGTATCATTAGAAAAATAAGGGGGCAAGAACTGAACCTTGGAGCATATCAACAGTTAATGGTTGAAGAAACCGAAGAAAACAGAAAAGGGCACTGGAAGCACAAAATGAGAGAACTCCATATAGAAACGAGAGAGAGAGTTACTAAAGAAGTGGTGGCTGGTTTTATAAGTTACAACCCAGAAATAAAGAGGGCAAAAGGGAAGAGAATCATTCAGTTGGGCCAGAAGGAAGTTCTAGATATTTTTGTCAGATGGTGTTTACTTCAAGCTAACACACATCTTATCTTTTTTAAAATACTCAGAGTGTTACTTAGAGTGAGAAAATTAAGATAGCTTTAAAACTGGTGATAGAGTATAAGCCAGTAAATACCTGATTTAGAGATTGAGTACATCTGAAATGTTTGATAGTTAAACTTTGGCACATAGTTCTGGTCTGGTTTCTAGTAATGGTGGAGTAGCTTGTATGAGAATAACAGCCCTACCAATACCAATTATGAAATATAAAAGAACAGTTGTTTTGAAGGTATTGGAGACTGATCAAAAGCAGGAAGGTCTACATCTTTTTTTTTTTTTTGAGACAGAGTCTCACTCTGTCACCCAGGCATGATCACCCAGTGGCGTGATCTTGGCTCACTGCAACCTCTACCTCTGGGTTCAAGCAATTAATTCCCTTGCTTCAGCCTCCCAAGTACCTGGGATTACATGCACCTGCCACCATGCCCAGCTAATTTTTTTTTTTTTGTATTTTTAGTAGAGATGGGGCTTCACCATGTTGGCCAAGCTGGTTTCGAACCCCTGCTGGTGTGAAAACAATCTGCCCGCCTTGGCCTCCCAAAGTGCTAGGATTACAGGCATGAGCCACCACGAGCAGCCAACATCTCTTGAAAGATAGAAACCACACTGAGCAAAAGCCACATTTGTCCTCTTCTTCCTCATAGGCACTTTCAGTTTCCTTTCATGGGAAGTAGAGTTCAAGCAGAAAGCAGCAGTCTTGGCCTAAGGAGTGAGATATCAGAGTTTGGTCCTGCCGGAGAGGCTAGATATTGAAGGGAAAAAATCCCACAAGGGAGGGAACCACAAAAAGAAATGTCCCAAAATCCATGAACAGACTCCCTTTAAGTCCTTGGCTGACTCCTAAATTGTACTTTTGCAGGATGAGACTACAAGGAACCCAGGGGAAGGTGAACATAGATTATAGCAGTTAGCATTTGCTGGGCAGACGATTTAGAATTCAGATCATGCCAAGTTAGAAGGGCCTAGTAAACCCTATAAGGGCCAAACATTGGGAGTACATACAACATCCAAGAGCTAAAGGTAAAGCTGAAAAACCTTAACAAAACCTGAAACTGCCTCCAGAAGGAGGTATTTGTCAGTAATTTAACTGCCTGCTGGTGTGAAAACAACATTCCTCCAAAGAAGGTAACAAAATCCTAAATCCCACAAAGTATCACGCATAATGTCCATTATACAATCAAAAATTACTAGAAATGAGAAAAATAGGAAATATGACCCATAGTTAAGAGAAAAAACAATCATACCCATTGGTGACCCAACTATTGGAATTAGCAGATAAAGAATCTAATTATGATAAATATGTTGAAAGATCTACAGGTAAAGATAGATATAGGGGAGAGATGGAAGCGCTAAAAAAAAAAACCACATGAAAACTCTAAAACTGAGAAATGCAATATCTAAAATAAATTTATTGTGGGGAATGGAAAATAGACACAGCAGAAGAAAACGGTCAGTGACCTCAGAGATCGCTCCATAGAAATTACCTAAACCAAAGCACAGAGAGAATAAGTGATATAACATCTGTGGTAGTAACCCAGAAGGAAAGGAAAGAAAGGAGCAGAAAAATATTTGATTAAACCTTGGCTGAAAGTTTTCCAAATATGATTAAATACATTAACCCACTTTTTGGGAAACCTTAGTAAACCCCAAGCCAGATAAATACAAAGAGAGACACACCTAGCACATCATAGTCAAACTGTTGAAAACTAGAGGCAAAGAGAAATAGTTAAAGCAACCAAAGGGAGAAAAAAAGACACTTTACATATGGTGGAATAGCAATAAAAATGACAAGTGACTTCCTTTCAGAAACAGTGGAGAACCAAAGACCATCAAGTAGTAGCCCAAATAGTATCCTTAAAGTACTCAGGAAAAAAAAAAATCTTATATTTAGTGAAAATATTCTTCAAAAATAAAGGTATTTCTAGATATTACCAAAAAACAAACCAAAAAAAAAAACTCAGAATTTTCTGCCAGCAGCCTCTCACTACAAGAAATTCTTCAGTCTGAAGGAAAATACCACATGAAAACTCAGACCTACAGAGCACTGGGATTGGTAAACGTTGGTAAACATGAAAAATATTTTTTCTTTATTTCTTTTTCTTTTTTTCTTTTATGTTTTATTTTTCAAAAGTAATTGGTTAAAGCAAAAATAATAACAATGTATTGTGGAATTTATACATAGAAGTAAAATATATGATATATGACAGTAGCAAAAAGGATGAGAGAGGTAAATAATTTTACCGTTGCCCTTTTCCCCTCCCCCTAGCGCCGCTGGGCCTGCAGGTCTGTGTCGAGCCGCGGACGCGGGTCTCTGTTCCGCAGGATGGGGTTTGTTAAAGTTGTCAAGAATAAGGCCTACTTTAAGAGATACCAAGTGAAATTTAGAAGACGACGA
>NW_012114944.1:395990-397670 GCF_000951035.1 Colobus angolensis palliatus
AAAAAAAAAAAAAAAATAATAATAATAATAATAATAATAATAATTTTACCGTTATAAGTTTCTTACATTATTTGTGACATTATATAGTATTAATTCAAGGAAAACTATAATAAATAATGGACATATATTATGCATAGAGCAGCCACTAATTTAAAACACAACACAAAGAGGTATAGCTTAGAAGCTAATAGGAAATATGAAATGGAACACTAAAATATACTTGATCCATCCAAAAGAAGACAGAAAGAAAAAGGAGACAAATTGAAAACCACAGCAAAATGATAGAGACTTAAACCCAACTGTATCAATAATTACATAAATGTAAATGAACTAAAAACATCAATTGAAAGACAGGTTGTTGGAAAGACAAAGAATATTATTGGAGATAAAGAATATCACCTTATAATGATAAAAGTTCAACTTATCATGAAGATACAATTAACCTAAATATATATGCACCTAATGTCAGATAGGTATATATACTCAAAATACTTAAAAACAGAAGTAAACCCTAAAGAGAGAGAAATATTCAATCATATTCAGAAATGTTAACACCTCTCCCTCACTAATAGAACAAATGGAAAAAAATCAGTGAGGATATAGAGGATCTGAACAACATATGCTGGGTTGAAAAGCAAGTCTCAACCACTGTCAGAAGATGAAAATCATAAAAAATGTATTTTCTGAACACAACAGAATCAAATTGGAAATCAATAAAAGTAAACTATATTGAAATCTTCCCAAATATTTGATAATTAAACATATGCTTCTAAATAATCTATGCTACAAAGAAGAAATCACAAAGGAAATGCTTGAACCTGGGTGGCGGAGGTTGCAGTAAGCCAAGATCACACCATCACACTTCAGCCTAGGCGACAGAGTGAGACCCTCTCAAAAAAGGAATACTATGAACAACTTTATGCTAGTAAATCCTACAATTTAGATGAAATGGATGCATTCCTTAAAAACCAAAACTAACACAAGAAGAAATACAAATTAGGACTATTCTTATAACTATTAGAGAAATTGAATTTGTAATTATAAATCTTCACACAAAGGAAACTTCTGGCGTTACTGGTAATGCTTACCAAACACATAAGGAAAAAATTATGCAGTAATTTTTCAGGAAACAGATAACATATCCCAACTCCTCTTATGAGGCTAGCGTTACCTTGATACCAAAACTGACATGGACATTAAAAACAAGGTAACTGTAGTCTTGTGTCACTCAGAGATGCCAAAATCCTCAATAAAAGATTAGGAAATTCAATTCAAGTACAGTAAACTAATTTTCAACAAGAGCAGCAAGGCAATTCAATACAAAAATAAACATCTTTTCAGCCAGGCATGGTGGTTCACACCTATAATCCCAGCAGTTTGGGAGGCTGAGGCAGTTGGGATGCCTGAACTCAGGAGTTCAAGACCAGCCTGGGCAACAAGGTGAAACACCATCTCAATCAAAAATACAAAATATTGGCCGGGCACAGTGGCTCACGCCTGTAATCTTAGCATTTTGGGAGGCCGAGGCAGGTGGATCACCTGAGGTCAGGAGTTCGAGACCAGCCTGGCCAACATGGTGAAACCCCGTCTTTACTAAAAATACCAAAAAAAAAAAATTAGCTGGGCATGGTGGTGGGCCCCTGTAATCCCGGCTACTTGGGAGGCTGAGGCAGGAGAATC
>NW_012114944.1:397823-402571 GCF_000951035.1 Colobus angolensis palliatus
AAAAAAAAAAAAAAAAAGGCTGGGTATGGTGGCTCACACCTGTAATGGCACTTTGGGAGGCAGAGGTGGGTGGATCACCTGAGGTCAAGAGTTCAAGACCAGCCTAGCCAACATGGTGAAACCTCATCTCTACTAAAAATACAAAAACTAGCTGGGTATAGTGTCGGGCGCCTGTAATCCCAGCTACTTGGGAGGCTAAGGCAGGAGAATCGCTTGCATCCAGGAGGTGGAGGTTGCAGTGAGTCGAGACTGTGCCACTGCACTCCAGCCTGGGCAACAGAGCAAAAACTCCATCTCAAAAAAAGAAAAAATAACATAAAATAAAAAAATAGAAACATCTTTTCAACAAATAATACTAGAATAATTGAATATCTTTATGGAGGGGAAAAAAAAGAAGCTCAACGTGTGTTTCACACCCTACACAAAAATTGCTTCCAGATGGATCATAGGACTAAACATAAAAACTAAAAATATAAAGCTCATAGGAGAACATCTTCACAAACTTGGTGCAGGCAAACATTTTGTAGACAGGACACAAAATATATAATTTTAAAAGAAAAAAATGAATTAGACTTCAACAGTAAAATCTTTTGTTTGCCAAAAGACAACATTTAAAACTTGAAGGGGCAAGTCATAGACTTGAGAGGGAATGTTCAACATATGCACAGGTGTGTGTGTGCGCGCACACACACACACACACACATTTGTCAGAGAACTTGTATCCAGAATATATAAGTAACTCCTACAACCTCATATAAAAAGTAAAACAACTCAATTTTAAAATTGTGCAAAAAAGGCCAAGCGCGGTGGCTCACGCCTGTAATCCCAACACTTTGGGAGGCTGAGGCAGGTGGATGACTTGAGGTTAGGAGTTCAAGGCCAGCCTGGCCAACATGGTGAAACCCCATCTCTACTAAAAATATTTTTTAAAAATAGCTTGGTGTGGTGGCAGACAACAGTAGTCCCAGCTGCTTGGGAGGCTGAGACAGGAGAATCGCTTGAACCCAGGAGATGAAAGTTGTAGTGAGCCAAGATCGTGCCACTGCACTCCAGCCTGGGTGACAGAGCAAGACTCCATCTCAAAAAAAAAAAACGAAGAAGAAGAAAAAATTGTGCAAAAAACTTTCACAGACCCTTTACCAAAGAAGGATATCAAATGGCCATTTAATCAAGTATATGAAAAGATGTTCAACATCACTAATTATCAGGGAAATACAAATTAAAACCACAATGAGCTATCCCTTCACACATGTTAAAATGGCTAGTATCAAAAAGATGGAAGATAACAGTTGTTAGCAAGGATATGGAGAAAAGGGAAGTCTTGGACACTGTTGATGGAAATGTGAGTTAGTACAGCCATTATGGGAAATGGTATGGAGGGTCCTCAAAAAATTAAAGATAGAAGGTACCATATGATCCAGCAATTCTACTACTAGGTACATATCTAAAGGAAAGGAAATCAGCGTATTGAATAGATATTTCACTCCCACATTCACTGCAACATTATTTACAATAGCCAAGATATGGAATAAACCTGTATTCATCAATGAATGAATGGATAAAGAATATGTGGTATATATACAGTGTGGAATCCTATTCAGCCTTTATAAAGAAGGAAATCCTGTCTTTTGCAACAATATGAATGAACCTGGAGGACATTAAATAAAATAAGCCAGGCGCAGAAAGACAAATACTGCACGATCTCACTTACATGTGGAATCTAAAAAAATCAAACTCATGGAAGCAGAGAATAGAATAGTGGTTACCAGAGGGTGGCTGGAGAGGGTGGTGCAGGAGAAGAAGAGGAAAGAGGGAAGAGGGAGGGGAGAGGATTGGGAAAATGTTAGTCAAAGGACACAAAATTTTATTTAGACAAAAGGAATAAGTTCAAGAGATCTATTATACAACATGGTGACTGTAGTTAGCAGTGAGTTGTATACTTGAAAGTTGCCAAGACAGTAGATGTTAAATGTTCTCACCACAAAAAAAAGATAAGTATGTGAGATAATGCATATTTTAATTAGCTTAATTTAGCCATTCCACATGTGTCATATTTATATATATTATGTTGCACACAATAAATATATAATTTTTGTCCATTAAAAAAAGTTTAAAGGAAATAACCATCTAGTACATTAAAGGGTTCATTATTATTAGTCATGGCAAAATGCAAATTAAAATAGCAATTCACTGCCTCCTCACCCTCACAAGAATGCCTGAAATTAAAAGACTGGTAAGCATATGAAGCATATTGAAGCAAGTGGAATTCTTATAGTATGTTACTACTGGGAGTAGAATATTTAAGGACTTTGGAGCTTTTATTCAGTTTTTACAAAAGTTAGATCTATGACCTAACAATTTTATCCTGAAGCATTTACCCAAGAGACATGAAAACTTATGTCCAAGTGAAGACCTGTCTGGTACCCTTATTCATAATAGCCCAAAAAATGGGGGAGAGAACCCAAAATATCTATCAGGAGAATGAAAGAATATAACATTGTGGTGCATCCAAACAATGGGATAGCAATGGATGAATCTTTTGTTGAGAAAAAAAGCCCAACACAAAATACATTCTTGACACATGAGATCCAAGAATAGGCAAATGTAATCTATGGTGATAAAGATCAGAATATCCTTTCCTCTGCTGGAATCAGGGATTGAGTAGAGGGGGGCACAAGGGTACTTTATAGAGTGATAAAAAATGTTCTAGGCCAGGCCTGGTGGCTCACACCTATAATCTCAGCACTCTGAGAGGCCAAGGTGAGCAGATCGCTTGGGCCCAGGAGTTTGAGACCAGCCTGGGCAACATGGCAATAAAGAAAATACAAAAATTAACCAGGTGTGGTGGTGGGTGCCTGTAGTCCCAGCTACTTGGGAGACTGAGGTGGGAGGATCACCTAAGCCCAGGAGGTCAAGGCTGCAGTGAGCTGTGATCATGCCATTGCACTCCAGCCTGGGTGACAAAGTGAGAACCTGTCTCAAAAACAACAACAACAACAAACAAATTTCCAGTGGCTATACAACATGTGATACAGCAACAGATTGAATGCAGAAGCAGGTATGAAAATCCACCTGAGTTCTATTAAGCCAGACATTACAGAGATTTGCAAAACGGTAAAACAGTCCTATTCTTCTCGCTAATGTTTACTTTGGAAAAGAGTTATTTTTCATAAAAATGATACTTATATTAACATGTAATGGGTTTGTTATAATTTTAAATAACTTGATAACTACTTTAAAATTTGCTTAAATTTTTTTCAAGATGGGTTATTGCCATATTGCCCAGGCTGGCCTCGAATTCCTGGGCTCTCCTGCCTCAGCCTCCTGAGTAGCTGGAACTAGAGGCATGTCATCACACCAGCTAATTTTTTTTTTTTTAAGTAGAGATGAAATCTTGCTATGTTGCCCAGACTGATCTCAGACTCCTGAGCTCAACCTATCTTCCTGCCTTGGCCTCGCAAAGTGCTAGGATTGCGAGTGTGAGCCACTGTACCTAGCCTAGAATAGGCAAAATTAATGTATGGTGATATAAGTATAAATAGTTATGGCCTCTAAGTTACAGTCAGCAGGGAGGCATTAAGTCAACAGTGGCACAAGGGAACTGGCTGAAATGTTGGATGTGTTCCTTAATTGATTTAGATGTGCTTATGGATGTATACGTTTGTCAAAGCACATCAAGCTGTACCCATAAAATCAGTGCATTTAGTTTTTGTAATTATGTCACCATTTTTAAAAGTTGGCCTCATAATATTTATTTTATGAAATGAAATGGGACAGTCTGGGGATAATAGTCCTCTTCGGAGCATTGTGAAGTTTTAAACGGCCTCACAAGAATCTGTTAAAAAGAAAACATGCAATTAGAGTTTAATGCTAGTGTCTACACTGAATCTTCATACAGTCGAAGCTGATATCCCTTCATGGGTTGTATGTGCTTTCTTAAAAAATACATATTTTTATGATGCATTAGTATGTCAGGATTTTACTCATTGCTTCTCTCTAGAAAATAATTGCCTCTTGATTCTTTCTGGACTTTTTTCTCTTTAGGCCAACAGAACTTTTCAGGAGTTGTAATGCACAGTCAGATCAAGGAGCCATGAATGACATGAAGTTGTGGGAGAAAGGAAGCATCAAGATGCCATTTATCAATATACCTGTTCTCGATATTAAAAAGTGCCAGCCAGAGATGTGGAAAGCAATAGCTTGTTCACTGCAGATTAAACCTTGTCATAGTAAATCCCGGGGAAGTATTATTTGCAAGTAAGTTTCTTCCAGCCTAATGATTCTCCAGCTTTAGTTCAGACCCTCCATGATCTCTAGCCAGAGCCTCTCCATAGAATTTTCTCTCTCACCACTTCCTTTGCCTGTCACCCCCGTAAGTCAAATGCTTTCCCACTTTTTCCTCCTGTAGTTGAAATACTGCTCCCCTCATCACCACCTGCTTGTCTCCTCTGAAATACCAGACATTCCCATAGAATCTTCCCAGATTTCTCCAGCTGAAAATAATTTATCCTTACTACAGATTCCTATAGACCTTTATTTGTACTTCTTTTATGGAACTTGGTTCATGAAACATTTATTAAATGCCTCTGATGCACAATTCTATTTGTATATGTTAATTTCTGTACTTGTCTTATATTCTGTTAGACTCTGCTCTTTTTTTTTTTTTTTTTTTTGAGATGGAGTCTCACTCTGTCTCCAGGCTGGAGTGCAGTGGCATGATCTCAGCTCACTGCAACCCCCACCTCCCA
>NW_012114944.1:407726-442332 GCF_000951035.1 Colobus angolensis palliatus
TCGCACCACTGCACTCCAGCCTGGGCGACAGAGCAAGACTCCGTCTAGAGAAAAAAAAAAACAAAGATAGTTTAGCTTAATATGTAAAAATGGAACTTATCTCACTGCTTCAGTTTTTCTCTGCCAAGTACTCCTGCCAAGAGCTAGAAGAGCATGTTGCTATCTCATTGAGGGATCCGGGAGCTGGAGCTCAGCTTCTTGGCAGTGAGACAAATACATGGTGGAAACCAGGGGATGACAAGTAGAACTCCTACACACTCAGTAGTTAAGATAAGGGAGGTGTTCAGGCTGCCACCAGGGGGCATCCGTGACATGAGCTGGCTGCAGAGGCGGACAGTGAAGTCAGCTCCTACTTACTTTGTTTTCCTGTGTTAGATAGGATTAACAAAAAACAGAACAAATAGAAGTAAAAGAAAGCCCAGGAACAAATAGTCTAGGGCTTCATCATCAGGAATCCAGGCTCCTTTTATCCTTCTCCACCATCCTTAGCATTTAGCTTCCATCATCAAGATTACTTCATGTACTTTGTCATCACAACATGGCTACTAGAGTTCTGGCCACCATAATCTAGTTCCAGATGGTAAAAAGAAAGGGAGAGAGCAAACAACTTCTCCCTAGTCACACTGTCTACCCCTAGTTGTAAAGAAAACTGAGAAAGATTATTTTTTTAGCTGTGGGCCCATTGCCACCCTAAGTAAAATTGGAGATCTTTTAGTAATCAGGAAGAGAAAAGTATGTGCTAGATTTGTAGCTGATAGTATTTGCCATATTTTCTCAAGACCAACAAAGTGTGTCCCTTAAACTTTGTGACCAATATAGCAAAAAAGAGAGCATTAGACTGGAACTTAGACCTTTGTGACTTTGAGCAGATCACTTCTTTGAGCCTCGGCTTCCCTATTTATGAAATAATTAGGCAAAATGAGATGAACTCCAAGGGGCCTTATACCTCTGTTAGTCATAGAGTATGAGTCTGGCCTAAAATCAAGTAAGCAACACTTACTGTATTTATAATTCTGGATTCTATTACAGCAGGAAAATATTTGTGTAGAAGGAAACTGTATCAATGGGAGGAAAATTAAATATCTATTTAAATATCATACATAATTTATATCAAGTGAGACTCTTCCTTGGCCATGATTTCTGAAGTTAAATATAATCATGGTTTGGAGTCCATACATATTACCATAATAAATTCTCATTTATGATAAAACACACTAAATTATCCCTCTTAGATACCTTATTTGATTACCCTATCCAAAATATACCTATCACTTTCCCCTGACACTACTTATTGCTTATAATTTTCTGATTTAATTATTTGTTTATATATACACATATACATACATAGCATATAGCATATATATGTGTGTGTGTGTGTGTATATGTATATATATATATATATTTTTTGAAATGGAGTCTCACTCTGTCTCCAGGCTGGAGTGCAGTGGCATGATCTCAGCTCACTGCAACCCCCACCTCCCAGGTTCAAGCAATTCTCCTGCCTCAGCCTCCCAAGTAGCTGGGACTTACACGCCCAGCTAATGTTTGTATTCTTAGTAGAGATGGGGTTTTACCATGCTGGCCAGGATGGTCTCGATCTCCTGATCTCATGATCCGCCCGTCTCGGCCTCCCAAAGTGCTGGGATTACAGGCTTGAGCCACTGCGCCCAGCCAACTTTGCTCTTCTTAAGGAGCTTATTTTGCTTAGGAAATCTAGGATCAAGTAAAGATGGGAGCTGCTATAGTGGGTGAAACCAAAAGCATTTAACACATAGTAATCTGCCCATGTTTCCTCACACATCTTTTTTTCCAAAAGTTTTCCAAAACCAAGTTAATATCCAGTCCCTCAGCTGTTGGTATGTGGCTCAGTGCTGCTGCGTACCTCAACAATTTCAACCTTAAACAGAGTCCAGTCTATTCTCTGACTTGGCTTGGGGATAACCTGACAGGGAAATACTGGGGTATAACAATTAGATAGACAAGCAGGAGGCAACAAGAGGGGAATATGTAGACTCTTAGCACAGAAAACTTGTAGGAGTCACATCCCTATTGAAGACTAAGAACATTTTAAAGTAAGTGGACTTTCCAGTTGTTATAGGCCAGAGGCTAATGTTGATAACTAAAAAGAGACTTAGATAAGGAAGGGAAGGAGAAAAGAGGCAAGCAAGCAAACAAGCAAGCATAAGGTCCTAGAAGTGAGGATATATGATTTTTGCAGAGAGTAAATCAGACTAGCTTCGTTTAATTTCCTTTCAAAGATATTGAAAGGCCATATTGCTGGTAGTAACAGTACGAAGAAGTATACAATTTGAGTAAGGGCTTTGGTCTCAGACAACAGAAAGTTAGGGATGCTTTGAATTTATTATTCAACCTGAGCTCTACTGTGACTCCTGTTCTCTTTTGCCATACTTAACCAATTATGAAACATGTTAAGTTATGACAACTCACTTTCTGGAAAGTTTCAGAAAAAAGTGATGCTGACTAGACAACATGAGGTTCCTCAAGCTCTAAATTTATGTGCATTTTTTTCAAGATCAGATTGTGTGGAGATTCTTAAAAAATGTGGAGATCAGAACAAATTCCCTGAAGACCACACAGCTGAAAGTATTTGTGAGCTTCTGTCACCTACAGATGATCTGAAGAATTGTATACCTTTGGATACATACCTCAGTAAGTACTTTTTTGTATGTGTGTTTTTAGATTTCAAATACTTCTCTCTTCCAACTATTTGTTTTACTATTTGTTTTGGATGAGCATTCATCTTTTGAGGACATGGGGTTCAGTGATACCATCTCAATCACAGACTCTTGTTTGCTTGGACTTTTTGGCCCAGGAAAGAACTGTTGTCTTAAAACATGTAAGCAGAAGTGATTCTATCAGTCTGAGGAGGTATGAACTGTTGTCAGTCAGGAATTCTAAGCAGTGACTCAGGGGGCCAGCATTCTCAGATAACCAGCTCCATATCATGCTGACTTCTCACCATATTAATGACTAGAAAGTGGAATTTCGCCCCAGAGACTATCAGCTTTTTGTTATCAGAGTATCAGTGGATAAGAGCCAGGAATTGGCTTGGACTTACTCACCCAACAGGGTATAAAAAACGATAGTCTAGGCCAGGCACGGTGGCTCAAGCCTGTAATCCCAGCACTTTGGGAGGCCGAGGCGGGCGGATCACAAGGTCAGAAGATTGAGACCATCCTGGCTAACCCGGTGAAACGCCATCTCTACTAAAAATGCAAAAAAAATTAGCCGGGCGTGGTGGTGGGTGTGGTGGTGGGCGTCCGTAGTCCAGTTACTCGGGAGGCTGAGGCAGGAGAATGTCGTGAACCTGGGAGGCAGAGCTTGCAGTGAGCGGAGATCGCACCACTGCACTCCAGCCTGGGCGACAGAGCAAGACTCCGTCTAGAGAAAAAAAAAAACAAAGATAGTTTAGCTTAATATGTAAAAATGGAACTTATCTCACTGCTTCAGTTTTTCTCTGCCAAGTACTCCTGCCAAGAGCTAGAAGAGCATGTTGCTATCTCATTGAGGGATCCGGGAGCTGGAGCTCAGCTTCTTGGCAGTGAGACAAATACATGGTGGAAACCAGGGGATGACAAGTAGAACTCCTACACACTCAGTAGTTAAGATAAGGGAGGTGTTCAGGCTGCCACCAGGGGGCATCCGTGACATGAGCTGGCTGCAGAGGCGGACAGTGAAGTCAGCTCCTACTTACTTTGTTTTCCTGTGTTAGATAGGATTAACAAAAAACAGAACAAATAGAAGTAAAAGAAAGCCCAGGAACAAATAGTCTAGGGCTTCATCATCAGGAATCCAGGCTCCTTTTATCCTTCTCCACCATCCTTAGCATTTAGCTTCCATCATCAAGATTACTTCATGTACTTTGTCATCACAACATGGCTACTAGAGTTCTGGCCACCATAATCTAGTTCCAGATGGTAAAAAGAAAGGGAGAGAGCAAACAACTTCTCCCTAGTCACACTGTCTACCCCTAGTTGTAAAGAAAACTGAGAAAGATTATTTTTTTAGCTGTGGGCCCATTGCCACCCTAAGTAAAATTGGAGATCTTTTAGTAATCAGGAAGAGAAAAGTATGTGCTAGATTTGTAGCTGATAGTATTTGCCATATTTTCTCAAGACCAACAAAGTGTGTCCCTTAAACTTTGTGACCAATATAGCAAAAAAGAGAGCATTAGACTGGAACTTAGACCTTTGTGACTTTGAGCAGATCACTTCTTTGAGCCTCGGCTTCCCTATTTATGAAATAATTAGGCAAAATGAGATGAACTCCAAGGGGCCTTATACCTCTGTTAGTCATAGAGTATGAGTCTGGCCTAAAATCAAGTAAGCAACACTTACTGTATTTATAATTCTGGATTCTATTACAGCAGGAAAATATTTGTGTAGAAGGAAACTGTATCAATGGGAGGAAAATTAAATATCTATTTAAATATCATACATAATTTATATCAAGTGAGACTCTTCCTTGGCCATGATTTCTGAAGTTAAATATAATCATGGTTTGGAGTCCATACATATTACCATAATAAATTCTCATTTATGATAAAACACACTAAATTATCCCTCTTAGATACCTTATTTGATTACCCTATCCAAAATATACCTATCACTTTCCCCTGACACTACTTATTGCTTATAATTTTCTGATTTAATTATTTGTTTATATATACACATATACATACATAGCATATAGCATATATATGTGTGTGTGTGTGTGTATATGTATATATATATATATATTTTTTGAAATGGAGTCTCACTCTGTTGCCCAGGCTGTTGTGCAGTAGAGCAATCTCAGCTCATTGCAGCCTCTGCTTCCCGGGTTCAGGCCATTCTCCTCCCTTAGCCTCCTGACTAGCTGGCACATGCCACCACGCCCAGCTGAATTTGGGTTTTTTGTTTTGTTTTTTTGGATTTTTTTTTTAAGAGAGCCCCATTCTGTCTCCCAAGCTGGAGTGCAGTGATGTGATCTTGGCCCACTGCAACATCTGCCTCCCGGGTTCAAGCAATTCTCCTGCCTCAGCCTCCTGAGTAGCTAGGATTACAGGCACCCGCTACCATGCCCAGCTAATTTTTATATTTTAGTAGAGACGGGGTTTCACCATGTTGGCCAGGCTGGTCTCAAACTCCTGGCCTCCGGTTATCCACCCGCCTCAGCCCCCAAAGTGCTGGGATTACAGGCCTGCACTGTGCCTGTAATTACAGGCCCCACTGTGCCTGGCTCATACATAGTATATTTATTGTCTGTTTCTCTACTAGATGTAAACTCTATGTTAGAGACTTGTCTATTTTGTTCATCACTGTATCTCCAGCACCTAGAACCTTGCCTGGAATATTGTAGATCCCAATAAATTTAAAAAAAAAAATGAATGAACGTATGTTTATGCTAAATTTATCATTTCACAAATGAAAGAATCTCGGTGTTTTAATAGCTTGGTAGAATCAGGCCTTTATGCTCATGAGCTCTTCGTTTATTCCAGCCATAATTAATTCAGATAATTTACAATTCTCTCTTACTCTTTTAGGTTGGTTAAACTAATCTGTTTTGGTTTTTTCAGGGCCAAGTACTTTAGGTAACATTGTAGAAGAAGTAACTCATCCCTGTAACCCAAATCCTTGCCCTGCCAATGAGCTCTGTGAAGTAAACCGAAAAGGATGTCCATCTGGAGATCCCTGTCTTCCATACTCTTGTGTTCAAGGTAAGAGGTAGGTGGGTGTGAGAAGAGGATGGATAGGTGCTGCTAGTGTTTTTTTATAGGAGCTATCTTTCTTTTTTTCAATCCTGCTCCTTGTGTAATATAGGGGTTATCTTTGGAGTGAGATTATAAGTGACTTCATGTTCTATATTATGTTTTTCTATAATTGAGATTTTCTCATTAAACATTATTGATGTAAGCAGAAAAAGACAGACACTTGTAATTTTCAGTTGTTATTTAAATTGTAAACTAATAATAACAGTCTAAAACTTCACTCTTATAATGAGTTGCAGGGTTCTAGACTATGAAAGAAGAGAAGCTCAGACCAGCTTTTTGTACTTTCTCTTCTATGTGGTAATGTTTGAAAAAATATACTCTATGTTGTTCATGTTTTTTCTTTTCTTTGTTTTATTATATAGAGAAATAGCATATTCAATGGAATGTATAGCTATCTCCATAAAGATTAATGTTATGTTGAAATGTTTATAACTTTAAGGCTGAAGGATTTTTATCCCATGGAATTTTGATAGTCTTTATCTTTCTGTCAATCCCTTTAAAATATAGTTGTTGCAGCATTTTGCTTATTTTTTTCTATTTCCCAGTTGAGAATGTTTCTTTATCATGTTAGAATCAGATTTTTTTTTAAGTTGTTTTTTTTTTTTTTGAGACAGAGTTTCGCTCTTGTTACCCAGGCTAGAGTGTAATGGCGCTATCTCGGCTCACTGCAACCTCCACCTCCTGAACTGAAGCAATTCTCCTGCCTTAGCCTCCCAAGTAGCTGGGATTACAGGCACCCACCACCATGCCCAGCTAATTTTTGCATTTTTAGTAGAGACAAGGTTTCACCATGTTGTCCAGGCTAGTTTTGAACTCCTGACCTCAGGTGATCTACCCACCTCAGCATCCCAAAGTACTGGGATTACGGCATGAGCCACCGCACCCAGCATTAAAATATTTTTAAAGTAAAATAAAGCAAAAGAAGAAATAAGCATGATGTCTCAAATGATCATCTATAATATATATGTAATACTGTAATATATCGGCTATAGAGTTGTAATAAATCTTGTCAAAATAGGAAATGTTGGACTGTTTTAAATTTCAGGATAGTATTTTCTGTCCATTTACCCTTACATTATAAGTTGGTCAGTATTTTCTTTGGCAAGAAAATAAGATATAATTACTTAAAATGGTGACATCTGTATTTCATGTTATTTAAATATAGAATTCAATTCAGGGGCGGGGCACTGTGGCTTATGCCTGTAATCCCAGCACTTTGGGAGGCTGAGGCAGACAGATCATGAGGTCAGGAGATGGAGACCATCCTGGCTAACACGGTGAAACCCTGTACCTACTAATAATACAAAAAAATTAGCCGGGTGTGGTGGTGGGCACCTATAGTCCCAGCTACTTGGGAGGCTGAGGCAGGAGAATGGCGTGAACCTGGGAGGCGTAGCTTGCAGTGAGCCGAGATTGTGCCACTGCGCTCCAGCCTGGGTGACAGAGTGAGACTCCATCTCAAAAAAAAGAAAAAAGTAAAAAAGAATTCAATTCAGAATCCTCTTGTTTCATTAAACTCAGAAAACCCATCATATAATAAGATAGAAAATGGGCTTTCCATAAGCCCACCCAAATATTCAGTTTTTCCTTGAATTTAAGGTATACTTATTTTCCATCACTAAAAGTTTTTCTGAACAATATTATTCTAAAAATACTGGCCAGGTGCGGTGGCTCACTCCTGTAATCCCAGCACTTTGGGAGGCTGAGGTAGGTGGATCATGAGGTCAGGAGTTTGAGACCAGCCTGGCCAGTATGGTGTAACCCTGTCTCTATTACAAATACAAAAATTATTCAGGTACAAAAATTAGCCAGGTGTGGTGGCGCACGCCTGTATTCCCAGCTGCTCGGGAGGCTGAGGCAGAAGAATCACTTGAACCTGAGAGGCAGAAGTTGCACTGAGCCAAGATCATGCCAGTGCACTCCAGCCTGGGCAACAGAGCAAGACTCCATCTCAAAAAACAAAAACAAAACAAAACAAAACAAAACAAAATATATATATATACACATATATATACTGTTAGTTTCCCTATTCCATTTTTTAAAATATCTGTGATTTTAAAATATTTTTTACTAGCCCCCAAAAGTAAAAAGTTACATATCTTACAGCACTTTGATTCTGAATGATAGGTAACTTTGGGGTACAGATCTGTAATCACCACCATCCTCCAGAATATGGAATTTTCATTTGAGAGGTATGCTTTTGGACAATGAACCAAAGCAATTCCTTAATTTGATGAAAGTTATATTACGTAATCTTTAATAGTGATTTAGTACCTATAAGACTTTTGTCAAGTGTATATCTAATGTTATAAAACAATGTCATAAAACAGTACCATCTCTCTCAGCTAATTTTTGTTTGTACAGGTTGCAAACTGGGAGAAGCTTCTGATTTCATTGTCCGTCAAGGGACACTAATCCAGGTGCCATCATCTGCAGGGGAAGTTGGTTGTTATAAAATCTGTTCATGTGGACAAAGTGGACTCTTAGAAAACTGTATGGAAATGCACTGTATAGACCTCCAGAAGTCTTGTATTGTTGGAGGAAAAAGAAAAAGTGAGTCTTAAGCTCTGTTTTGTTTTTAATATGAGATTAGTTATTTTTACTTTGTAGGAAGAATATTGGATAGATTCTGACCAAAGAGTAAGGTCTGCATATCAGATACTCCAGGGCAGTATTTTTCAAACTATACAGAGCACTAGGACTTCTAAGGAAGTCTTTAGAAGTCTTTTCAAGAAGGGGCTAATGGCTAATAATAATTAATATTTATTGAATTCTAATCATGTGCTAAACACAAAGCTAAGTATTGCCTTACATTATCTCATTAAATCCTCCAAGTTACACTTTGATATAGGCAATAATACCTGTATTACCCTTACTGCATAGATGAGGAAACTGATGCTTAAAGAGGTCACCCAGCTAGTAAATGACCAAAGCTGGATTCTGCTCCAGGTCTAGTTGACTCCAGATCCCTTACCCTTCACAGGCAAGGACACAGGTAATCTTCCCCCAACCCTTTCCTTGGGCATACCCCACCCCACCCTCACTTCACCAGAAGTGAAACTCAGATTTTGACATCATGGAAAGCAAGTGGGTATAGGCACTACCCTATTATGAGTTTGGGAAAAAACTACATTAAAAAGTACTTTGACCGCCTTTCATTTTGGGAAAAAAGTACATTAAAAAGTACTTTGACCACCTTCCCTAAAAATCTTAGACTCCACTGCTTCCTTAACCATCTTTTGCTTGTAGCCCCAACAGCTGTTCGTGTCAATATATGATTTCAAACAATTGTGAGAAAATACCACTTTTGAGGATCTGTTCCCTCCCTACAAGCTCACTCTGCTACCCCATTTCTACTCCCATCCCCTACCCCTTCAACCATAGTAGTTCAGCTTTTATATGCTATTTGGTTTACTCTTCTGTGTGAGATTTGATTAAAAAGAAGAGTGCTCTTGGCTAAAATTAGCTCTCAAATTTCTGCCTTAGACCAAGTCAGGTGTTTATCTCTTAATCCATATTCTGCTCGACTAAACTATAAAGGTAGGTACTTTGTATGACAGAAAATATCAGGACAGATTCATTCCTTCTGTAACATTTCACTGACTAAATACCTATTCTGTACAAAAGAGCATACTAGTGCCTTATGGAGCTGAAACCAGGATGAGGGATGAGATCTTGCTTTACGTGTTAAGATGAGAGAATTTGAGCCAAAAAAAGTTGCAGACCAAGTGCTCTTCTGGGAGCTGGGCATTCCTGCTAGAGCGTCAGAAGAGTCTTTGATCCAAAGATGGCATCAGGTCTGGCCCTGAAGATACGAGCTTTCAAAGCAGAAGGGGCAGCCAGAAGCGTTCTTAGAGGATAGGGAGCAGCCTGGTAAGACCAGCACTTCAGGGGCTTGGAGAAATACACTAGGAGGCAAGTATGAAAATATAAATACCACAGATTTTACTCTAGTTGGTACATTCAGAAGTCATCTTTCAAGAATGTTTGGCTGGGCACAGTGGCTCAGGCTTGTTATCCCAGAACTTTGGTAGGCCGGGGCAGGCAGATGGCATGAACCTAGGCGTTCAAGACCAGCCTGGACAACATAGTGAAACCCTGTCTCTACAAAAAATATGAAAAATATCCAGATGTGGTGGTGTACACCTATAGTCCCAGCTACTTGGGAAGGTAAGGTGGGAGGATCACCTGAGCCTGGGAAGCAGAGGTTGCAGTGAGCTGGGATCACGCCAGTGCACTCCAGCCTGGGCTATAGAATAAGACCCTGTCTCAAAAAAAAAAAAAAGGAATTTCCATTTTAAAACTTGTTGAACTATTAAAATTGTAATATGTGCTCTATTTCTCAATGCGTGATATAGATCAACATTTTCTTTCTCTTTCTGTCAGGTCATGGAACATCCTTTAGTATTGACTGCAATGTCTGTTCTTGTTTTGCTGGCAATTTGGTGTGTTCTACCCGCCTTTGCCTCAGTGAGCACAGTTCAGAAGATGATCATCGTACCTTCACAGGTGACTGTGATCGTCCAGAGTCTGTCCTCAGGGGCCATCATTTCTTTGCACACACTTTTCCCTTCAAGGCAGCTTCTCCAGTCTTAACTGCAAGTGTAACCAATAAAATCAATACAGAATCTAAGGGCAAGATGCTTTTCCTCCCTGGATCTTAGTTTCTTCCTCTATGAATTGAAGGTGTTATACTAAATGGTGTCTTAGGGCCCTTAGCACTAATGTTCTGGAATTTCATGAGTCAAAAAGAACAGAGCCAGTGATTGGAATGGGTTTAATTAAATTGAACTTTTCTACCTGGTAAAATACCCCATTTACCCCTACCGCTATGATCTAAAATGTCCATGCATGTTCTCAGTTTGTTTCTCAGCACCTTCTTCCTCAGCCTACCTTAGCTTACTTCTTCCTCTAGACTCCCACAAACAATAATATCCCAGAATATTACTTTCTTGACTTTCCTATGCTTTGCTGCTCTTATTATTCTTACACCAACATAAGTAAGTGAAAAGGCTAGTGAGATGGGATGCTTTCCTCTTGTGAAGCTATTGTTGCCAATAGCAACAGCACAGTCTGCTGGTTTATCTTGATATCTGCTTTTTCCTAGATCTAAAATACCTTTGGTTGTGGGTTAAAAGTTACTAGGTAGTTGCCTTTGCCCCCATTTCATGCTGCTGCAGTGGTAACTTGATTCTTCTTTCCCCAGAATTAGTATTACATGCAGAGAGGGGTGGGGGCTGGGTGGAGGAGAAGTGGAGGAGAGGAGAGTAAGGATTTACCAACCTTGTACTTCCAGCCCATTGGAAATAAAAAGGGGATCAGAAATAAGAAGTGAATGGCAGACTGGTAAGGAAGTAGAGGTAGGACGAACTCTACTCCAGCCTTCACTGCTTTATTATCATCATCCTTTATTATTAACCTTTGCCTTGCTCAAGTGAGGACTATTCATTCTGCTTAGAGAAACCATAGAGGGATGTGGGGGTAAAGAATAAGCAAAGGATTTACAAGGAAGACTTTTTTTATTTTTTTGTTAATGTCTAAATGTTTTTAGAAGTTGAGCTTTACAACTAGCAAGACCCCTGTTTCCTATAGTGTGTGGCCTATGGCGTCCTGGGATAAATTAAGTCAATGACTGTTGATCTAACAGACTAAGGAAATTTTACTGACCCATAACTGTGCCAAATTTCTTGGGACCCAGTGTCCCACTCCAAATGTGACTCAGAGAAAGATGTTCGTAACAATTTGTAAGTCTTAAAATTACAATAATTTTCTAAGTTACCGTCTTGGACATGAGAGTGGAAGGAACGTACAACCTTCACTCTTTCTTTTTTTTTTTTTTCTGAGATGGAGCTTTCCTCCTGTTGCCCAGGCTGGAGTGCAATGGCGTGATCTCGGCTCACTGCAACCTCCGCCTCCTCAGTTCAAGTGATTCTCCTGCCTCAGCCTCCTAAGTAGCTAGAATTACAGGCATGCACCACCACACCCTTCTAATTTTGTATTTTTAGTAGAGACAGCGTTTCTCCATGTTGGTCAGGCTGGTCTCGAACTCCCGACCTCAGGTGATCCACCCACCTCAGCCTCCCAAAGTGCTGGGATTACAGGTGTGAGCCACTGTGCCCAGCCCACTCTTTCTTATGCTTGCTATGAGCCTTTAACATTCAAGAAATACCCACACCAGACTTCAGACATCTAAATTCTAGATTTTATATGCCAAATCGGGAGAAACAGTCTTTACTTTCCCTACCTCTAGCCTTGTTAATAGGGGTCTCTATCTGGGATCAAGGTCTAGAAGCCCTCAACTAGCTGGCAATAAAAAGGACAAAGGAAAGCCATCTTGCAGACAAGCTATTCAGAGCATTGCTGCCTTTAAAAACACTGTCAGAGATACGAGAGATTTTTCCTGACTTAATTTACAATTCTATTTTAACATGAGACCTTCACATGATTGCTCATGGTTTGCCTTAACAAGGAAATACAAGGGGAAGGGAACATATAAGGGGAGGGGAAATATACACATACATATTTTTGAGGCTGTTTCCTCTCCTCAGGTCTGCCCTGTAACTGTGCAGATCAGTTTGTCCCCGTATGTGGGCAGAATGGGCGCACTTACCCCAGTGCCTGCATTGCTCGCTGTGTGGGCCTCCAAGACCATCAGTTTGAGTTTGGATCATGCATGTCAAAGGATCCATGTAATCCTAATCCCTGCCAAAAAAACCAAAGGTAAGTCAAATGGCTTCTTATTTTATTCAACTGAAGACTAGTACTTACAAAGCATCTATCATATACCAGACAGTGAAAACCCAAAGGTAAATTAAGATATCGTCTCTGCCTTGAAGAGTTTGGAGTCTGGAGGGAAAGAGAGCCACGTAAAGCTGCTTGATAAGGTGCTGCTCTTGGGAGCCCAGAAGTAGGGCAGTTAATGCAGCCTGGGCAAGGCTCTGGCAGAGCCTCTAGAGATTGTGATACCTAGCTGAATCTAGAAAGATGAGTAAGAGATTGTAGGCAAGGTTTGCAGTAGAGAAAAGGTGGTGGTGGTGAAGGCAGACTAACAAGAGTCGTGGCTGCTAGAAATGTTATCTCCATAACATTGTTGTCTCCATGTTATCTCCATAGCATGGTGTCTGTTGGGCACTAAAGCAGTTCTGTAAGACTGAAACAGAAAATGTAACATAAGGAGAAGTAGCAGAAGAGATGAGAGGAAAAGGTGTATTTTTATTAGTAGCTGTCACCTGATAGTCAAGGGAAATTTTCTTCTAGTTATATGCATCCGTTTTAGAAGTTGGACATGAGAAATCTATGGAAATGCAACTTCACTACTATTTGAAAGTATTTGTTTTGAGCTCCTTTCTCTACTGTTTCCTCACTTGAGCTCAGAAGACAGTTGTCTCAGCCTTAATGATGGATTTCTGCATGTGGCAGCCACCAGGGCAGGCGTCTTGCTGACCCTTAGGTTACAGCCTTCTGGAAGCAGAGTATTTACTGGCTTACCTGAATGATCTGAACAGTATACATTCCAATGCCACAGTGCTTTCCTAAGCAATTGCTGCTTCTCCATCCTGAAAACCCTGGTGTAATATGGAAGGAGGGGGAGACTTTCTCATGTGTTAAAAGAAATGGCAAAGAATTAGTCATCCATCTGCCAAAGTTTATACAATGAAACTAATCCAAGAAAGTTTCTATGGAAAGAAGATAGGATGCAATGCATAAGAAATAAGCTGAAAGAATAATACAGGTTGTGTTGGGAGGTAGAATTGAGGATTGTTTTCATATTTGTTCATTGTTTTCTCCATTGGCTAGCCTTTCTGAATAAGGTTGTCCTGCTTTTATAATAAAACAATAAAAATAAATGTCAAAGTGGGAAGGCCTTCCTGAGTATATACAAGATTGAAAAATTAGCTACATGAACCTCAAAATTTTCTGCATGGTAACAGACAAATGACACACTGGAAGGAATATCGCAGAGAAAGCACTGATGTCCTTGTAATATAAAGAGCCCCTGCAAATCAATTTGAGAAAGATCAACCTAATATCAAAATGGACAGAGATCAATAACCTAATAGAAAAATGGACCAAGGATATAAACATAAAAAAAGAAATCCAAATGGTTCTTAAACATTTGAAAAGGTACTTTTATTTGTTAGGGTAAGTAATTCTAGCAACTGTTTACAAATTCCAAAATACCAATAATTTCACAGAGTAGATAATTACATAGAGCCCATTTGTTTATTCAGCAGGCGGCTTTCCATGTGGTCATTCAGAGACATGGGATCCTTCCATATAGTGACTCTGTCTTCTCCTACAGCCTCACAGTCCTCTTCTGGGTCTTCTGCATTTGGGCAGCAGATAAGAGAAGGGGGATAGTGGGGATTGCTCTTAAGAAGCTTTAATAGGCCACATCTAAAAGTAACATTCATCACTACTTCCAGCCACATTCCATTGTCTAGAACTCAATCTGTTGGCCATAATGAATTCCAGGGAGACTGGGAGATATAATTTAGATACATACCCAGGAAGAAAGTGAAGTGAATTTGATAAACATCTAGCCAATCTACCACAATGCTTAACCATCCTCATATTAAGATAAATGTAAATTAAATTAAAACTACAATTGTATACCAGTTTCCATCTGTCAGACTGGCAAAGCTAAAGTTTGATAACATAATATAGGGAAATAGCTGCTTTCATACAAGAGGGAGCTGGAGGAGGATTGGTACATCCTCTGTGGAGGGTAGTTTGGCCAAATTTGCAGTTTTAAATGCACATACCCCTTGGATCAGCACATATAAATGCTTATCCTTACATGAAATATATCTGGAAGGATAAATAAGAAAGTGATAGCTCACACCTGAAATCCCAGCACTTTGGGAAGCCGAGGCAGGCAGATCGCTTGAGCTCAGGAATTCGAGACCAGCCCGGGCAACATGGTGAAACCCTGTCTTTACCAAAAATTAGCTGGACATGGTGGCTCCCCCCTGTAGTCCCAGCTACTCGGGAGGCTGAGGCAGTAGAATCGCTTGAACCCAGGAGACAGCGGCTGCAGTAAGCCAAGATGGTCCCACTGTACTCCAGCCTGGGTGACAGAGCAAGACTCCATTTCAAAAAAAAAAAAAAAACACTAAAACAAAGAAATTGGTAATAGTGGTTCCTCTAGGAAGGGGAACTAGATGTCCGGGACACAAGAGTAGAAGGGAGGCCTATTTTTCACTGTGTACCGTTTTGTACTTTTTAAGTTTCACCATGGGCTCGTATTATCTGTTCAAAAAATAATTAATTGTGGCTGGGCACAGTGGCTCATGCCTGTAATCCCAGCACTTTGGGAGGCAGAGGTGGGTGGATCACTTGAGGCCAGAAGTTCAAGACCAGCCTGGCCAACATGGTGAAGCACCGTCTCTACTAAAAGTACAAAAATTAGCCAGACATGGTGGCACACACCTGTAATTCTGGCTGCTCAGGAGGCTGAGGCAGGAGAATCACTTGAACCCGGGAGGCAGAGGTTGCAGTGAACTGAGATCATGCCACTGCCCTCCAGCCTGGGTGACAGAGCAAGAGTCTGTCTCAAATAATAATAATAATAGTTAAAAAAAGAAAGAATTGTATTCATCTATCAAGTATCTACTGATGTTCCAGTTATTTTTCTAAATATTAGGACATAGCAACAAGCGAGACAGATCAAGTCTCTGCACTGCTCACGTTTACTTTTATTTGCCCCTAGATTCTCAGCCTTTTTTTATGATCCTCTTATTTCCATACACTCAAATTGATCAAGCTTTTTCTCTCAAAATTACCGAATTTCTCCTGATAGTCCTATTTCTCATCCCTTGCATATTAATAGGTAATGAAATTCTAAATATTATTTTCTATTATTTCTCTTCAAATATTTTAAATTTCCATAAAACCGTGACTAAGTGCATTGTAATTTCAAACCATTTCATGCATAGTGGTGGTGGTAGTGATTTTGGTGCAGGAGGTTAGCCCTAAAAAGAGTATAAATCACTTCCTTTGAAATTAAAATCACACTAGCTATTGTATGCTTCCTCTTTTATTTTATAAACTAATATTTATATATCTTAGTACTTAAAATACCCAGTGAAAGCTAAATATTGTCATGGGTCTTATCTTCTTATAGAAAGTTATGTAAACCCTTTATAAAAATTAGGAAAGCAGAAAAAAGCCTAAAGAAGAAAAGAGTCATCATCCCTAGCCCCTCTGAAGGAGCTCAGGAATTGAGAATGAAGCAAGGTCCTCATCTTACTAGGAAAGACCAGCTTCATGGTGGCATTCTCTCAGTCATTTGCAGCCAGCCAGTATCAGCTCCTCAGTCTTGTAGGCACAAACACCTGAATTATTTTAGGACATAGAGTGAGGTCTTTTCTTAAGATTGACTCATATTAGCCAAGCCGGAAGTTAAGTCCCTGGACGTGTTTCATTTGTTATTGAATGCAAGGCCTCCAGCCTCAGGCTCCAGCCTGTCCATTGGCCTCATATCATGGCCCTTCTGCTATAGGTCTGTCTGTGCCTCCTTGGCTCCTGCCCTCTGGGTCACCTGCCATTTCCCCAGCACCACATTTCTTGAGCATCACACCTGTGTTCATGGCTGCTGTCTCAGCCTGGCAAGCCCGTGCTGCCCCCTTCACCCCCCAGGCTCCAGCTAGAACACTGCCTCCTCCCCATGCTCTCTTCAGGCTCCCCAGAAAAGAATGACTCATCCCCACGAGCTTCGTGCACATCTTTTCTACCTTTTAGCCTACTTTATATACAGGCTCGACTCTCCCACTCTACATATGCTCTTTGGAGATAGAACTGCCCCAATTCATCTCTTGCTCTCTCTTCAGCCTCCTATGCCTCATCTAGTGCTTTGCTAGCCCCACCACAGTCCCTCCCTACATTGATTCATGGTGCAGCATTCATCTTTTTCAGGTGCATACCCAAACCACAGGTCTGCCTGACGACTTTTGATAAATTTGGATGTAGCCAATATGAGTGTGTACCAAGACAGCTCACGTGTGACCAGATCCAAGATCCTGTTTGTGACACAGACCACATGGAGCACAACAATCTCTGCACTTTATACCAAAGAGGAAAAAGCCTCTCTTACAAAGGCCCCTGCCAGGTACAGTGCTTTGGCTGACAAAACAAAGTACACTAGGGATAAAATTGGTTTATGATCTTTGACAGATGAGTCAACAGTAAGACCAGCTGAGAGTCTTCTGTGAATCTTGTCAAATCTATAGCACCCAGTCCTCCACTAAAAAGGAAGACTGGCTCCTTCTCCTAACTCTGGAAGCTATCTTGCTAGTGTGTGTACCTTTGCACAACTGGTGTACAATCAAGAACAGAGAATGGCTTCTTGCAGCCCACTCCTAGGAAAAGAACTTAAAAGTTTCACACCCCTGGCATGGTCAACATCATTCTTCTCATAGTTCTCTGGGCCCTCACTAAGAAACAAAGCAGGAAGAATGTGAGTTAAAAACCAAGAAAAGTTTTCCCACTCTTCCCACATCGGTCCCACCTCCCAAGGTACTGAAAAGTGATTGAAATTTTCTCTAAGACTTAATGTCTTTTTACATCAGCTTATCTCTCAGTCTTTTAGGTTTGTGGAATCTGCATTCATGTTTTAAGGAAAAAAACTGGGCCGGGCACAGTGGCTCACGCCTGTAATCCCAGCACTTTGGGAGGCTGAGGCAGGCAGATCACAAGGTCAGGAGTTCAAGACCAGCTTGACCAACATGGTGAAATCCCATCTCTACTAAAAATACAAAAATTATCTGGGCATGATGGCACGCGCCTGTAATCCCAGCTACTCAGGAGGCTGAGGCGGGAGAATTGCTTGAACCCAGGAGGCAGAGGTTGCAGTGAGCCGAGATCATGCCATTGCACTCCAGCCTGGGCGACAGAGCAAGACTCCGTCTAAAAAAAAAAAAAAAGGACAATTCCTTTTGAGGTTTCTCACATGCAGCACTGATTTTATGCTTGCCCCTCTCCCTGGGGCCCCGCTTTGGGCCCAGCATCTCCTGCCCACAACCAGCTAACACTTGAGATGATTGCTTCACGTTCTCTGGTCTTCATGGTTAGAAAAATTCCGTCATAATGTCTCCCTGAAACATGCTTGTTTTCTCTCAGAGCCTCTGTGCCATTTGCATTGATCCCGTCTACCCTGAATTCTCAGTCTTCTCCTCCTACTTGTTCCCTCCTCCTGGCTGTGATTTTTCTCTGATCTATTCCTGACCTACCTGTTGGCTCCAGAGTCTGTCTACCCCACTGCTCCCTCTACTCCTCCCTCTCCTTATCCCATACCCAGCATGAAATGATAAGACCTCTGCATTTGCATGAAGATTGATCTGGTTGTCTTCAAAGAGGCACTTATGGGATACTAATAGAAGTCTGGGTAGAGCGGAGAGAGGTGGCAGGAAAGAAGATTTTTATCTCTTATCATTTCACATGAGCACCCAGATCCCAAAGAGGCTGAGAAAAGTAATCTTTGAGTTCATCTGGAGACACCCATATTGCTTCCCTCCCCACCCCACCGCCCCCACCCCAGCATTTAGCCCACCTCAGGAGCTTAAGAGGTCCCCATAATTTATACCTGTGTCTTTTTTCCTTCCTGAAAATAGGGAAACATGCTGTGTACTCTTGGTTGGGAAAGGTACACCATAGACATTTCCAGGCTAAATGTGATTTGTTTGCCCCAGCCCTTTTGCAGAGCAACCGAGCCCGTTTGTGGGCACAATGGTGAGACCTACAGCAGCGTGTGTGTTGCCTACTCGGATCGCGTGGCGGTCGATTACTATGGGGACTGCCAGGCCGTCGGGGTCCTCTCAGAGCACAGCTCCGTCGCTGAGTGTGCTTCTGTCAAGTGTCCTTCGCTCTCAGCAGCTGGGTGCAAACCCATCATCCCACCGGGTAGGCTGGCAGTATCGGGGTGGACAGGGGAGGGCTGGGAAGATTTGCTTATCCGCCTCCAGAGAGTGAGTCATGGAGAAGAGAGCTGACTAGTTCATTTACATTTTCCAGAAAGTCTTGACGAGATTCTTATGCTGATCATACTCACTACTTTGGGTTGACCTTAAAAAACTAGGGCTTGCCTTAGATATCATCTGGTGTCCTATTTTAAAACAATACAGCAGCCTTGCCTCAAGCTAAATCTTACACCAAACACCAATATATAAACAGATAAAGCAGTATTCAATTATGAAAATTAGGGTTATTGAATGCATAGTTTACTTATTAATGAATAATGAATTACTAATTAATGAATAATTAAAGTAGTTTTGATGAACACAAACTTTTGACATTGAGAGAAATAGAAGACAGTTGTTGGCCGGGCACGGTGGCTCAAGCCTGTAATCCCAGCACTTTGGGAGGCCGAGACGGGTGGATCACGAGGTCAGGAGATCGAGACCATCCTGGCTAACACGGTGAAACCCCGTCTCTACTAAAAAATACAAAAAAAACTAGCCGGGCGAAGCGGCGGGCTCCTGTAGTCCCAGCTACTCGGGAGGCTGAGGCAGGAGAATGGCGTAAACCCAGGAGGCGGAGCTTGCAGTGAGCTGAGATCCGGCCACTGCACTCCAGTGCGGGCGACAGAGCGAGACTCCGTCTCAAAAAAAAAAAAAAAAGAAAGAAAACAGTTGTTGTCTTAGATTGGCCTTAGCATCTAATTTAATTGTTTTAGTTGCATATAATCAGAAAAGTTTCGTTTCATACAGACTGCTTTTAGCAGTAAGTTTTTTAAAACAGCTTACCTTACAATCTCACACTCTTCAGTCAAACAGAAGTAGCAGAAGAGACTTTATTCCAAGTCTGCACAGAACAGGTTAATCTGGAGGCTAATAGCTTCATTCCTCCATCTGTTAATTCATCAAATGTTTACTTAGCTTTCACTATGTGCCAGATGCTCCTCTAAGCATTGGGGACACAGCAGTAAGAAAAAGCCCTTTTCCTCCTGGAGACCATGTTCTGAGGGAGGTGACAGACCAAACACAAGTTGCCATGCAAATCTGCACTAAACCAGATGGCAGCAAGTATGATGACACGAAATGAAGGGGAATTGGAGGGACCCAGGGTAGAGAGGCTGCTAATGGATTGGTTAAATCTCTGTTGTGTTAAAATATGGCATAATATTATATTTGATTATGCCATATTCTATTATGGTTTTTAACAGTTTAAAATAATTTTAAAAATTGAATTTGAATCGGCTGGGCGTGGTGGCTCATGCCTGTAATCCCAGCACTTTGGGAGGCTGAGGCTGGCGGATCACGAGGTCAGGAGATTCAAACCATCCTGGCTAACACGGTGAAACCCCGTCTCTACTAAAAATGCAAAAAAATTAGCCAGGTGTGGTGGCGGGCGCCTGTAGTCCCAGCTACTCCAGAGGCTGAGGCAGGAGAATGCCTTGAACCGAGGAGGCAGAGCTTGCAGTGAGCCAAGATCGCACTACTGCACTCCAGCCTGGGCGACAGAGCAAGACTCTGTCTCAAAAAAATAAATAAATAAAATTTGAATCAAACACTCATGGAACCCCTGAAACACCAACTCCCTTGTTTTGCAGACAGGGAAGCAAGGCCCGGCAGAAGCATTTGCCCAGAATCACACAGTGAGTTTTGAGGTAGAGCAGGATCAGTCCCCAGGTCTCTTCAAAAGCCAGCTCTCTCTGTGCTATCCGCACCACAACCTTCTCACTCCGAGGAGTGGTGAAGGATGAAAAGCAGGGGTAGAGGAAGGATTTTGGTAAATGTAGAGATGAGAGGACCCCAGGTTGGTCAAGGAACTTATATAAAGGTACAGTCTTTGGGAAGGACACTGTAACTCTCCTCCCCAAAATGAAGGGCTGGACATTTCACTGATTTTCAATTCTATTTGTTTCTAATTCTGAACACACATAAAATGGTTTCTGTTATACAGGTGCTTGTTGCCCATTATGTGCTGGGATGTTAAGAGTTTTATTTGACAAAGAAAAACTGGATACTATTGCTAAGGTAAATTGCTTTATATGCAGATGCTGTTGAAATCTTACTGCTAAGCCTCTCAGTAATCCTAGAGAGTAGAATGTGTTGTCCTCATTCATAGATAAAGAAACTAATCTTCAGAAAAGCAACTTTCCCAGGGCCATATAGCCCTTAATCAGTAGGACAAAGGTTTGCACCCAGGCTGGCTGACTCCCAAGCCCATGTTCCTCCCCTCTACACCCTGGCTGTGCACATCACAGTCAACCTGAGCCTTTCTCAGAAAAGGTCCCTGCTGGCACAGTAAGCATAGGTGGGGCTGCAGGCAGAGCCAGGTAGCCAGAGACTGGTGGGTGCCCAGGTGGTTTCGAGGTCGCCTCCCCTCACACCAGTCCCTGTGACTCCTGAGGGGACCTTCTGGAGCCATGCCCATTCCCTACATAGTTCTGCCCTTTCTCTTTTCTGCACCATCACAGGGCTCCAGAAATGTTGCACCCAACACTTGCCACAACCTAGAGATTTATCCCCGTTTTGATTACACCTGTATTTTTAAAAACCCTGTGACCTCTACCTCAGAACAGTCACTTTTTTAAAAAAGTGTTTCTGGTGAGAGTATTTATCTTCACTACAGAGCTTCTCAGTCAAGCAAAACCCCATTGTGGTGGACTAGAGAGTCAGAATTTGGCCTAGCGAAGCTGCGGTTGGGCCTTCCGCTGAGGGCTGTGTGGTCAAAAGAGCCTCCTCAGCTGGCAGCCCAAAGCAAGGGAGCTTAGGCAGTCATAGGAATTCTTCTTTGTTTCAGGTAATAGCATGTTTTCTCTTTCCAGGTAACAAATAAAAAGCCAATAACAGTTCTGGAAATACTTCAGAAAATCCGCATGCACGTGTCTGTCCCACAGTGTGATGTGTTTGGATACTTCAGCATTGAATCAGAAATTGTGATCCTGATCGTTCCTGTCGATCACTATCCAAAAGCTCTGCAGGTGGGTTCAGCACACGTTGTGAAGCCATCTTGTCACTTTCAAGTTTGGTGCACCTAGGAGAGGGTAGTTACAAACTAGGACCAAGGAAGGATCATGGGTGAGGGAGTGGAGGCATTTGGGAAGTTCAATGGGGCAGGAGGGAGAAAAGCAAGGCAGTCTCTAAAGGACTGAGCACTTTGCCAGTGGCTGAGACCTGGTGCACGTTTGACAGTGGGATGCAGAGGCACCAGGGTAGGCGAGGGATTAAGATACTGCGACTGGGAGTGTGCACAGCTGGACGGGGTCCGAGAAATCACTGTCTCTAATCTACCCATTGTACAGACGAGGCAGCTGAGGCCCAAGCCAGGGAAGTAACTGGCGCAAGTCATGCAGTGATAAAGGAAGAATAGACTCCAGTCTCCTGAGAGCTGTGTGCCCACTGTGGAGGAAGATCCCATCAGAGCTGGTCTTGTGGGCTCCATTGTTTCTTCATCAGTCTGGAGACATGTAGAACCCCACTCACATAGACCCAAGTTTCAACATCAGAGGCAGTGAGGGCTCAAGGCAAGGGAACGAATGCAAGCAGTCTGTGAATCACTAGAAGCTCATCTAGTCCAATTGTTTTCCTTTTCATGTTTCAGTGGACATTAAAATTGTATTCCCTGTGACCCTAATTAACCATGTAAGGATAAAGTCTAAATGTGGATAAGAGGTGTGAGTAACAGGTGTGGAAAAATGAAAACAGTTGATTGATTAGGGCAGTGGCATTGTGGGTTATTTCTTGTCTTTCTCTTTTCTTTTTTCTTCTTTTCTTTGAGATGGGGTCTTGCCACATTGCCCAGGCTGGTCTCGAACTCCTGGGCTCAAGCTGTCCTCCCACCTTGGCCTCTCAAAGTGCTAGGATTACAGGCATGAGCCACCATACACGGCCAGTGATTTTTTTTGTGGTTTGATTTCCATTAATGCTGCTACATTTACGTAATAAACCAAAACTGTAATAAAATGTTACTTAGGATAAGAACAGAAGGACAAAGAGAAAGTAAATGCCATCTGAGGCCATGCTACTTTTAGGATATATGTGGAATTTGTCTGGCTTGATGTTGAAAATGTTCTGTGGTTTTATATTAAAAGAACCTTGTTTCTCCTCACAGATCGAAGCCTGCAATAAAGAAGCAGAGAAGATTGAGTCCCTTATCAACTCTGACAGCCCGACTTTGGCATCCCATGTCCCTCTCTCTGCCCTCATCATTTCCCAGGTACAGGTCTCCAGCAGTGTGCCATCAGCTGGCATCAGGGCCAGGCCTTCTTGCCACTCCTTCCTCCTTCCCCTCAGCCTGGGCCTTGCCTTGCACTTGCTCTGGACGTATAACTGACTGCCTACGGAAGGTGCAGAATGCTCCTCCACCTCACTCTCCTGCCCTGAGAAAGACATTCAGGACTGCTGGTTTGTAGTTGAATAGTGGCCAAGGAAAGGCACATGTCACCTCTATTCACCACACAGTATTTTTTGTTTTAATTCGCCAATATCGGTAGGATTTTTGTTTTGTTTTTACAAATGTTAAAATGTGTTGTTCCAAATACTAATGAAAACAGAATGTGTCTTCCTGGTAGGCCACTGCCGCATGATTTCCATTTCCTCATCAGATGGGGCCCCCACTCAAAAGCAAATTTATCTCTGGAAAATGAGATGACCACTTTTTACAAAGATGACTCACTTTACTATCAGGTTCACAAACCTCATTTCAGAGTTCTTTTTGAAGTATTAAGGTTCCCATTACGTTTGTTTTGTTTACAGATAATGACCTACTCTGTCTAGAAGCTAGGGGTCCCAGTGAAGAGCCACTGCCATTAGAGAATATGAAATATAGATAAAGCATCTTTGAAATTATTATGTAAGTTATCAGGCAAATTTGCATGAAATTACAGAAATTTAATTCAGAACCCCAACTACTGTCTTATGCAAAAGCAAGCTGATTAAATGACACTCATATAATTACGTGTTGTAAGTGACAGGCTCACTGGTCACAGATTTGTGTCTATGACTTTTGTGAAAGGGAGAAGTGACATTGTATCAAAGCATCTTGCATTATGCAATTTTTATATTAACCAGATATATATTCATCGGTATTCATCTGAGTTAAATGTAGAGTTTTTAAACATCAATCTTTAAACCAATTGCTGCTACTTATATAATTGCCAAAAAGTGAAATAATGAGTAGTTCATGTAAATAATACATTATATTTCTATTTTATTATGAAGAAGGTGAATAGCCATATTTGTAAAATGACAATCATGTGTGTTAACCCAGTACTTTCCGTTCGTGAAAACAATTTGCTTTTTGTGATATGCACAATGTAGATAAGTGTTCTATCTTTCTTTCTTTTTTGATATAGAAATATAAAGAATTGTGGTTTATATATTTAAAAGTGTCAAGCTGAGTATTAAAATGTCTGCATGTTGTCTAAGAAATTGAATACTTTGAATGTGTTTCACAGTTTGAAATAAGCTATTTGATGTAACACTTCTTGTGTGTATGCACATGAACTTAGATTTTACATGAAGTATTTTTTCAGTATTATATGTACCCTCTGAAATACATAGGGATATGCGTATTATACCCAAATGTTGCTGAAAAATGGGCACTTAAAGCTTTCGGAATATGTCAGTGCTGATGTAGCATGTCTGTTGCAATTGCCTTTTTTCTGTATAAATGTCTTTGATGCAATATACTGGAAAGCTTTTCTATTTTAATAAAAATAATTTTTATATGATCATGCATGCTTCTAAGCAATGTCAACATTCAAAAATGAAACCACTGATCACCCTTAGGTGAGCTGTGTCCTTTGTTCTGGGATGAGAAGTCATGGAAATTAGCCGGGTGTGGTGGCACATGTCTGTGGTCCCATCTACTCTGGAGGCTGAGGCTGGAGAATTGCTTGAATCTGGGAGGTGGAGGTTGCAGTGAGCCGAGATCACACCACTGCACACCAACTTGTCTCATACCTGAGACAGAGTGAGACCCCGTCTCCAAAAAAAAAAAAAAAGTAATAGAGTGCTATTATCCTAAGCCAAGGGCCCTGGGAGAGCAGGCCAGTTAGGACACAGTTGGTCAGACCAGAGGGCAGGCAGTGACACAGAGTCAAATACAAAGACCCCAGGTTTCAGCTTTCAGGATAGAGAGAGCTTCAGGCCTTCCAAGACCCAGGAGCATACTAGGCAGTTCTCCCCACCATGCTGGTCCTGATGTTCCAGTTCCAGGGTACACTTGGGACAGGGAGACCATGGGAACATGGAGGTGGAGAGCTGCTGATGGGACCAAAGAAATGGTAGCAATCAGCTTAGGCTAAGTCCCCAAAACTTCAGTGGCTTACAACAGAGGCTTCTATTTTGTTCCCTTCAGATGTCCATTGTGGGTCAGCTGCCACGCTTGGCGCTATCTTCACTCCAGACCCATTCCAGTGTCCTCACAAAGGGGAGAAAAGAGACACAGAGGATCACAAGCTGGCCCTGAAGTCTCTGCTTAGAAGTGATGCTGTCATGTCTTCCTACGTTTTACTGGCCAAAGCAAGTCACATGGCCACTCCAGAGCTCAAAGGGTGGGGACGTACAGTCTTCCCATGGTGTTTTGTGTGTGTTGGGGGAGGGACAGTAAGTGTTTTGAATAATACAGTCTACCATAGAGGTCTTTTCTCTTCAGGATAGGACAACAGCCAGGACTGACAAGATTTTTTATTAGAGAAGTAGATGTTCCCAGCCTGGTCAACATAGCAAGAACCCACCTCAAGAAAAAATGCAAGGTGTTTACAGGACAGGTTGGAGAAGGTGATTAAACTGTACAGGCAACCTGCCGTGGGAGGTATGAGCTGGGGGAGAGAGCGTCTAACAAGGGGGAAGACGCAAGCCCTCAGAAAGAGGGTTGGTTTGCACCAGGCCTGGAAGAAATCAGGAGGCTTTGCCAGATGGCTTTGAGAAAAGCATTCTAAGTAGGAGGTACAGCTTGAGCAAAGGTGCAGGAACGACAGAGTCCAGGTCTGTTCCAGGGGTAGAACAGCAGGGCTGACATGTGAGGGGCGTGGTGTGGGGAGGTGTAAGGTAGATCCGATGTGCCCAGCTTGAATGCCAGGCCACAGTGGCATCCTAAGGCTCTGCCCTTGCCCTTCCAGCTACACTGACCAGCCTGGATAGCTCTAGCCTGCAAAGGATTGTGTGCCCCAAACTTCAGTGCCACGAGACCTTCAAGACCATCCCCTGATCTCGTTATTAGGCAGTGCTTCCCTCCGTCCTATGAGCATCCTGAACTCTCCTGAGGAAACAATAACTGAGCCAGGCTGGGGACCAGGGTTCCCCTAGGCCTGGTCCCCACCCTTAGAGTTCAACCAGGGTCTCTTTCAGCTCCACTGTGGGAAGAAATTGAAACGCACCAGCAACACTGATCATCACTGAAGAAACTGCACTTTACTTCATTTGATTCAGTGCTTCTCTTTCAGCCTTGGGCTGATGGGAGTCAGGCCCACACACCCCCACAGAGAGTGCTCTTATTCTCAGAGGGACAGGAGGCCCTGCTGCAGGGGCCTTTCCTTCCCTGCCTCCCAGCTGCGGAAGGGGCTTGCATTGTACACTTTGCCAGCTGAGGGAAAGTGAAGGCCGAGGGGTCATTCCCAGGAATGAGCCAGTCCTTACGTCAGTCCAGCAGTCTTGGGGCTGGAGGGCAGATTTCCACAGCGCACACAGAGGGAAACTGAGAGCACAGGGGCTAAGCTGTGGTCACACAGGGAGTCAGGGTGAAGCCACAGCCAGAGGCCAGGTCTGGGCTTTCCCTGGCACAAGGCAGCCGGGCAGGATTTGTACTTCTCAGAAATGGAACTGGCCGTGCAGGAAGTTGCCACAAAGGTAGAGACACCAGAAGGTGAGCAGAGTGAAACAGGCCCAAGGCCAGGCGAGCTTGGGTGGGTCTGAGCAAACAGGTCCAAGGAGCACCAGGAATCATAAAAGTAACTGACATAGCTCACCAGCTCACTTTCTAGAACAGTTTAAGGAGTGCTTTTCACCATGTTGTCTCCCGGCCCAAAGCAAAATGCCTCACACGGAGAGCAAATGCCAAGTCTAAGGCTGAGTTTCATTCCAGGGCCCAGCCTCAGGGCATTAGGCTGATGGTGGAGAGGGTAGGGAAGGAAGCCTCACAGGGGGAAGCACACTAACCCTCTGTCCCCTGGCTCCACCCACTCTTCCATTATTCCAAAATGAAGTTCACTCTATTGTTTTTTCCTTGTAAAAGTTACATGCGCACGCTCCCCCAAGTACTTGGAAATATAAACAAAGCAAAAAAAAATCCCACACCTTCCTCTCCTTGCCTCTACAAATGAGTGCAGAATCCTTCTAGAGCCTTCTCTGTACGTATCTATCTCTCTGTGTAATCAGGGCAAGGTCCCTCCTCTGTCTGCAGTGGGGAGGAGGTGGTTACCTCACTGCCCTGTGCGGAGAAATTCAGGGAAAGGGTTTCATATTTGGGATGTTGTCTACTGGGTGGTACTTCCTTGCCTAAAGGTTCATAGGTGGAAGCCTATCTTGGCCAGAACCCGCCAGGTAATCAGGGGTTGGGTCTTTTCCTAAGGACCGCCTCCCCTATCTTCTCCAGACCAATCTCCCACTGAACTCCACTGCAGATGCAAGCAGTTGCTTTGCCAAACAGAAGTGTAACCACTTAGGCTGGGCGTGATGGCTCATGCCTGTAATCCCAGCACTTTGGGAGGCTGAGGCAGGTAGATCACTTGAGCTCAGGGGTTCAAGACAAGACTAAGCAACATGGCGAAACCCCATCTCTACAAAAAATACAAAGGCATGGTGGCATGTGCCTGTGGTCCCAGCTACTTGGGAGGTGGAGGTGGGAGAATCACTTGAGCCCGGGTGGTCGAGGCTGCAGTGAGCCAAGATCATGCCGCTGTACTCCAGCCTGGGAAACTGAGTGAGACTGTGTCTCATTTGAAAAAAAAAAAAGAGAAGGAGAAGGAGAAGACTAACCATTTATGTCAGTCAGGGTCCCAGCAGAAAAACGAATGGTCCACCCAAATTAGGATTAATTGGAGGAAAGTTTAATAAAGGGGCTATTTATAAAGGTGTGGGCAGGATGTAGGGAAACCACACGGCATAGCACAACACGCCGGGCCTCAAAGTGGAACTTTTAGCACCTCTAACCCCTAAGCCTAACGGAGAAGCCATTGCTTCTCTCCCTCGGGTCTCCTCCCACAACTCCCACTGGGAACCCAAGTGAAAACCCAAGGACCAGGGAGCCTGTGCTGGTAGTCATATAGGTCAGCCTTCTGGGGCAGAGAGCAGGGCAGAGAGTGGAAATAAGGAAGGAAGTGGAGCAAAAAGAAGATACTCAGCACAGCAGGCCAGGGTGACACCAAGGAGAGCACTCAGTAAGTTGCACCACCCATGTTGGAGAACCCTTTGGACCATGCTCTGCTGAAGGCTCCTTCCTGACCTTGCTCAGCCTCCTCAATTCCTCTCCGTCTTCCTCTCACAGCCCTTTATGAAGCCCACATTTGCCAGTGCCTCCACCCAGCTCCCTTAGAATTCCTCAGCCCTGTGCAACCCAAGAAAGCAGTCCAGGCCCCCTGCCCCTTCTTGTCCCCCTTCTTGCTGGCAGTCTTCTAGCCAAGAGCCTAGAGCAGAACTGCAGTGCACTAGTGCAGGCTATTGTAGAAACTTCCTTCTGCCCGGGATTTGCTGGCTCTGAAGTGGAGGGCTGGGCCCTGACCCCAAAAGGAGGGGGAGTAGGGGGAAGGTGGACGCCTGGATCCAGCTCACCTTCTTCATCATCAGGAAGCTGCCCCAAAGCAGGCAAGCATCGTCATGGCGAGTGTTCATGTTCTTCCTACAATGGCCCAGTCTGGCCATGTGTGAGCAGAGCAGAGTCCTCATGATAAAATGGATTTGGTCATGTGTTTGTGAAATAAGCCCGTATTGGATGACTTTGAAACTTGCTGTTGTGGTTGCTATTGTAAATGTTTCCCCCATGACATATTCCAACTGGTTATTAATACTATGTAATAAAGCAATTGATTTTTTAAAATTTTTTGGACCCCTTGGCTGTCATTTTAAAATTTATATTAATTTATATTTATTGGATTTTCTGAGGTTTTTCCAAGGAGAAGTCATAATGAAAACTTTGCTCTTTCTTTTTCAAAGAAATAAGATACCTCTTATTTCTTCTTGTTGCTCTCAACCCAGAACAATATTGAACAGCAGTGGGGACTGCAAGAAACCTTGGTGTGTTCTGGATTTTAATGGGGACGTCTTCATTGTTTTATTGTGAAGCATGACATATGCTTTAAGCATACCATGTTTTACTGTTAGTTTCAAGGGACTTCTTTTTATTCTGCTATGGGAAAATATGAGTTTTTTAAAACTCAGTAATAAATACTCAATTGTATCAAATATATTCCAGTATCCATTTATAGTATATTTTTTCTTTGAGTTATTAATATTGTGAATATATTTATTTTTTTTCCTTCCCCCCGAGACAGTCTCACTCTGTCATCCTGGCTGGAGTGCAGTGGTGCAATCTGGGCTTACTGCAACCTCCAACTCCCAGCTTAAGCAATCCTCCTGCTTCAGCCTTCCAAATAGCTAGGACTATCAGCACATGTCACTATGCGCAGCTAGTTTTTATTTTATTTTATTTTATTATGTTATTTATTTATTTATTTTTGAGACATTGTCTCTCTCTGCCGCCCAGGCTGGAGTGCAGTGGCATGATCTCGGCTCACTGCAACCTTCCACCTTCCGAGTTCAAGTGATTCTCCTGCCTCAGCATCCTGAATAGCTGGGACTACAGGTGTGTGCCACCAGGCCCGCCTAATTTTTTGTATTTTTGTTTTTGGGCTTTTTCTCTTTTTTTGGTTTTGTTTTGTTTTGTTTTTGAGACAGAGTTTTACTCTTGTTGCCCAGGCTGGGTACAATGGCGCGATCTTGGCTCACTGCAATCTCTGCCTCCTGGGTTCAAGAGATTCTTCTGACTCAGCATCCCGAGTAGCTGGGACTTACAGGTGCATGCCACCATGCCCAGCTATTTTTTTGCATTTTTAGTAGAGGCAGGGTTTCACCATATCGGCGAGGGTAGTTCCTCTTCTTAAATATTAATAATTTGTATTTTGTTAGAAAATTGCCCAATTAAGGAAAATTATTAGTGAACAGCTGTTTATATGTTTTTTCTGAACACTTCTAAAAACAAAGATTACATCCCCTTTTTATTACTAATGTGGTACATTTGAGTTCTCTTCTTTTAGACTTTTTTATTTATTTGATTTTGTAGTGATATATCTATTTGATATGTCTTCCAGCTCTAGGTTATAGTTCTCAATCCTGCTCTTTATCTGTTTTCTACTATATAATTTTTTGTTTTTATCTACATTAACTGCTTTAGTCAATTTTAAACATCTTATAGCAATCTTATTATAGAAACATTTTCCTGTATTTGCTTCTATTTATCCATTTATTCTTCTGTCCATCCATCTTACTTTTTATGTGTTTCAAAGTAAGTTGCCGGGCGCGGTGGCTCAAGCCTGTAATCCCAGCACTTTGGGAGGCCGAGACGGGCGGATCACGAGGTCAGGAGATCGAGACCATCCTGGCTAATATGGTGAAACCCCGTCTCTACTAAAAAATACAAAAAAAAATAGCCGGGCGAGGTGGCGGGAGCCTGTAGTCCCAGCTACTCAGGAGGCTGAGGCAGGAGAATGGCGTAAACCCGGGAGGCGGAGCTTGCAGTGAGCTGAGATCCGGCCACTGCACTCCAGCCTGGGCAACAGAGCGAGACTCTGTCTCAAAAAAAAAAAAAACAAACAAAGTTGAATCCATTTAATTTTGTATGGATTTCAAAGTAAGTTGCAAACATCAATACATTTTACCCCTAAACACTTCAGCATTCATTCAATATTTCTTTGTTTCTCTCCTTTCATTTATTTTTTGTTGTCTAGCTCCTTTAGTTCAGTGCTTTACTTTTCTCTTTTTAAATAAGTAACATAATAATATTTAAGATTTACTAACTGGCTGGGCGCAGTAGCTCACACCTGTCATCCCAGCACTTTGGGAGGCCGAGGCAGGCGTATCACCTGAGGTCAGGAGTTTGAGACCAGCCTGGCCAACATAGTGAAACCCTGTCTCTACTAAAAATACAAAAATTAGCCAAGCATGGTGGCATATGCCTGAGAGGTCTATAATCTCAGCTACTCGAGAGACTGAGGCAGGAGAATCGCTTGAACCTGGGAGGCAGAGGTTGCAGTGAGTCGAGACCATGCCACTGCACTCCAGCCTGGGCGACAGAGAAAGACTCCATCTCAAAAACAAATAAATAAATAAATAATAATTTAAAAAAAGATTAACTATCTCTCATGTTTCAGGCCATTTTAGGGAAATTTTTAAAATCAGACATCAGGGGAGAATCTTCTCCCTCCAGACTCCAAATTAGGTAATAGACTACTTTTGTAAGTCAATGCATATAAGATTCAGAATTCTAAAAAAAAGATGTCAATAAGAAAAGACTTTTTGACTGGGCCCAGTGGCTCACGCCTGTAATCCCAGCACTTTGGGAGGCCAAGGCAGGTAGATCACCTGAGATCAGGAATTTGAGACGAGCTTGACCAATATGGTGAAACTCTGTCTCTACAAAAAATACAAAAATTAGCCTGGGATGGTGGCGAGCACCTGTAATCCCAGCTACTCAGGAGGCTGAGACAGGAGAATAGCTTGAACCAGGGAGGCAGAGGTTGCAATGAGCCAAAATCATGCCACCGCACTCCAGCCTGGGCGACAAAGCAAGACTCCATCTCAAATTTAAAAAAAAAGAGAGAGAGAGACTTTTCAAATTTTTTTTTTTTTTTGAAAGACAGGGTCTCACTCCATTACCCAGGCTGGAGTGCAGTAGCATGATCAGAATTCACTGCAGCCTTGAGCTCCTGGGCTCAAACCATCCTCCCACTTCATCCTCCTGAGTAGCGGGGACTAAGGTGTGTGCACCACACCCAGCTATTTATTTTTAATTTCTTGTAGAGATAAAGGTCTTGCCATGTTGTCCAGGCTGGTCTTGAACTCCTGGCCCCAAGCAATCCTCCCACCTTGGACTCCTATGGCACTGGGATTACAGGCATGAGCCATCCTGCCTGGCCAATAAGAAGGAGTTTTTCATTAAAATCCCTTTATTTTCAAGTCAAGGAAGTATTAAGTTATAAGAAGTTACTGTCTATACATTTTTCTCAGTCCTTCGATGGCGAATCTTCTTTCCTTACAGGTTTCAACCCTCTGGGCAGAGTCAGATATTCCTCTCTTAGGAAGGGGGTACAAGGCCGGGTGCAATTGCTCACGCCTGTAATCCCAACACTTTGAGAGGCCAAGGCGGGCAGATCACTTGAAGTCAGGAGTTCAAGACCAGCCTGGCCAACATGGCAAAAGCCTGTCTACTAAAAATACCATATTAAGCCGGGTGTGGTAGCCCATGCCTGTAGTCCTAGCTTACTCAGGAGGCTGAGGCAGGAGAATCGCTTGAACTCAAGGCGCAGAGGTTGCAGTGAGCTGAGATGATCCCACTGCACTCCAGCCTGGGTGGACAGAGTAAGGCTCTGTCTCAGGGGGAAAAAAAAAAAAGAAGAAGAAGAGGGTACAATCAGAGAATCAGAGGCTCACCTGCAGCTTAGCTCCATGGACATGACCTGGTCACTGCTTCTCTTCTTTCCACCTTCCTATCTTCATCCTGTTTATCCAAGATTGCTAGAGATAACAACTAACCAGCTTTTCTTTCCCATTTGGAGCACTGAGAGGTTAATTTGCTCTATACATTAACAGGACTATAATATTACAAATCAGCAACACGTAAAATCTAGCAAATAGCCCATGCTTTGTGATATCTCACATCTGTTATCTCATGGGATTGAAACAGCTTGAACCTTGTGTATCACACTCTTCTTGACAGTTTCCACTGAAAGAATTATCTTGTGACAAATGACCAAGAATGCCCAAGAATTTTCCTGGACCACTTCCTCAAGACTGTCTAAGGATTCCTGTCACATAAGTATAGTACCATGTGCTTTAAGTGAAGTATCTCACGGAATTCTCACAACCTATGAGGCAAATAGTATTATTAATATTAACACTATTTACAGTTGATGTAACTGAGGCTTCAGAAAATTGAATGACTTCTTCAAGGTCACACATCTGATTAATAGTGGAGCAGGCCAGGCACAGTGACTCAGGCCTGTAATCCCAGCACTTTGGGAGGCCAAGGTGGGTGGATCACTTGAGGTCAGGAGTTCAAGACCAGTCTGGCCAACATAGTGAAACCCCATCTCTACTAAAAATACAAAAATTAGCTGGGCACGGTGGCAGGCACCTGTAATCCCAGCTACTTAGGAGACTGAGGCAGGAGAATCACTTGAACCCAGGAGGTGGAGGTTGCAGTGAGCCCAGATCATACCACTGCACTCCAGTCTGGGCGACAGAGCAGGACTCCATTTAAAAAAAAAAAACAAAAAGAGCCGGGCACGGTGGCTCAAGCCTGTAATCCCAGCACTTTGGGAGGCCAAGACGGGCGGATCACGAGGTCAGGAGATTGAGACCATCCTGGCTAACATGGTGAAACCCTGTCTCTACTAAAAAATACAAAAAACTACCTGGGCGAGGTGGCAGGAGCCTGTAGTCCCAGCTACTCAGGAGGCTGAGGCAGGAGAATGGCGTAAACCTGGGAGGCCGAGCTTGCAGTGAGCTGAGATCCAGCCACTGCACTCCAGCCCAGGCGACAGAGCGAGACTCCGTCTCAAAAAAAAAAAAAAAACAAAAAGAGAAAAGCAATGTGTCGTTGGGTGATTTCGTTGTGCAAACATCATACAGCGTACTTACACAAACCTAAATGCTGTAGCTTACTGTGCGCCAAGGCTATATAGCCTGTTGCTCCTGGGCTACAAACATACACACAGCATGTCACTGTACTGAATACTGTAGGCGACTGTAACACAAAGGTAAAAATTTGCGTATATAAACAGATCTAAACATAGAAACATAGTGAAAATATGGTATCATACTGTCTTGGGACTAGCATGGTATATGTGGTCTGGCATTGACTGAAATGTCATTACTCATGACTGTACTAAAATACAGTAGATGTATTTGCCTGACATGGGGGAAAGGAATAGAGAGGACAGTGCCCAGTCATTACCCTGCCGGGCATTCGGAAGCCGTCGGTATTACAGATTCTAGCCTTATCATCAGTGGGTCAGCTCACTTCAGTGCCCGTTGATTGAAAAGCCTTAAAATTCGCTTCCTTCATTTGGAGTGTATTGAGCCCCTTCCCCAGAAAGGAGCGTCTGCGGGAAGTCTGGCACAGGTGACTCGGGCTGTGCGGTCAAGTAAGTGTTCTTCTCCCACGGGGCAGAGGCCATGGATGGGACCACGTCTCCCCAATACCTGGTGTGTGCTGCCCCCAGGGTCAAGGCACCTGGCAGTTAGAAAGACCGGCCGACTCTGAGGGATGGGCAGCACTGGAATGGTGGCTCCAGGCCAGCACTCCTGGCGGAGAGACGGCCTGAGGAAAGGCAGGGACATGGGAAATCCCAGAACATGTTTGGGGGATGACAAGAAATCTAGTTTGACTGGAGTATGGGGAAAAGGTGGGGGCGTTGGGGAGACAGGTCTAGGGCCAGACTGCAGGGGTGGGGAATTGGCTTGGTCTGGGAGGCAATGAGGGGCAAGTGGACAGGTGAGAGGCGGCTGCGCTTCCACCCCATTGGCAGTAGAGGGCGTGTCCTGGGAGAGGAGCGTCCCCCTCCCTGGACCAGCCGCCCTCCGGAGCCCGGGGTCACCGGAGATGGGGGCACACCCGAGATAGGGGCCCCCCCCTGGGGCTGCGTGTGTCGGGTCAGGCCGCGGCAGGGAGAGG
>NW_012114944.1:443067-458781 GCF_000951035.1 Colobus angolensis palliatus
TTTCCGGGGAACCCGGGGGGGAAGGGGAGCCCGAGGAGGCCCCCGCCGGAGAACCGGGGATCGCGCCAAGAAGGGCTTCCCGACCCTGAGAGGCTGCGCGCTGCAGCCCGCCAAGGCGTGGCTTCTGCTTTGTTTCAGGAGGCCAGAGTTAGAGTTGGAAAAGTCACCAAAGTGTGACAACCGCTCTCGCTGCAAAGCATTTTGCCCGGCTCGGCTGTCCCGAGGACAACCCTGAGCATCCCCCTCATCTGTTTGTTGTTCCTCCTCTCCTGAGCACCCGCGCAGTACCGGGCTCCCCGTATGCTAGACTCAGTCTGGCTCCCTTTCTCCTGGGGCACCCCATCCTCTCTACTGTGGCTGTCGGGATGAACTTTCTACAGCGCAGCTCTCCTCCTGTCGCTCCCTAACACCTTCCTCACCATTGTCCTCAGAGTGAAAGGACACACTCCAGTCCTGCCTTCAGGCCCCTGGGAGTGGGTCCCCACCCCTTACCTGCGCCCTACACTAGAGCTGTCTAGAGGCTGGTACACAGGTCCCTTCCCCTGGGTTTCCTTGCGGGGCCTTCACCACCCCCACTCTCAGCCTGAAAATCCCCCCCACCCCTCTAGGCTCAGCTCCTGGGCTGCAGCCCATCCGTGATTCCCACCCCGCCCCCCCGGGAGGGAGCGCCCAACCTGGTGTTTTCCTCACTGCAGCCCTTCCTGCAGTGTGCCGGGGACAAGAGTTGAGCCAAAGACCTGCTTCCCGCTGGGTCCTCACCCCTGGCTGCTGGGGGCCGTGTTTATCTCAGCATTGCTCCTGCCTCACAGGAGGCTCTTAGGGAATAGCTGTCGAACAGGATTCAGAAGTCCTGCTTCATCCGGATTGTCCACCTCAGATGAGTAATGCTAGGTCCCTTCTAGGATCTGTCCTCCAAGATCTGGACTCAGGAGATGCCAGCACTGGGAGCAAGTGGCTTTCCCTGGCTTTGGTCCTAACCAGGCTTCCTAGGCTGTAGAGGCAGGTCTGGCTTTCAGTCCTGGCCCAGCCAATCACTGGCTGTGTGATTCTGAGCAAGCCTCCTTCCCTCTGGTCCTCCCCCTCTGTACAGTGAGGGTGGCTGTATGAGCCCTGGGGTTCTTCACGGTATGGAAAGGTGATATAATGGGTTGCCATTTAGTTAACAGGATGACAGGTGGTGATGAAGCAAAAGTATGGCAGATGAGAGCAAGTCTTTCGAGATACCTACTTGGGAAATCAACTCCTTTCTCTGTAGATTTAGGAGAAAATCCACAAATTCCCTTAAGCTAGTTTTTTTTTTTTTTTTTCTTTCTGAGACAGAGTCTTGTTCTGTTGCCCAGGCTGGAGTGCAATGGTGCGATCTCAGCTCACTGCAACCTCCGCCTCCCAGGTTCAAGCAACTCTTCTGCCTCAGCCTCCTGAGTAGCTGGGACTACAGGTGCGCGCCACCACACCCAGCTAACTTTTGTATTTTTAGTAGAGACGGGGTTTCACCATGTTAGTCAGGCTGGCCTCGAACTCCTGACCTCGTGATCTGCCTACCTCGGTCTCCCAAAGTGCTGGAATTACAGGCCAGCCTAGGCTATATCTTAATCAGTTGTTTCCAGCCTCTTTTGTAAGGCATGGTTTTCCAGAACTGCTCATATTCAGCTGTGTGCCCATTCTTCTGTCTGTCCGCCCCTTCCTCCATCCCTCCCTTGCACTGTCTAGCAGCTCTGTATCAAGCTGTGGACCCAGTGCTGGGGCGTGCATCCACTTGGATTGTGAAAGGAATACATAAAGCTATGTAGGGGATAGACAGGCACTATCTGGCTTGAGTAAGAGGTGGGAAATGATCCAAACCACAAGACAGGTGCTGGTGAAGGGCGGTGGGAGCTCAACGTGAGGAGACTGCTCCGCATGGGAGCTGGTGAGGGTTCCTGGAGAAGGTGGTCAAATCCTAGAGGGTCTTGGGAATTTAGACTTCATCTTACAGAACCTGGGGTGCCATGGAAAGGCACTGATCTGAAAGCAGCGGGACTAGAGCTTTGCCAGGGTGTAGGGTGGATCGGATGGATGGAGAGAAGGTGGAGGGAGAATGGGGAAGACTGCTGCAGTCACACAGACAGGAGATGACAGAGGCATCCAGGGCAGGATGGAGGCTGGAGAGGAGGATGGGATGGATTTGTGAGATGGTGGCCTTGGGCAGACTTGATGACAACTTACTGTGAAGCAGAGGGAAGGCTCAGAGGCCTGCACGATGGGGTGATGGCTTCTATGCCTGGAGATGCAGGGTTGGGCAGGTTTCAGAGGAAGACTACTTTTTACTCAGGAGAGGAGGGGGCCAGTGGCAGAAAGCAGGTTAGAACTGGTTGAGTCAGAGGCCACCTCCACCTCTAATACACACACATACACCCAGGGACCTTGCAGAATTCTGACCCAGGCCTTTCTCCCTCACAGTCAGGTGCATTGAATTTATCTCCCCCACCCCAACTGGAAAACCAAGAGCCCCCAGAATAGTATTAATATCTGGCTCTCCTAGGGTCCCTAAAAGAAAATGACTTTTTTGGGTGACCCCGTGCCCAATGGGCCTTCAATGCAAGCCCAACCTTGAAGTTCCAGGCCATCAGCCCAGGGCTGCTGTCTGTGTCCACAGGGCAGGTGGCACTCACAGGGGCTCTGTGTGCTTCTGTAAAGACTGTCATAAGGAATCCGTCCCTGCCCCTTCTGGGCCTCAGTTTCCTCCTCACTGCCCAGAAGCCAGCCTCTTTTTCATCTTTCACCTCAGATACACCCCAGAGCTGCCTGGCATAACGGGCATTATTGTAAGATCATCTCACAGCTGGCACAGCTGAAATTCCAGAAGACGCTTGACCCAGTGCTCGAAGACTCCCAGGTCCTGCTCCCAGCCCTGGTTTCTCTGCTGGGACTTGGTGTGCAGCAAGTGTGGTGGGGAAGAGAAAGGCAATGACCTTGGGCTCAGTGGAAGCCTCCTGTCCCTAATACTGGTGACACCAATGATTAATCTTCAACTGCATCCCAGGCAAAGAGCTCAGTATTTTCTATGTTACCATGTTGTGACAGCACTGCCAGGCAGTTATTATCAACTCATGCTATAGATTTACAGAGGTTGAGTACCTTGCCCAAGCTCACACACTGACCAGTAAGCAAACCAATGAATTTGAACTCAGCTCTCTGACTCCCCTACTGTGTCCTGTCCTCTCTCCCACACTGACCACTTGCCCTGATACCCTGCTCCCTGCCAGCCTGAACTCGAGTCCGGTGGGGACTTCCGCGCAGCCTCCATCAGCTCTAAGAATATTAGTGTCCCTCCATCCACCTAGCACCAGAGGAAATCAGAGCAGACAGGCCTTTAGGGACCAACGAGCCCAGGAGTTTTCTCCTGAGTGGGACCCTCAGGCCTCTTCAGGGAGAGGCTGTGTGGACCAGGCCAACCCCAGCAGTTTCGTTTTCCTCTGTTGCTTTTATTGAAGATTTCCTTCCAAGGAAGTGTTTCCCTGCTTTGAAGACATTATGAAAACCATAGATGTCATCCTTCTTTCACACACAGATGGGGAACCTGGGGCCCAGAGGGACAGGGATGTGCCTGAGTGACAGTAGGCAGGCAGGGCTGGAAAACAGCTGCCTCCCCTTCAATTACAACCACTTTCTATGGAGAGGGACAGCCTAGGGGAGGCTAATGCTTGGGGGGAGGGGATGCCTTGTTCCCGTAAGCAATTGAGCAACTCCTCACAGACATCATTCTTGCCATTTGGAAAAGAGGAAGCAATATGTAAAGTGGAAAGTGTGGGAGATTTGGAGCAGGGGAGGGGGTAAAGGGAGGGGCATTCTTACGCCCGGCTCTAATGTGGACTCTGTGTGGCCTTGGACAATCCGCATGCCCCCCACCATCCAAAGAGCCCAGTTTCCTCATCTGTAATGAAGAGAGGAATCCTGTCCCGCCTTCACTGTGCTGAAGTGAGAACCTCATTCATTTGTTCACTCACTCATTCACTTAGCAAATATCCAAGCTCAGAGGGGCTGAAAAAGGCCATCAAACGTCAATGTAAAGGCAGGACAAGAGGAGACCTGACCCGGAAGGAGCAGGAACAGGTTCTTCCAAAGCCAAAGCCCAAAAGCTTTCTGTCCCTGTCCAATGGTAATAATAATAATTACAGTTGGCATTTAATAACCGTTCATTATATTCCAGGACTGTTCAAAAGCATTAACATAGATGAATTCATTTCACCCTCACTACGCTGTCCACTGCACTACACTAGGCTGTAGTGAGGGTTAAATACTGCTGTTCCCATTTTATGTATGGGGAAAGGAGGCACAGAGTGTTGAAGCAACGTGTCCAAGATCGCATGGCCAATACCAGGCAGAGCGGGGGTTTGGCTGTTGAAATTCCCAGAACCAGCTTAAAGAGCAGGAGTTAGCCAGCTGAAATTCGTTCTTTTTTTTTCCCTTAAACTGCCAACTTTTTATTCTTTCTTCCTGATAAACAAGTAAAACCAGCTTTGCCCCCAAGGGGGAACCAGGTTTCTTTCCAGCCTTTTGCCAAGGGGGCAGAGGGGCCTGTTCACAGTTCCTGCCCTGGGCCCTGACAGTCACCGGCTCTTTCATGAGGAGCCTGGAGAGGGCAGAGGAGTGAGTCAGGCTGGGCTCAGGGAGGCCTCAGGAGAGGAGGAAGATGCTGAGGGAAGAGCCTGTCTCAACCAAAAGTTTAAATGGTAGAGGAGGGGCGTACACCTCCTCAGAATCTTTTTTTTTTTTTTTTTTTTTTTTTTGAGACAAGGTCTTGCTCTGTCACCCCGGCTGGAGTGCAGTTGTGTGATCATGGGTTACTGCAGCCTTGATCTCCTGGGCTCAAGGGATCCTCCCATCTCAGTCTGGGACCACAGGCATGAGTCACCACGCATGGCTTTTTGTTGTGTCCTCAGAATCTCTACAGAGCCTCCAGCAGTAGAGGCTTGGCCTCCAGAAGGACCTTCGAGAACCCAGTGCAGTCCCACCTAGGACATCTATACCCTCCACCCCAGCAGAGACAGCCCAGCCCCTTCCCTCAGCCCTGGGGAGCCGGGCCAAGGCAGCTCCTGCCTCCTTTTAGCAGCTCTGACCTTTCTTTTAAGCCCCAAGTCTGGCACCCTGGTAACCTGCACTCCATAGTCCCTAATTTCCCCCGGGGTCCCTCAGCCAGGTGTGCTGGAAAAGGGCTTGGCACAGAGGAGGCTCTTGAGAAGCCTTCGTTCTTCTCTTCTCTTCCTTCCTCTCCTTTGCTCAATTCAGAGATCTGAAGGCAGCTGCCACCCCTGTCTATTTTCTTCTACTGCTTTCCTCAGCTGTCCTCGAGTCTGATCCCCCTCCCAGGCCTCCTCAGTCACCCCCTGTCTCTTTCCGTCATTCCCTTTGTCTCCCGTGACCCTGAGGAGGGATGGGGGCTTAGGACAGGGCTTTGCATAGGATCTGGACTAGTTGTGGGACTTTGGGCAGGTAACTTCTCTTCTCAAGCCTCAGTTTCCTAATTAGAAAGAAAAAAACATGGGTAAGGCCATGGCAGCTCCCACAGAAGATGGCGAGAAATAAGATCATGCGTAGGCCCAGCACATGCCCAGAGAGCGGGAGAAAGCAGGCCTGGGATGGGTGGGCCTGCAACTTCCTCTTACCTCAGGGTTGGCACTCTGAGGCCGTGTGGACTTTCCAGCCTCAGTTTACCCTCCTACACAATGAGGACGTCATCCCTGCCCATCCCCCATCGTAGGGTGGCTGGGAGGGCGCTCCCTGCCTAACTGGGAGATGGACAGCTTTTCTCTGACTTGTTTTCTCCTTATGTTTATCTGTATTCTTGGGTTTTTCTCGGTGTGGGGTGTGCTTCTTGCTAGGTGTGGCTGCCACTGATAACTTTGCCTCCCTGGGGCGGCGGCCCTCTCAGAGGAGCCACCAGGGCTAGGACTGGTTGCCTCGGTGGGAGGGGACTCCTGGGGCTGCCCAAGGTGTGGTTGGCAGGAGTGGTGAGAGAGGGCTTCCCCGCCACCGATTACCAGAAAGACCTCCTGGCCCCTTCCAGAGAACCCTGGCTCAGGGGCCTGGCACTGGCGGACACAGTGCCTAGCTGCAGCTTCTGGGCACTGAGCTTTGCTTGGACACATGAACTTTCACTTTTGTTTCTTTTTACTTCCCACATTCTGGGAGTGCAGTGACCTAGTTTTTAGCAGCCTTATATGTCCCTCTCTGCCAAGGAAACTTAAGGGCCTCCAGCACTATGGGATCTAGTGCAAACTGACCCCAGCACTCAGGCTGCCTTTAAACTGGCTTCCCCTTAGCGAGCCACCCACTCTCCTGTCTCCCCCTCCTCTTCAGAGCCCCAGGATACACGTGGTCCCTTCACCCTGGCTCTTTCTCTGCTGTTTGCCTCCTCCATTCATGCTTCCTGAGCCAGGAACACCTCCTCCAGGGAGCCCTCCTTTCCCTGACACATCGGTGGTCACCACTGCACGTGCCACTCAGCCTCATGCATCTCCCGTGGTGTCCCACGAGACCCACCGTGGCCTGTCCGGGACATGGGAGCTAGAAGGGACTTTAGGATGGGCCTGGACAACCCTGCCACTTGGATGGGGACCCCCGTCACCTTGGCGGTGTCACCCATATGGGCCCTTGCCTGCACACTCACTCGTTCTGATCAGTGTCTCCTGAGAGAAGCTTGTTTGGGAAACTCCTGCACGTCTTGGGTCAGTTGTTCATCTTGTCTCCTCTCACTCCTACCCCAGCGGGATGTTATAGGATCTCAGGATTGGAAGGGACTTGAAGGTCCTCTGACTCAGGGCCTGAGTCCCTCCAAGAGGGGCTCACCTGTTTGAATTCCTTCAGTGGTAGAGAGCTCACTACCTTGTGAGGTAGCTCCTTTAGGTCGTCAGAAGCTTTAACTAGGAAAGATCTTTCTTAGACTGAGTTGAAATCTGTCATTCTGCCTTTCTACCCACTGGCCCCAGCTTTCCCTCAGGGCCCCAGAATTCATCAGGGGCCTCCACTGTGTCCTCCAGAGGCTGATCCTCTCCAGGCTGAACATTCCCCATCCTTGTACCAGTTCCTTATTAAACCCCCCTTTCCAGCCTCAACACACCTCAAGTCACCACTGTCTCTTGCACAAAGCAGGGACCAGGCTGGGGAAGCAGCCCATGGCCCAAGAAAGAACCCTTGGGTTCCTGGAGGCCATGCTACCCAGCTGACTCTTCTTAAACTGGTCAACAAGACCCCCATCTGGGTCCCATGAGTTGCCATCGCCCCTGGCATTTCCCTGTGAGATATTCTTTAAAAGCCTCTCTCACTCCTTATCCCAAATACCACATTAACATGCTAACCCTGAAATCTTTGTTTTTTAAAGAATAAAAATTTGGTAAAAATGCATAATATAAAATGTATCATCTTAAGAATTTTTAAGTGTGCAGTTCTGTAGAGTTAAGTATATTTACATTGCTATGCAACAGAGCTCCACAACTTTTTCATGTTGCCAAACTGAAACTCTATACACGTTAAACAATACCTCTTTTTTCTCCTCTCCACCGTAGACCTGAAATCTTTGTTTTTCCTATTGACAAGGGCTTGGTCGGCCTGTTGGCCAGGAAGTCCTGATACTTCAGGTTGTAGCTCCGCCCTCTGCCTTAACGCCTGTCCCCATGATCAGTTTCCACCTCCAGGTCTCCCCACCTCTGCCTGGCAACCAAAACCTCACAATCCCGGGGTTCAGAGCCCCCATATCCCTGCCCTGCCCACATTACCGTGACTGGGCCTCACTGGACAGCCTTAATGAGCCCAAGTTCTAGAGCTTGGTCCACGTACTCTTTATCTAACAGTCTACTTCCTCTTTCTCAGAAGGCCCATGGACAGCTCCACCATGCAGGTGTGACCTGCAGTTACCTTCCCCTCCTGGGTCTGTAGTTCCTGGGTCTGCACATCCCAACCCCCTTGAAGGCAAGCCCTGGGTCTTCTTTCCCTTACGTCCCCTCAGAAATTCCATGGGATTTGACTTGAGGGCCCAGGAGACATGGGAGATCTGGCTATGAGAAAAGGGACAAGGACTCCCTGTTGCATCATCTCCTCAGCCTTGAGCATCATCTCCTCAGCCTTGGGTGAAAGGCAGCAGAGTAGGAGAAAGGCACCGGTGAAGGTGACCCGGGGTAGAGGAAGAGCGTGGCACTTCCTTTATGGTTCACACCCTTCCTGCTACTACCCACAGCCAGTTTTTGAGGGACAGGCTGTGGCCTGATGGGACCAGTTCCGCATAAGGGCCTTCTGTGGCCGTCACTCAGAACCCATCCAACTCACCCCCATTTCCACAGAAGGGAACTCTCAGATTCCCGAGTAAGGTGCTCAGTGTCTTCATCATAGCCTGGCTGGCTGGCCCCTGTTCAGACACTTCTGGGGCCTCGTATTGGGAGTTGCCTCCTTCCTGATCCCATGTTAGATTAATCTCCATGTTCCTTTTGCATCTACGCTTACCTGCATCTTGGCACCTATCACATGGCTAGTGTCTGTTTACAAGGCTGCCTGCCTTCTGTATGTGAACTCTTTGAGAGGAACACGTGACTGACTTGTCTCTGGACCCTTAGCACACGATATGGGACATGGCACAGGGGAAGCACTCAGAGAGCATATGGACAGATAAATGGAGGATAGATGAATGGGCCTTGGATGAATGGCAGATGTATGGATGAATGATGCTGGATGGATGGGTAATGTTAGATGGATGACAATGTTGCATGGATAGATGTATGGAAGATATTAGGTGGATGGGTGGATGGATGGAGGATGTTGGATGGATGGAGGATGTTGGATGAATGGTGGATGGACAGATGAATGGAAGATATTGGATGGATGGATGGAGGATGTTGGATGGATGGATGGATGGATGGATGGATGGATGGATGGATGGGGATCATTTCAGATCCAAATTGGTATGGCTTCTGTTCACTATTAATCTTGCTTGCTTTTGGCTTCACCTACTTATTCTCTCCCTAACCACAGCCTCCTTGACTTTGCCCTTTCTGAGATCATGACCTAATTGGGCATGGGCTTCACCTCTTCCCCCACTGCAGCCCTGGGCCTGCTGATCATACCACTCACCCTCCCACCACCTCCACTTTCTTTGCTACACTCTTCTCCTATTCTGTGTCTTAGTCCATTTTCTGCTGCTATAAAAGAATACCACACACTGGGTAATTTATTAAAAAACCGTTTATTTGGCTCACAGTTCTGGAGGCTGGGAAGTCCAAGAGCATGACATTGGCATCTGGTGAAGCCCTCATGCTGCATTATCCCATGGAAAAACAGAAGGGCAAGTAAGCACTCAAGACAGGGAGAAGGCCGGGCCAAACTCACTCTTTTACCGGGAGCCCAGTCCTGTAATAATGCCCTCTAATCACCTCTTAAAGATCTCACTCCTCAACACTGTTATGTTGACAATCAAATTTTAGTGTGAGTTTTGGAGGGGACATTCAAACCAAAGCATTCTGCCCATGGCTCCCCAAAACTCATATCCTCCCCACATACAAAATATATTCATTCCATCCCAATAGCCCCAAGTCTTAACTTGTTCTGGCACCAACTCAAAGTCCAAAGTCTCATCTAAATTAGATACAGGTGAGATTTAAGGCACAATTCACCCAGAGACATATTCCTTCCAGCTGTGAGCCTGTGAAATCAAAACAACTTATCTACTCCAAAACACAGTGGTGGGACAGGCATAGGATAGACATTCTCATTCCAAAAGGGAGAAATAGGAAAGAAGGTAACTGGTCCCAAGTAAGTCCACAACCCAGTAGGGAAAACATTCAGTCTTAAGGCTGGAGAATAATCCCCTCTGATTCCATCTCCTGCCTCCTGGGCACACTGGGTGGGAGTTGGGCCCCAGGGCCTCAGGCAGCCCCACCCCCAAGGCTTAGGGCTGTCTGGCTTCAGCTCTCTCAGGTCGAAGCCTCGTGCTTTCAGCCTTCCCGGGCCCCATGTTGCTTGCTGGTAGCTCCACCGTTCTGGGGTCTTGGGGGTGGCTGCACTTCTGCAACTCCATTAGGCACTGTCCTAGTGGGGACTCTGCACTGGCTCTGCCCCTGCAGTAGGTTTCTGTGTGGGTCCCCCAGGTTGTCTGATTGGATGGCACCCACCCACGTTGAGAGTGGATCTTCCCCACTCAGACTCACACACCAGTCTCCTCTGGAAACACCCCTACAAACACACCCCAAAATAATGCTTTCCCAGTTCTCGAGGTATGCCTTAGTTCAGTCAGGTCGGCACCTAGAACCCACCCTCACACTCTGCTTCCCCAGGGCTGTCCTTCCCTTGTCTCTTCGTCTGCCCCTGTCTCCTTGGCTTCACTCACCCAGCATAGGTTTCTTCCTCCCCAGCCAAGAGGCCTCTTTCTGGACTCCCAGCTCTGGCCCATTCCAGTCCCCTCTGCTGTCCCTAGATCCAGCCTGAGATACCCAGTCTCCTTCAGATATTTTACTTCCGAAGTCCTATTGCTGACTGTCCAGGTCCCCAAATCTGCTCTGTGTTTCTGTGCATCCTCCACTTAGCAGCCAGCAGGGTCTTTGAGAAACACATGGAGCTCACTGCCCTGCTCCCTTTCAGTGGCTTCCCCATTGCCTTGGATAAAGACCCAAATCCCTAACATGGCCCATAAGGCCCCACATGATCCATGGGCTTTAGATGTGCAGAGATATGGAGCACAATGCCAGGTAGGGCGAGCAGTGGCGTGGAGCAGGGCCACTTGGCTGGGGTGCCAGGTGTTGGAGGGGAGCAGCAGCCCGTCCACATGGCCTGAGGTTTGAGCTGGGTGTTGCTTTCAGCATGCCATTACACTTTTGATGAGTGTTTTCTCTGCACTGAGCCATTCTCCATTTTGCAATCATTCCAGCTTCCAAACAGTTTCATAATGAGGTCCTGAAGGCCCACAATGAGTATCGGCAGAAGCACGGCGTCCCCCCACTGAAGCTCTGCAAGAAGCTCAACCGGGAGGCTCAACAGTGAGTCCCCTAGCACATCCGGGTGACTTGGGCCCTTCATGTGCCACTGCTGCAGTCACAAAGGGGCCCTGTGGCCAGGCACAGTGGCTCACACCTGTAATTTCAGCACTTTGAGAGGCCGAAGTGGGCGGATCACCTGAGGTCAGGAGTTCAAGACCAGCCTGGCCAACATGGTGAAACTGTCTCTACTAAAAATACAAAAATTAGCCAGGTGTGGTGGCAGGTGCCTGTAGTCCCAGCTACTCGGGAGGCTGAGGCAGGAGAATCGCTTGAACCCGGGAGGTGGAGGTTGCAGTGAACCAAGTGAACCAAGATCATGCCACTGCACTCCAGCCTGGGTGACAGAGTGAGACAACATCTCAAAAAAAAAAAAAAGGTTGGGGGGCCCTGCATGGTTTCGGGGACTGGGTTTTGGGATCAGATACAACCACATTTGAATAACCACACTGTCACTCACCTGGGCAGGTCCCTTTGTTCCGCTGAGCCTCAACTTGCTTCTGTGTGGAATGGGACTGCTGGGAGGCTCAGCAGCAGTCATGCAGCTCTAGCTCCTCTGCGAGCCCTGGGCAGGGAAGGAAACTCAGCCACACTAGCTTGGGGCACATCCTTTGGGGGTTCTCTGAACTGCACCTGCTCTGAGGAGGCACTGTGGACTCTGCAGGTATTCTGAAGCCCTGGCCAGCACGAGGATCCTCAAGCACAGCCCAGAGTCCAGCCGCGGCCAGTGTGGGGAGAACCTTGCATGGGCATCCTACGATCAGACAGGTGGGTCACATTTTCAGCTCCTCTCCTCTCTGCGGGAGCTGGAAGAAGGACAAGTCCTCCTCAAATGCCTCCTGGCCCCAGCACCCTCACGGTGTAGCCACAGGCCTAGGAAAGGAAAGAAAGGAGAACCAGAGCTCTCTGAATCTGCTCCCAGGCTGACTTCAGTTCACCACAAGGTCTCTGATGGCTGGCTCAGTGCCAGGCCTGTGCCGGGTGCCAGGGACACAGAGATGAGTCAGGCTGACCAGGCCCTCACTTTCGGAGAAGCTCGCAGGCCAAGGAGTGGGGGTTGGGGAGACAGACCGCTTTTGTACAGAATCTCAGCCTGATTCTGTGGGCGCCAGAGCATCCCCAGCTACCGAGAAATGTTATTTGCTTCCCGAGAAATTTTACTTTCCTACTGTACTGGTGATCCACTACCAGTAGTGCTGGTGTATTACTTTTGTAATAGAAGAAAAGCAATAGAGCTTTTTCCATTTTGGAAAAAATAATAATAATGGAAAAGACAATGACTCCATGCAAGGTCTCAATCTGGAATGCTCCCACCGTGCTGCCCGGACATTCTTGAGCTTTCTGACCCTCTGACCCTGACAGCCCTGATGTGGCTTTTTAGGAAGAATATTGGAGAGCCATCTGGATCTCTGAGGCTTTCTCCAAACACCAGTGGGAGAATGACTCACTCCCTCCCCAGCCTCACATTCCTGGGAGTTCCCCCGAGTCCTCTTGGTTTCCCTAGGGCAGCCTAAGCCAGGGCTCCTGTGCAGCATGGTCCTTGGCACCCCCACTGGGAGGCGCATGTGAGCTCCTGGGGAACCCCCTACTCACCCCTCCCTCCGAGGCCTCGCCCTCAGCCTGCAGGCTCCTTCCCAAGCCCAGGCTGTGGCCCTTGATGGGCCCCGGGAGAAGGGCATAGGACAGGAAGTTGGGCATTCAGGAGGCACGGTCCATCCCAGCCTTGCATGGGCTCCCTTGGAAGCCTTAAGCAGGTCACTCCCTCCTCTGCCCCCAGTTTCCCGTCTCTACGGCGGGGGGTTGGGTAGGTGGTCTCTGAGACGGTGGCTCCCTACTCTGGCCGCACATTGGAATCTTTTGTGAAACTTTAAAAAAAATACCAGGCCAGGCACAGTAGCTCACGCCTGCAATCCCAGCACTTTGGGAGGCCGAGGCAGGTTGATCACCTGAGGTCAGGGGTTCGAGACCAGCATGACCAACATGGAGAAACCCCATCTGTACTAAAAATACAAAAATGAGCCGGGCATGGTGGCACATGCCTGTAATCCCAGCTACTCAGGAGGCTGAGGCAGGAGAATCGCTTGAACCTGGGAGGTAGAGGTTGCCATGAGCTGAGATTGTGCCGTTGCACTCCGGCCTGGGCAACAAGAGCAAAACTCTGTCTCAGAAAGAAAAAAACAAACAAACAAACAACAACAAAAAAAATGCCTGAGTCTCTCCTCCAGAGATAGACACAGTTGGTCTGAGGAAGGACCCAGGCATTAGTATTTGTTAAATGCTCTCCAGGTGAGGCTGATGTGTGGAACATGGATCAGCAGTAGCATCTGGGAGCAGAAATGCAGAATCCTAGAACTACTGAATCGGAATCTTCCCATTAACAAGATTCTTGCACACATTTGAGACTGACTGCTCTGAGGTCCCCACTCCTGGCTCTGGCCGGGAGAGCATCAGCTCCCAGGGAAATGCCCGCCCATATCAACACCTGTGGGAACGGTGGATGCCCCAGGTGAGGGCCCTCCTGCCCACAGTGGAGATCCTTGGCTCACCAGCCTGATTGTCCTTCCAACTATGGATGTTTCAAGAGCTGCACGTGGGGTGAGATGACAGTATAGTCTCCTAGAAACTCGGAGCATCAGCAGAAGGCCCTTGCAGTGTATTGCCTTCAAACTTTCCATTGTACTGAGAACCAGAGAGGGAAGGCTTTGCCCAGGATTACACAGCAAGTCAGTGTGTGTGGGTTGTGGGGGGATAGGTGCAGGTTCCCTGACCCCAGACCAGTGTTCTTCCCAGCCCCCCAGAAGGCCCACTCTCTTCAGCCTGGCCATGCTCATGGGCAAGAGTCCCTAGGAGTCTGCAAAGCAGCATCCAGGATGCATCAGCTGACTGGGGCTTTCTCAGATGTCTAATTGCTGGATAGGTGGCTTGGGGCTAATGGGAGGAGATGCAGGCAACAGGGAGTGGGTGGATTTTGTGGTTGAGTTTTAGAACAATGTCATTTACACACAGGAAAGGAGGTGGCTGATAGATGGTACAGCGAAATCAAGAACTATAACTTCCAGCAGCCTGGCTTCACCTCGGGGACTGGTGAGTGGCAGGGTCTCACCAGGGGCCTGGCCCTGGGCAGCAATGCAGGTTGGGTGTCTGACTTCAGAGAGGAACCAGCCCTCTAAAAAAATCAACCCTTTCCTTCCTGTTTAACCTCTTGTATGTTTCTCTGGATTGACCTTGACCACAGACCAAAGCTCTCCTTTTCCCATTACATCTCCAGCTTCCCCCTGCTACGTGCTCTGCTCCCTCTGTGAGCCCCCAGCTGCTGAATCCTGCCCCATCAGCTCAGAGCTCTTCCCATTCCTGGAGTGTGTCATAGGAGACTGGATTTCCAAAGCTGCTTGGAGCTTCATTCCTGAACTGGTCACCCTGCGTCTAGTCTTGTTTTCTGCAATCCATCCTGCTCTCCAGCAGCCTCAATACTCCTAAAATTGTCTCTGCCCCTTATGCTCTCCTAATTCAATTGTCATGGCTCCCTGGGGCCATCAGGAGAAGGCTCAAGCTGCTGGCACTCCTCCCTCCACACCCCACACCCTTCCCCCACCCTTGCGGTCTCCCTGGCTTTCTCCCTTCCCCTTTCTGCTCTAGTTTGCAGTTCAGGAGCTTGGGGTGCAGAGAACCTGGATCTAGTCTCAGCTCTGGCACCCTTTGCTGTGTGGACTTGAGTCAATTCCTGTCCCCTCTTCCCAGGGGAGAGGGAGAAGGTGGCTTCTAAGGGATATCCTGAGAGCTGGTGATTCAAGTGTAGGGAGGAACCTTCCGTGCGTCCATGTTCCCTTCCCATAGGCCTCCCCTGACAAAAGCTCCGGGCAGCCACCCTGTGCCCCAGGGTCCCTCTGGGCAGCCACCCTGTGCCCTGGGCTCCCCCTGCCTTTTGCTGGGCTCACCAGGCTCCTTGTCTTTCCTCAAAACCGACTCAGAGCCGCCTGGGGCCCAGGATGGTGTTAGAAGGGGGTGGGAGTTTCTCTGACCAGAAGGCACCAGGAAACAGAAAAAGGGACTCTGCTCACCTCGTTCCTCCTACCCCACCTGTCCCACCCACAAGTAGAGCCTTGCAGCCTTCCACCCTCTAGAGGGGTGCTCCAGAAGCAGGAAGTGACAGGTTCTCAGCGCCAGTCACCGTTTCCTGTGGTTTGCTGCCTGCCTTTCTGGGTGGGGGTTTCTGCAACCATGTTGCGTTGCGTTGTTCCTGGGACTCTGGGGACAGAGGCAGAAGCATCTGCTGAGGCATTCCTCCCCTCCATTAACCCCTGCAGGACTCCAGGCCAGGCTGGCAGGGCTTTGAGTGTGAACAGGTGATTCTAGGGCAAGGATACCTAAGGGTGTGGGGAGGGAGCAGTAACAAGCTCCTGCTATTAAGGATGTGTAGGCAGGACCTTGTCTTCTTTTAATAGAGATGGTGTCCAGAAGACTTCTTATTTCATGGCTTCTGGGTTTGCTTTTCCCATGAGCAAGATTCTTGAGCAATCAGACACGTGTCCGAGCAAGTTATTAACTAGCACTGTGCGTGTGTGTGCACACCACGTGGTAATTATAAAGTGCCTCCACAGGCTGGGCGCGGTGGCTCACACCTGTAATCCTCGCACTTTGGGAGGCCAAGGTGGGTAGATCACCTGAGGTCAGGAGTTCAAGACTAGCCTGGCCAACATGGTGAAACCCTGTCTCTACTGAA
>NW_012114944.1:460171-463083 GCF_000951035.1 Colobus angolensis palliatus
TTTCCTTTGAGACAGAGTCTCACTCCATTGCCCAGGCTGGAGTGCAGTGGCGCAATCTCGGCTCACTGCAACCTCCACCTTCCAGGTTCACGTAATTTGCCCACCTTAGCCTCCTGATGAATAATATTTTTATATGATATGAACATTGGGAGCTATTGAAGGTGAAAAGTTTTCTTTCCAGCCCTGACCCCTAGCACTTTCACTCCCAAGAGACAACCAGAGATACCAGTTTCCTGTGAATCATTCCGGAGTTATCCTGTGCTTATGCCAGCATGTGTGTATAAATGTTCTCTTCCCTTTTCTGCACTCTGGTGTCAGAGTATATGACCTGTTTTATGCTTGTCAGAGAATGTGCCATATCATACAAAAAGTGCTCGTTCATTCTTTCTTACCTCTGCACATTATTCCCAAGCGAGGATATACTGTGACATATTTAGTGTGTTTTTCAAAGATATATTCTAGGAAGTTTGATTCACAGCAGGAAAGAAGATGTCATCCCTTTAGGAAAAACAAAAAGGAACCTTCGTTAGTGGACTAGAGTTAGCAACCAGTGTGTATTTGATGGTTGCTAAGGAAGTTGTGTCATTTACTTCATCTCTGAATACCCATAGCTTAATTCCCTCTGTGCAGACAGAAACCACCCCCGCGAGAAAAAAGATTGCTTAGCCTCATCAGCTTGGAAAAGGCTGCCACAGACACTTGTGCTGCTGATGTGCACTTTGTGTCTAATTATTTGCTTGGCAACCAGTGGATAAATGGCAGCTTCTTCCTTTTCTGGGAGACAGAGAGTGGGAGGGTCAATGGCCCGAGCATGTGGTCTCCTTATTAAACAGCAGTTTAATTAAACTCCTAATTAAACAGCAGAGCTTATTAAACAGCAGTTAATATAAGTTTAAAGATAGTGGCAAATATGCATAATTGTACTTAGGGTTTGTTTTCTTTTCCTTCTTCAATTGTATCATGTCAACTATATAGATTCGTGTTTACATTTGATTATTTTCATAAACAATTTACTAACTTTCAGTCCTCTGCGAATGCAGACAAAGAAATAAATTATAGCTAAATTTTTAAATGTTTTAAATGGCCAGGCGTGGTGGCTCGTGACTGTAATCCTAGTGCTTTGGGAGGCCAAGGCGGGTGGATTATTGAGGTCAGGAGTTCAAGACCACCCTGGCCAATACGGCAAAACCCCATCTCTACCAAAAATACAAAAATTAGCTGGGTGTGGTGGTGTGCACCTGTAATCCCAGCTACTCAGGAGGCTGAGGCAGGAGAATCACTTGAACCCAGGAGGTAGAGGTTGCAGTGAGATGAGATCATGCCACTGCACTCCAGCCTGGGCAACAGAGTGAGACTCGGTCTCAAAAAAAAAAAAAGGGGGGGGTTTAAAAGAAGTTTAACTATAGGGGAAAAAATAGAATTTAATCCACAAACATTTATTTCAGTCCTTATCATACACAGGATGCAATGGGAAGCACCGACTTTGTCTCTTCCCTAAAGAACTAGAAGAGTGTGGACACCAGTCTGTTCCTCTCTCTCCCACTTTCTTTTTTTAATTTTTTAGTAAAATAGGCTACATGTGGTGACTTATGCCTGTAACTCCAGTACTTTGGGAGGCCAAGGCAAGAGGATCCCTTCAGTCCAGGAGCTCAAGACCAGCCTGAACAATATGGCAAGACCCCGTCTCTACAAAAAAATTTAAAAACTAGGCCGGGCACCATGGCTCATGCCTGTAATCCCAGCACTTTGGGAGGCTGAGGTGGGCGGATCACCTGAGGTTGGGAGTTCAAGACCAGCCTGGCCAACATGGCGAAACCCCATCTCTACTAAAAGTACAAAAATTAGCCAGGCGTGGTGGCACACATCTGTAATCCCAGCTACTCGGGAGGCTGAGGCACAAGAATCACTTGAATCTGGGAGGTGAAGGTTTCAGTGAGCCGAGATTGTGCCATTGCACTCCAGCCTGGGTGACAGAGCGAGACTCCATCTCAAAAAAAAAAAAAAAAAAAAAAGTGGGGCTTTATTCTACCCATTTTGGAGAGGAAGAAACTGAGGCCTAGAAAAGGGAAGCAGCCTTTCTCATGCCTTCTGTCCCTGATATGATGCTTTTTCTACCACTCCCACTCCAAGACAGGAATCTCACAAGAGTCAGAGCCCAACTTTCCATGATCACTGACTACTCGTTTCACTCATTGCCCTACACCTCCCATCCCTAAAGAGGAAAATCCCAGAGCAGCCAGCCCTTGTGCTGTTCCAGGTACCAACAGGCAGTGCCTGGGGGCAGACAGAGCCTGATCCTAAGACAGGAATGAGATTTTGGGTGGGGTCATACTGGGGGCTTGCAAGACCCTTAAAGATCTTCATGCCCATCCTGCCTCAGCCTCCCCCCAGACCCTGTCTGCAACTCCTCCTTGCTGCGTCTCTGTTCATGGATTCCCTGACCTGAGTCCTTGTGGTAGGTGAAAGAGCCTTTGAAATACCCTTTGGCCAGGTGCAGTGGTTCACACCTGTAATCCCTACACTTTGGGAGGCCGAGGCAGGCAGATAGATCATTTGAGGTCAGGAGTTCAAGATCAGCCTGGCCAACATGGTGAAACCCCATCTCTCCTAAAAATACAAAAATTAGCCAGGTGTGGTGATGCATGCCTGTAATCTCAGCTACTCAGGATGCTAAGACACGAGAACTGCTTGAATCGTGGAGGTTGTGGTGAGCCAAGATCCCACCACTGCACTCCAGTCTGGGCAACAGAGTGAGACTGTCTCCAAAAAAAAAAAAGAAATACCCTATAATCCAGCCCCACCCAGGCCAGCATCTTGTGATGAAGGATGCTAGTCAGTCACTGCAGTGTGCTGAGTGAAGAGAAATAATGTCTTATCGTTATTTTGATATATTCTGTTTAAATTATGTTTAT
>NW_012114944.1:463278-465939 GCF_000951035.1 Colobus angolensis palliatus
CTCCCAAGTAGCTGGGGTTACAAGCACCTACCACCACACCCAGCTAATTTTTGTATTTTTAGTAGAGACGTGGTTTTACCACATTGGCCCGGCTGGTCTCAAACTCCTGACCCCAGGTGATCCACCCCCTTAGTTTACCAAAGTGCTAGGATTACAGGCATGAGCCACTATGCCCGGCCTCAGAATTCCTTTTAAAGCTGAATAATAATATTCTATTATACACACACACACATATATACATATATACACATATATACATATATATATATCCCACATTTTGCTTATCCTTTCATTTGTTGATGGACACTTGGGCTGTGTGACTTTGTGGGGTTTTTTTTTTTTTTTTTTTGAGATGGAGTCTCACTCTGTTACCCAGGCTGGAGTGCAATGGCGCAGTCTTGGCTCATTGCAACCTCCGCCTCCCAGGTTCAAGCAATTCTCCTGCCTCAGCCTCCCCAGTAGCTAGGATTACAGGTGTGCACCACCATACCTGACTAATTTTTCTATTTTTAGTAGAGATGGGGTTTCATCACGTTGGCCAGGGTGGTCTCGAACTCCTGACCTCAAGTGATCCACCCACCTCAACTTCCCAAAGTGCTGGGAAAACAGGTGTGAGCCACTGTGCCCGGCCGGGCTGTGTGACTTTGGGCCAATCATTTAACCTCTCTGCTGGGAGCGTGGGTGTATAAATATCTGAATCCCTGCTTTCAGTACTTCTGGGTATATACCTAGAAGTGGAATCACTAAGTCATATTGCAATTCTGTGTTTAATTTTTTGAGGAACTGCCATACTGTCTTCCAGAGCAGCTGTGCCATTTTACATTCCCATCAGCAGTGCACAACAGTTCCAGTTTCTCCACTTCCTTGCCAAAACTTGTTATATTCTATTATTTTTGTTTCTGTTTTTTATAATAACCATCCTACTGGGTGTGAAGTGGTTGCCCTTTTTCTTTCTTAACCACCCTATGGGAATCTTAGCTACTCTGATCATGATTTTCCTCCTCCCTCCCTCCCTCTGTTTCTTCCTTTCGTCATCAAATAGTTATTGAGCATCTACTATGTGCCAGGCCCAGTGCTAAACACTAGGTATGTGGTGATCAGTAAAACAGATGTGGCACCTGCCCTCATATAGCTTGCTCAATCATAAGCCAGATATTTAGGAGAGAGCAATCTCTTCAGTGTTGCTTTAGCAAGTGAATGTTATCCTGTGACACAGAAAATAAATGTCTCATTGATCTCTGTAAATACTAAACCATAAAGATGGAAGAGATGAACACCCCACCTCTATTCCCCAAGAAATAAGAATTTATGCCAGGCATGGTGGCTCACGCCCGTAATCCCAACACTTTGGGAGGCTGAGGCAGGCAGATCACTTGAGATCAGGAGTTTAAGACCAGCCTGGCCAACATGGCAAAACCCCATCTCTACTAAAGATACAAAAATTAGCTGGGCGTGGTGGTTCTCACCTGTATTCCCAGCTACTCAGGAGGCTGGGGCACGAGAATCACTTGAACATAGGAGGCAGAAGTTGCAGTGAACTGAGATCGTGCTACTGCACTCCAGCCTAGACAACAGAGTAAGGCTCTGTCTCAAAAAAAAAAAAAAAAAATTATGATCATTGAGCAAGGAATGCATTACAGCATCAACTCTTTGACTCCCAAATGGGAGGAGATTTGGAAGCTAAGCTATATTCATAGCTTGAAAAGACCAGAGAGGAAAGGACAGGCAGTCTGAGAAATGGGAGACTGATGCTAATAGGCCTCAGCAAGACCTGGTGGTGTCTGGAGCTGGAGCAAGTAGCTTGAAAAGGAACTGAGATGTTTGGCTCAGAGCAGAAGGATTTGAACGAGGCTGCAATGTGTCGAAATCTCAAAAAGTTCAAAACATAGAAGGCTGTACTTCCAGTGAAGGCAGAACTGGAGTCCAAGATGGATCTTCTATATTACTTTTATTCATCAATTCCACTCATTCTTTCAAACGTTTATTTTACACTTTCCATGTGCCAGGTTATGCCAAGGTACTGGGTGTATTTTGGTGACTAAAACAAACTTGGCCTCTGCCCATATGGACTCATAGTCTGGTGAAGGAGCCAAACAGTAAACAAATAATCAAGCAAATGCATCACACAAATGGGAAGAATGATACGTAGGGGAAAAAAACAGTGTGGTAAGAATGTCTTAGGAGGGAGATGTTCAGTAAATAAAAGGGTGTTTACAGGCTGGGCATGGTGGCTCACGCCTGTAATACCAAAACTTGGCTGGGCCAAGGCGGGTAAATCACCTGAGGTTAGGAGTTCAAGGCCAGCCTGACCAATATGGTAAAACTTGTCTCTACTAAAAATACAAAAATGAGCCAGGCATGGTGGCGTGCACCCGTAATCTCAGCTACTTGGGAGGCTGAGGCAGGAGAATTGCTTGAACGCGGGAAGCAGAGGTTGCAGTGAGCTGAGACCACACCACTGCACTCCAGTCTGGGCGACAGTGAGACTCTGTCTCAAAAATAAATAAATAAAAGGGTGTTTGCAAATGACTTCTTTGAACAAGTGATATTTAGGCTAAGACCAAGGGACAAGAAGTTGTTGGTCATCAGAAGAGTGTCCTGGCCAGGCGTGATGGATCATACCTGTAATCTCAGCACTTTGGGAAACCGAGGCAGGAGGAT
>NW_012114944.1:466959-473113 GCF_000951035.1 Colobus angolensis palliatus
AAAAAAAAAAAAAAAATAGCTGGGCGTGGTGGCGCATACCTGTAGTCCCAGCTACTCAGGAGGCTGAGGTGGGAGGATCACTTAAACCCAGGAGGCAGAGGTTGCAGTGAGCTGAGATCATGACACTGCACTCCAGCCTGGGTGACAGAGTGAGACTCCATCTCAAAAAAAAAAAAAGAAAGAAAATGAATTTGAGGGGCCAAGGTGGACGCCATAGAACCAGTCAGGAGGCTATTGCAATGGTCCATGTGAGAGAAGTTTGCAGTTGGGACCAAGGGTTTGGGAGTGGGTGGACCTGAGATGCATTTTAGAGTTGGATTCTTCAAGACTGAATGCTAGGTTGCTGTGGGGGAAAGGAAGGAGAGGGAGGAATGCAGACTTCCGCCCTGGCAGTGTGTGCACAGAGGTACCGCTGATGGAGATGGGAGGACTGGGAGAGGAATAAATCTAGGGGGACAAAAACTGGGAGTGAGGTTTGGAAAGGTTAAATCTGAGATGCCTATGAGTCATCCATGTGGAAATGTCCAGTAATTAGTTATGTCTGGAACACAGAGCAGAAATTTGAGCTGGAGAAATAAATTTGGGAGCCAGGGAAAGACGAAATTCCCTAAAGAGAGCTTAGAGGAAAAGGAAAAAAGCCCAGGATTAAGCCGTGGGAAGTGCAGGTCCTTCAATATCTGTAAGTGAGGGCGAGGAGGAGGAAGAGGAGGCAGTGAGACAGGAGGAATGGCAAGAGACTCTGGCATGCTAGAAACCAAAAGGGGAAGGGGCGCCTTGAAAAGGAGAAGAGTAGGAAGTGTTCATCAGGTGTCCAGTAAGATGAAGACAAAAGGGGATCACTGGAGAGCTTCGAGATTGCAGCTTGGGAACAGAGTTAGACACAGGCACTAGGTAGAGTGGCATCCTAATTGTTGGGGCCACTGGGCTTTGTCGTGATCTCTGGGAGACTGTTGGAAGGTGGTGAGGTGGGTAAGGTCAGTGTGGCTGATGGAAAGGACCTGCTTTAGAAGTCAGGCAGTCTGGCCAGGCACGGTGGCTCACGCCTGTAATCCCAGCACTGGGAGACTGAGGCAGGTGGATCACCTGAGGTCAGGAGTTCGAGACCATGGTGAATCCTTCTCTCTACTAAAAATACAAAAAAGTTAGCTGGGCGTGGTGGCATGCATCTGTAGTCCCAGCTACTTGGGAGGCTGAGGCAGGAGAATCACTCGAACCCAGGAGGCGGCGATTGTAGTGAGCCAAGATCACGCCACTGCACTGTGGCCTGGGCGACAGAGCGAGACTCCATCTTGGGAAAGAAAAAAAAAGAAGTCAGGCAGTCAGAGCGTTTTGTCTCTCCTTTCCCTGCAGGGGGTCTGTGAAGACCATGCTAACCTGAGCCTGGCAAGATGGTACAGGGGTTCAACAATCCCCTGCCACATCCTTCTTCAGGCTCTGCTAATTCAGCCGTGTCCCTCTCCCTCTGCCTGTTCCCCTGCAGGACACTTCACGGCCATGGTATGGAAGAACACAAAGAAGATGGGCGTGGGGAAGGCGTCCGCAAGTGACGGATCCTCCTTTGTGGTGGCCAGATACTTCCCAGCGGGAAATGTTGTCAACGAGGGCTTCTTCGAAGAAAACGTCCTGCCACCAAAGAAGTAACTTGTTAAATGTAATGGCAAGGTGGCAGTCTTAAGAATGTGGATATGAAGTGCCTAGAACAACTGAAACTCGGCTGTGTGTCTGTCCCTGTGGGTGTATGTGCTTGTGTGTGGGATGCATGTGTTTCTGGTGCACACACTTGGGCATACAGTTCTGCATGAGCTCATTCTTATTACAGGAGTGAGCAAAGGAAGCATTTATCCCGATGGTTACCTACACCACAAATTATTTGGACTGGGGGGAGGGGGGAATCCGTTTTTTAAATTTTTTGTTATTTTTAAGCAAACTTCTTTTGTACTTTTCTTACTTCTAATATCCATCCCTGGACTTTTTGTATTCCAAATGTTTGTGAGGCTGAGAAGTGAAGTTCATCTTATGTGATCTTCATGCGCCGTAATCTACTTTTGCTAGATAATTAAGATTATTAAACCCTCATTTAAATGTGACATAAAATACAGCTTTAAGCACATAAATATAAAGCAGCTTCCATCAGGAACATGGAGCAGGCAGGGGCTCCATTTTACAGAATTACTGAGATTTCTCAGTTGTAAAACATGATGTCATCCTGCGTGCCTCCTGGAATTCTCCAATGGGATCGCCAAAGAACAAATGGAGAAAAAAAGCTTTACTTCCTTGCATTCTTCTACCTTTAAATAGCAAAGTACCACCACCACCACCACCTCTTGCCCCCTTCCCTCTTTTCTGAAACTTCTGGCATTTCAGAGCTCAGCAGGCTACCCCTGGTTTCTGGAGAGTTGGGCCAGGCCTGAAGCTCTCCCTCCCCCACCTCTGCTAGGCAGCCCAGGCCTGGTCTGGGAGACAGCCCCTCACCCTGCCTGGGCTCTTGGCCAAGCGGCCTTGGATGGATGAAGTCAGAGAGGTGGAGTGAGGGTGAGTTTACTCAGAGCCCCCAGAGGAAGCCCTCCACCCTCTGCCCTCCCCCCACACAGGGCGGGAGCCCAGGCCTGTTCCTGGCAGCTGTGGCTGCAGCTGTGCTGCTGCTCCCTCCTGGAATGTGCGACAAGCCCAAATGTTCCAGGGAGATGGCTGGGGTAGGGGGCTTAGAAATGCTAATATGGTTCTGTGTTTTGCCTGAAACGATACCAGGTTCCCCTGAATAGCAACTTTACAAGGTCCATGTGGGAGGGACCAACCCAGATGCCCTGCCAAGTGTCCCTGAAACCATGGCAGCTCCGTCTGTCAAGATGGCAGGGGCGGGAGTGAGGGGGCTGCTGGCTTAACTGCAGGCATCTGGGCAGGCCAGTCCTCAAAGCAGCGCCTCAGGGTCTGTATTGCACTGTGACCAGTCTCAAGCTATGCCTCTAATTTCGCCGGGGATATTGACTAAGAAGACAATAAAATCTTTTTCTTTGTGTAATATCCTCCTCCAATGTGATTCATACCTGATTCTCGGTGACTGAGACAATCCATGACTCTGAATCCCTCTCTTGATTAATCCCAGAATACCTGCAATCCATTCCCTGTGGACTGTGTTGCTTAAGTGGCCAAGTTTTAAGCCATGTGATCCACCAGCACAGAACTGATTGGACTAGAGTGGACACTGGATCCAATGGCAGCCAATCACCAGGCTGGCCATGGAGTGGGAATTTCAGCTAAGAATTGTGGAGAGAATTTACCAGTGGAACTGAAAAAAATAAGGATGCCATGAGTTGGAATTAGGGCCATGGCAAACCAAAGCTACTTGCAAGCCAAGTTATGAATGGGAAATACATAGAAGCGAAGAAGCCAGTTATTGGAGGTACAAAAGAGGAGGAGATGCTGAGAATATTCTTGAATGTTCCTGAGTTTTCTAGCTCCAGCCCAAATCTGTATATCTTTAAAATATGCCCCTCATTTTCTTCAGGGCTTCCAAATAAACTGATATACCAGCTGATGGTACCCAAAGATTAGAATCATACCGTCTCATCCTAACGGGAGACACTGAACAGAAAATGTGGAGCCTGGCAGGAAGCTGACCGTGGGTGAAGAGACCCTGCTGAGATCCTTTTCTGGCCCCACCTGGCAAGTGCCAGCCAATGAACGTCTTGGTGGCTCCTCGGATCAGCCCCCCACCCCAATACACACACACACCCCCTCCAGGTGGTGGAAGCCAGAATGCAGCCAGCCTCTGTGGGCTGGAGTTTGTTTCCACAGTTGGCTGGATTAAGGAAAAAGCTGAACCGGCGAGCTTTCCTGGGCCAAAGAAATGCCAGACACTGAAGCTGGCTGAGCAGGTGGTCACTAATCTCACTTTTAAGGATTTCTTGAAGATGGCAAGCCTCACAATCCAAAAAGAACAAGGACAAACCAAACTGTGGCTCTCCTTTGTAGCCAGAGGGCAAAGGAAGAAGATCTCTGGGTGCAAGCCTCTTCCTCTCCCTGGGCCTCAATTTACCCACCTGTACAAGGTCTGTCACATGGAGTTAGGTCTATCAGTTCTCTCAGGTCCCCATGACACCTCCAGACCCAACTTAATGCTGTAAGTGTCTGATGAGAGAGCTCATTCCTGCCTTGGTGCTCTGGAACCCGAAACAAAAATAAACAGGCATGGCCACCTCCTCCACTGAAATGCTCCCAAGGCTGAAGCTTGCAGGCGGGAGGGCAGGGGAGAGGGCAAAGGAGGTATGAAGCAGCAGGGTCTGACCCACCCACCCCCTGCTCCTGGGTGAAGATGCCCCAGGAGGCGAGGTCTGCCAGCCTGCATGTCCATGGGAGCCAGAAGGTGTCTGGCAGCAGCACCAAGAGGCCTCATCCTTCACCCAAGTTGCTGCTGCTTCGCAGAAGGTAAGGGCTGAAGAGGCATTACAAGCTTAATTATTCTCCCAGGAGGAGGAGGCTGAAATTGAAGTCTTCTTCCAATAGGGAAAACAGAAGTTCTTCACCTTGTGCATGTATCATATCCCAGGAGACCAAGTCTCTCTATCCCAGGAGACCAAGTCTCTCTATCCCATTAGGGTGGGAAGGTGGACAAATTCAGTTTAAAAGGGTATTTTTGGCCAGGCATGGTGGCTCATGCCTGTAATCCCAGCACTTTGGGAGGCCAAGGTGGGTGGATCACGAGGTCAGGAGTTCAAGACCAGCCTGGCCAAGATGGTGAAACCCCATCTCTACTAAAAATACAAAAGTTAGCCAGGTGTGGTGGCGTGAGCCTGTAATCCCAGCTACTCGGGAGGCTGAGGCAAGAAATTGCTAGAACCCGGGAGGCAGAGGTTCCAGTGAGCCGAGATCAGGCCACTGCACTCCAGCCTGGGGGACAGAGCGAGACCATCTCAAAAAAAAAAAAAGTGTTGGGGGGTATTTTCACATAATTTTCAAGTCACCAAATCTAATAATAAGGAAAAGGCTAGTCTGGAATGAAAGGACGAGGGAGGGAGACAATGAGAACGAGAATATGACTAAGCCACGGAGGGAAAGAGCTGGAACGGCTCAGATTCCCGAGGCTGACACCGAAATTTCCTGGGAGGGGCGCCAAGAACGGCCCGAGGGTCTAGAATGGGGCTTGGACCCAGACTGGGGGAGATCAGAGAGGCAACTCCTTCCTGAACCTTCTCGAGAATGCCTGGGCGAGATGCAAGTCCAGGCCCTTCTCTAGGGTCTCTTCCCAAAGACTGGTCCGGGTGGAGCAATGGGCTCTTTTGCCTCCGCCTCCCTCCCGCCCGCGGCGCTCCAGCTGGCCCTTATCTCCTCCTTGCACGAATAGCAGTGCCACAGACGCCCCACATGACTCCGGGAGCCCCACGCCGGCCAGGAAGCTGTCCGAGTCTGCAGGCACCCTCCTCTCTCCCCGCAAAGGACTCGCAGGGATCAGGAATCCCCCTAGCTGTTGCTGGGATTCGGAGACAGTCTGCTGGCCTCTGGAGGGCGCGCCTCCGTTGGGGGGGCTCAGCGTTCCCATCTGCAAAGTGGGGACAGGTGTGTGTCTGGGGAGATCTAATGAGTCCTGCCAGGCTGAGAGCCCCCGATCCTGCCGTTTGAATTCCAGGGTCGCGGTGGACGGCACGGCGCTGCCGCCTCTGTACGGTGGCGCGTGGAGGCAAAGCGAAAAAGGGGACGCCCCGCGCCTCTTTTCCATCCTGGAAAGGAGTTGGGGTGGTGCCTGGCGCAGAGGCGATGCGCTCGGGGGAGGGGACGGCCCTCCAGCGCCACCGCGTGGCTGGACTGGACTCGGGCGGCCGGCCCGGAAGAGACGCGAGGGAGCCACAGCCTCCCCAGCTACCGCGAAACCAGAACCACGACGACCGCAAGTTTCTATGAAGGGAGCAGCCACGAACGCCGGAGCTGGGCGAACTGGTGTAATATGAGTAAGAAAACGGCAGCTAGTATTCATTGAGCTTTATGACCAGCCCATTACTCTCCAGTCCTTTTCTCATTTAAACTCTAATAATTATAGGCCGGGCGCGGTGGTTCACGCCTATAATCCCAACACTTTGAGAGACCTAGGCCGGCGGATCACCTGAGGTCAGGGGTTCGAGACCAGCTTGGCCAACATGGTGAAACCCCGTCTCTACTAAAA
>NW_012114944.1:473341-483568 GCF_000951035.1 Colobus angolensis palliatus
TTTTGGTTTTGGGTTTTGTTTTTTCTTTTTGAGACAGAGTCTCACTCTGTTGCCCACAGGTTGGAGTGCAATGGTGCAATCTGTGCTCACTGCAACCTCCGACTCCCGAGTTCGAGTGATTCTGCTGCCCCAGTCTCCTGAGTAGCTGGGATTACAGGCATTGCAGGCATGCACCACCACTCCCGGCTAATTTTTGTGTTTTTAGTAGAGACGGGGTTTCACCATGTTGGCCAGGCTGGTCTCGAACTCCTAACCTCAGGTGATCTGCCTGCCTTGGCTTCCCAAAGTGCTACGATTACAGGCATGAGCCACTGCATCTGGCCTGGAGTTTTATTATTACTCAAATCAGTCTCCAGGAGCATTGGGGGAGCAGAGTTTTTAAGGATAACTTGGTGGGTAGGGGGAAGCCAGTGAGTCAGGAGTGCTGCTGATTGGTCAGAGATGAAATTATAGGGAGTCGGAGCTGTCTTTTTGGGCTGAATCAGTTCTTGGGTCCAGGGGCCACAAGATCAGATGAGCCAGTTTATCGATCTGAGTGGTGCCAGCTGATCCATCAAGTGCAGGGTCTGCAAAATATCTCAAGCACTGGCCGGGCACGGTGGCGCACGCCTGTAATCCCAGCACTTTGGGAGGCCAAGGCAGGTGGATCACCTGAGGTCGGGAGTTCGAGACCAGCATGACCAATATGGAGAAACCCCATCTCTACTAAAAATACAAAATTAGCCGGGTGTGGTGGTGCATGCCTGTAATCTCAGCTACTCAGGAGGCTGAGGCAAAAGAAACGCTTGAACCCGGGAGTTGGAGGTTGTGGTGAGCTAAGATCACACCATTGCACTCTAGCCTGGGCAACAAGAGCGAAACTCCGTCTAGAAAAAAAAAAAGAAAGAAAGAAAGAAAGAAAAAAGAATCTCAAGTACTGGTCTTAGTTTAGGGAAGGTTAGAATCTTGTAGCCTCCAGCTACGTGACTCCTAAACCATAATTTCTAATCTTGTGGCTAATGTTAGTCCTATAAAGGCAATCTAGTCCCCAGACAAGAAGGAGGTCTGCTTTGGGAAAGGGCTGTCTTTGTTTAAACTATAAACTATATATATAGGTTTCTCCCAAAGTTAGTTCAGCCTTTGCCAAGAAATGAACAAGGACGGCTTGGAGGTTAGAAGCAAGATGGAGTCAGTTAAGTTGATCTCTTTCACTGTCTCGGTCATAATTTTGCAAAGGCAGTTTCAAGCTGAGATCGCACCACTGCACTCCAACCTGGGTGACAGAGCGAGACTCTGTCTCAAAAAAATAAAAATAGAAATAAACTCATACTAATCTTTGAAGCGGGTACTACTATCAAATATTAGTTCCATCTCACAGAGGAGGAAACTGAGGTTTAGAAAGTCTGAGCAACTCGCTCAAGTCCTCCCTTGATGGAGAAAGCTGACCCACTGAAGCCCCCAACAATTTCCAACTGGACACTTGGAAATGTGGGGGGAATATTCTAGTTTGCCATGGAGCTGAAATCATCCGGGCTTTAAAGACCCTCCCATGCCCCTGTTTGTGGTTAACTCCTGCGTCCCTGCTCCAGGGAGTGGCCTCCACGTCTCTATTTTGAAGGAGAATGATGTACATGGCCACCAAGGTCAGGGGCCAAAGGACAGAGCTTTTCTCTGATGCCCAGGAGCCTTGGCAGGAAGAGTGCTTGGAGACTTGAGAGTCAGAGATTGGGGAAAGCTGGGTAGTCAGGAGCTTTCGGAAGGGTAGGAAAAATGCCAGGTTACTCAAGTTCTGGGCCCCGCTCTGCTTCCAACTGGTTATGTGATTTTGGGCAACTGCCTTCTCTTCTCTGCGTCTCAGTTTCCCTTGAAATGGGAGGATTCTTCCAGAAGGTCTGATATCTCTTCCCTTTCCCCACCTCCCCTTACCTCTCCTACACAAACTGCTCCCCACTGCCCCACCCAGACTGGCTCTAACATTCCAGAAGCCTTGAACTGTGGTTTGAAAGTCCCAGCTGGAAGTTGCTGCCCATCCCTGAGGTTCCTCCTGAGCTCTGGGCCCAGGGCTTTAGGTCCTGCTAAGGTATGTGGTCTTGGCAGGTTGGAGAGATCAGAGGGGAGGAAGGCCCAGTGCCTCTGAGACAGGCCTCAGGGAGGCCTGCATTGTGATGACCTCATCCATTCTATGACATCATCCTCTCACCCACCCTTTCTTCTCCCTGGTCAACCGCTCTGCAAACAACCATCAATCTGAATCCCAAAGGCCTGAGAAAGTCTGTTCTCCAGTACCTGCTGCTGATCTGTTTCAACCAACAAGAAGTACCATGAAATTGGAATTCACCGAGAAAAACTACAACAGCTTCGTGCTGCAGAACCTGAACAGACAGAGGAAACGCAAAGAGTACTGGGACATGGCCCTGAGCGTGGACCACCACGTCTTCTTTGCACATCGCAACGTGCTGGCTGCTGTCTCCCCGCTGGTGAGGAGCCTCATTTCCAGCAATGACATGAAGACCACCGATGAGCTTTTCATCACCATTGACTCCAGTTATCTGAGCCCGGTCACAGTGGACCAGCTTCTGGACTACTTCTATAGCGGCAAAGTGGTGATCTCCGAGCAAAACGTGGAGGAGCTGCTTCGTGGGGCTCAGTATTTCAACACACCACGCCTTCGAGTTCACTGCAACGACTTTCTTATTAAGTCCATCCGCCGTGCCAACTGCTTGCGCTACCTCTTCTTGGCCGAGCTGTTTGAGCTCAAAGAGGTATCAGACTTAGCTTACTCAGGCATTCGTGACAACTTCCACTACTGGGCCAGTCCTGAGGGCTCCATGCACTTCATGCGCTGTCCCCCTGTTATCTTCGGCCGCCTGCTCCGTGATGAAAACCTTCACGTGCTCAATGAAGACCAGGCTCTCAGCGCACTCATCAACTGGGTGTACTTCCGGAAGGAGGAGCGGGAGAAGTATTTCAAGAAGTTCTTCAATTACATCAATCTCAATGCCGTCTCCAACAAGACGCTGGTGTTTGCCAGCAACAAGCTGGTGGGCATGGAGAACACCTCATCCCATGCAACCCTGATTGAGAATGTCCTGATGGACCGCAAGCAGGAGCGGCCATGCAGCCTGCTGGTCTACCAGCGGAAAGGGGCCCTGCTTGATTCAGTGGTCATCCTCGGTGGCCAGAAGGCCCACGGCCAGTTCAATGATGGAGTGTTTGCCTATATCATCCAGGAGAACCTGTGGATGAAGCTCTCAGACATGCCCTATCGGGCAGCAGCACTTAGTGCCACCTCTGCCGGTCGCTACATCTACATTTCTGGTGGCACCACTGAGCAGATTTCAGGGCTGAAGACAGCCTGGCGGTATGACATGGATGACAACTCCTGGACCAAGTTGCCCGACCTGCCCATCGGGCTTGTCTTCCACACCATGGTGACCTGTGGGGGGACGGTGTACTCAGTGGGCGGGAGCATTGCCCCAAGGCGGTATGTCTCCAACATCTATCGCTATGATGAGCGGAAGGAAGTCTGGTGCCTGGCAGGAAAGATGAGCATCCCCATGGATGGCACCGCCGTGATCACCAAAGGTGACCGGCATCTGTACATTGTCACTGGACGGTGCTTGGTGAAAGGTTATATCTCCCGGGTCGGGGTGGTGGACTGCTTTGACACTAGCACTGGGGACGTCGTCCAATGTATCACCTTCCCCATTGAGTTCAACCACCGGCCCCTGCTCTCTTTCCAACAGGACAACATCCTCTGCGTGCACAGCCACCGGCAGAGCGTGGAAATCAATCTGCAGAAAGTGAAGGCCAGCAAGACGACCACCTCAGTGCCTCTCTTGCCCAACAACTGCCCCTTGGATGTGTCCCATGGTATATGCTCCATTGGAGACAGCAAGGTGTTTGTATGTGGGGGTGTCACCACTGCCAGCGATGTCCAAACAAAGGACTACACCATCAATCCAAATGCCTTCTTGCTGGACCAAAAGACAGGCGAGTGGAAGACCCTGGCTCCCCCACCAGAAGCACTGGACTGTCCTGCCTGCTGTCTAGCCAAGCTACCTTGCAAGATTCTTCAAAGGATTTAAACAACATTTTAAGTGGGAGAATAAGTAAATGCATTATCATTCACAATTTAATGAGAGAAAGAGAGGAAGATGGCCTGTTGTTTCCTTCTTAGTGTTCCAGTCCATGCTTGGCCCTGAAGGTGGAGATCCTAGGGTAGGGCTGCTCCCAGTGGGTGGAAACTCAGGGCCACTATGTCATTGGAGGTATCCAACAGGGGCTGGAAAGGAACCCCTGGTGGGTGAAATTGAGGCCCCTCTCCCAGGCACCGACCAAGGCGATGTCTGTCCCCTATTCTGTACCCCTGTGGTCACCTCTCAGGCATCTGCTAGATCAGCAGGTAAACATCCGCTCAGAGCTGTGAAGCATCAAGCTCCTTCAGCACCCGCCTCCCTCCGGTCTTCCACAAAAGCAGGTGAGGACCCATCCCAGGTCTGAGAGAGGAACCTCATGGCCAGGAAGGAAAAGGTGATCTGGGCAAGGCTCAGAAAAGAAGGCAGAAGGAACAGGGGAGGCAAGGTTACTTGGCTATTGTATTTGCCCATGCAGCTACAGTAGTTTGTGTCTCATTTGTGGGAAAGTTGGAGGTTCCTTACAATTGTTTCTAGTAAGCCAACTACATTGAGAACTTTCTCCAGGAATATGAGTCTGAGGGACTGGGGATAAAAGAGAGGCCAGTAAAGTGAGAAGAAAGAAACATATCCTGGCCGGGCACAGTGGCTCATGCCTGTAATCCCAACACTTCAGAAGACTGAGGCAGAAGGATCACCTGAGCCCAGGAGTTTGAGGCCAGTCTAGGCAATAAAGCGAGACCCCGTTTCTAATATAAAAAATAATAATAAGGCCAGGGGTGGTGGCTCACGCCTGTAATCCCAGCATTTTGGGAGGCTGAAGCAGGTGGATCACCCGAGGTCAGGAGTTTGAGACCAGCCAGCCTGACCAACATGGTGAAACCCCATCTCTACTAAAAATACAAAATTAGCAGGGCATGGTGGCACATGCCTGTAATCCCAGCTACTTGGGAGGCTGAGGGGCAGGAAAATCGCTTGAACACAGGAGGCAGAGGTTGCAGTGAGCCAAGATCACGCCACTGTACTCCATTCTGGGTGACGAGTGAAACTCCATCTCAAAAAAAAAAAAAAAAAGAATCTACTTTTGCATTTGGCAAGCAGCTAGACTAAGGGCACTAGAAAGCCTGGATTGCTTTAATTCAATCGAGGCATTATATGATTCAAAGTTAGGCTTTAGTCTATTTCCACCTTTATTCTTAGTGTGTAGCCCTTTAGGATCCCAACAAAAATCACTTTTCTGGGGCTTCCCAATTACATATGACTAGCCTCTCTTCTATCTTTTCAGTGCTTGCACTCTGCTGCCCTGGCCACCTCCCTATACCCTATCACCACCAGCATCTATCATACAGTAATTTATAAGCATTGATTATTGCCTTTCTCCTAGCTAAGATCAATCTTTGCTTTTTTGATGTTGTTGTTGTTGAGATGGAATCTCACTCTCTCATCCAGGCTGGAGGGCAGTGGTGAAATCATAGCTCACTGCAACCTCAAACTCCTGGGCTCAAGGGATCCTCCCACCTCGGCCTCCTGAGTGCCTGGGACCACAGGTGCTTGCCACCACACCTGGGGAGGTTTTTTTGTTTGTTTTTTAATTTTTTGTGGTGATGTGTTCTCACTTTGTTTCCCAGGCTGGTCTTGAACTCCAGGGTTCAAGCAATCCTCCCACCTCGGTCTCCCAAAGTGCTGGGATTACAGGCATGAGTCACTGTGCCCGGCATTTGTTGCTTTAAAAGGTGGGAATTCTGTCTTAATCTCTCACCCAGTACCCTTCAGAAATAATTGTGTGGCCCTTGATCTGCCCTGGGAGAGTGCTGAGGAGGAATTCTACACAGGTTAATCTCTGTCTCCCTGAGAATCCAGGGCTCTTTCCTGATAGGCTGTCAAGTGCTCTCCTCATGCCTGTCACCCCACCCAGGCCAGGGGCTCCCTACCCACTATTCTCTCCCTCGGCCTCTACTGTCCTGGAAGTCCTGGCTAGGCTCCTTTTCAATCCCAGACCTACACCCCTTGGACTTTTTCTCTTCTCAGGGTCTCAGACCTGCTGGCGAGGCTCACTCTGCATTCAAATGGTCTAAAATGGAATCATTTTTATGATGGTTAATTTCTTTTTTTTGTTTTTGTTTTTTTTTTGAGACAGAGTCTTGCTCTGTCACCCAGGCTGGAGTGCAGTGGCACAATCGGCTCACTGCAACCTCCGCTTCCTGGGTTCAAGCCATTCTCCTGCCTTAGCCTCCCCAGTAGCTGGGACTACAGGCACGCGCACCACTACTCCCAGCCAATTTTTGTATTTTAGTAAAGACAGGGTTTCACCATGTTGGCCAGACTGATCTCGATTCCTCATGATCCGCCTGCCTTGGCCTCCCAAAGTGCTGGGATTACAGGCGTGAACCACCGCACCCGGCCCTTCTTCTTCTTCTTTTTTTTTTTGAGACAGAGTCTCGCTCTTGTCACCCAGGCTGGAGTGCAGTGACATGATCTTGGCTCACTGCAACATCTGCCTCCCGGGATCAAGCAATTTTCCTGCCTCAGCCTCCCAAGTAGCTGGGACTACAGGTACCCGCTATGACACCCGGCTAATTTTTGTACTTTTAGTAGAGATGGGGTTTCGCCATGTTTGCCAGGCTCTCTCAAACTCCTGACCTCAGGTGATCCTCCCGCCTCAGCCTCCCAAAGGACTAGGATTACAGGCGTGAACCACCTCGCCCAGCCTGTGATGGTTAATTTTCTGTGTCAACTTGGCTAGAGCATGGTACCTAGAGAGCTAATCAGACATTATTCCATATTTTTTAATTTTTTTTTTTTTTTTGAGATGGAGTCCTGCTCAGGACTATAGTGCAGGCTATAGTGCAGTGGCATGATCTCGGGCTCACTGCAACCTCCGCCTCCTGGGTTCAAGTGATTCTCTTGCTTCAGCCTCCTGAGTAGCTGGGACCCACCACCATGCCTGGCTAATTTTTGTATTTTTAGTACAGATGGGGTTTCACCATATTGGCCAGGCTGATCTCGAACTGCTGACCTCAAGTGATCTGCTGACCTCGGCCTCCCAAAGTGCTGGGATTACAGGTGTGAGCCATTGTGCCCTGCCGATTTTTAAATTTGTATTTTATTTTATTTTATTTTATTTTAGTCTTTTTCTTTTTTTGTGGAGAATGGGGTCTCACTATGTTGCTCAGGCAGGTCTCAAATTCCTGGGCTCAAGCTGTCCTCATGCCTCTGCCTCCTTAATTGCTGGGATTACAGGCATAAGCCACTGTGCCCGGCTGTTATTTTATTTTTTATTATTTTATTGATTTATTTTCTACCTGCCATTAATGACACAAATAAATAAATCGAGGGAGCAGAGCAACCACCAGTCTTCCCTCTGCAGGAAAACCAAGTTCGACAACTATATACACAAGGGGAGCACCTTCATAGGAACCAAAAATCATGTGAGCACTCGCAGCGCCTGGTTTTGACTTCATATTGTCAAAAGAGGCACTGAAGAGGGTAGGAAAGACAATCTTGAATTACCCATGCTGCCAGCATCCTCCAGCAGCCACGTAGCATGGAGTTCTATATGTGAGCTTGAGGAAGGAGAGCCCAGTGATTGTGAGGCTTTGCATTGAACTCAGTGTTGCCCTGTCACAGAACCAGGCTATACTCAGCTGCTGCCTGACCACAGAGGAAGCATTTGCACTGGCCCAAGCCAGAGGGGAATTGCCCAGCCAGCAGTTGCAGCTTGAGTTTCCGCAAGCCTCACCACCATCGGGTGGAGTGCTCTGGGGCCCTGAGTGAACTTGAAGGCCACAAAGATTACAATTCCTAGGAGAGTCCTGGTGCTGAACTGGGCTCAGAGCCACTGGACTTCGGGGGCATGCAACCTACTGAGATACCAGCCAGCTGGTTAAGGGAGTGCTTGCATCACCCCTTCTCCAACCCCAGGCAGGACAGCTCACAGCTACAAAAGAAACCTCTTCCTTCTGCTTGGGGACAGGAGGGAAAACTAAAGAGGACTCTGTCTTGCATCTTGGATATCAGCTCAGCCACAGGAGGATAGGGCACTAGTCAGAGTCAGAAAGCCTCCATTCCAGGCCCTAGTCCTTACACATTTCTAGACACACCCTGGGCCAGAAGGGAACCCACTGCCTTGAAGGGAAGAATCCAATCCAGGCAGGATTCATCACCTGCTGATTAAAGAGCCTTTGGGCCCTGAAAAGCCAGCAGCGATACCCAGGTAGTAAGCTGTGCGCCTTGGGTGAGACTCAGAGACGCACTGGCTGCAGGTGAGACCCAGCACTTTCCCAGCTGTGGTGGCCTCAGGGGGAGATTCCTTCTGCTTGAGAGAAGCAGAAGGAAAAGTAAAGGGGACTTTGTCCTGCACCTTAGGTACCAGCTTGGCCACGGCGGGGTAGAGCACCCAGCAGGCTCTTAGGTTCCCCAATTCCCGGCCTTGGCTCTTAAATGTCTTTCTGAACCTACACTGGGCCAGAGGGAAGCCCACTGCCCTGAAGAGTGAGTCCCAGGCCAGGCCTGGCAGCATTCACCACAGCTAACTGAAGAGCACTTGGGGCCGGTGGCGGTGGCTCAGGCCTGTAATCCTAGCCCTTTGGGAGCCCAAGGTGGTGGATCACTTGAGGTCAGGAGTTCAAGGCCAGCCTGGGCAACATCATGAAACCCTGTCTCTACTAAAAATACAAAAATTAACTGGGTGTGGTGGCACTTGCCTGTAATCCCAGCTACTCAGGAGGCTTAGGCAAGAGAATTGCTTGAACCCAGGAGGCAGGGGTTGCAGTGAGCCGAGATCACGTCACTGCACTCCAGCCTGGGCCAAAGAGAGAGACTGTCTCAAAAAATAAATAAGAAAAAAGAGCACTTGGGTCTTAACTGAACATCAGTGGTAGCCTGGCAGTACTCCCTGTGGGCTTGTAGTGGTGGCTATGGGGTGAGGCTCCTCTGCTTATGGAAAGGGGAGGGAAGAGTGGGAAGAACTGTGTGACACAGCAGTGCAATAGGACACCTCTCTGGATCTACCCAGGGCCTGGGGGAACTCACTGCCCTAAAGGAAGGACAGAAGCCTGACTAGCTTTACAACCTGCTGATTGAAGAGCCCTAGGGCCTTGAACAAACATAGGCAGTAGCTTGGTAGTGGTTACAGAGGGCCTTGGGTAAGCCCCAGGGCTGTGCTGGCTTCACGTCCGATCCAGAGCAGGTCCAGTGCTGGTGGCCACAGAGATGCTTGTGTCACTCCACCCCAGCTCCAGGCAGTTCAACACACAGATACTCCATATGTTTGGGGGAAGGTAAGGGAAGAGAACAAGAGCCCCTGCCTAGGAATCCAGAGAATTCTTTCAGAGCTTATCCATGACCACCAAGATGGTATTTCTATGAGTCTGCAAGAACCACAGCATTACTGGGCGTAGGGTGCACCCTAATGCAGATGTGGCTTAGATCACAACACCCAAATCCTTTCAAAGACTTGGAAAGCCTTCCCAAGAAGAACGGGTTCAAACAACCCCAGACTGCAAACACTGCAATAAATACCTAACCCTTCAATGCCCAAACACTGACAAACATCCATAAGCATCAAGACCGTCCAAGAAAACATGACCTCATCAAACAAACATTAAGGCACCAGGGACCAATCCTGGAGAAACAGAGATATGTGACTTTTCAGACAGAGAATTCAGAATAGCTGTTTTGAGGGAATGCAACAAAATTCAAGATAACATAGAGAAGGAATTCAGAATTCTATCAGATAAATTTAACAGAGACCAAAATAATTTAAAAGAAGTTTTTTGTTTTTTTTTCTTTTGAGACGGACTTTCACTTTCGTTGCCCAAGCTGCCCATGCCCAAGCAACAAGCTGATCTAAATGGCGCAATCTCAGCTCACCGCAACCTCTGCCTCCCAGGTTCATGTGATTCTCCTGCCTCAGCCTCCCGAGTACCTGGGATTAGAGGCATGCGCCAGCAGACCCAGCTAATTTTGTATTTTTAGTAGAGACAGGGTTTCTTCATGTTGGTCAGGCTGGTCTCGAACTCCCGACCTCAGGTAATCCGCTTGCCTCGGTCTCCCAAAGTGCTGGGATTACAGGAGTGAGCCACCGCACCCGGCCCTAAAAGAAGTTTTTATT
>NW_012114944.1:484502-489713 GCF_000951035.1 Colobus angolensis palliatus
ATCACCTGAGATCAGGAGTTCAAGACCAGCCTGGCCAACATGGTGAAGTCTTGTCTCTACTAAAAATACAAAAATTAGCCAGGCATGGTAGCTTATGCCTATAATCCCAGTTACTCGCTACTCGGAAGGCTGAGGCAGGACAATCACTTGAACCTGGGAGGTGGAGGTTGCAGTGAGCTAAGATCGCACCACTGTACTCCAGCCTAGGTGGCAGAGTGAAACTCTGCCTCAAACAAACAACAACAACAAAAATTGAAGCACACCTGCAAGATCTAGAAAATGGTCTCAAAAGGGCAAATCTAACAGTTATGGCATTAAAGAGGAGGTAGAGAAAGAGAAAGAGGTAGAAAGTTTATTCAAAGGGATAATAACAGAGAACTTCCCAAACCTAGAGAATGTCAATATTCAACTACAAGAAGGTTATAGAACACCAAGCAGATTTAACCCAAAGAAAACTGCCTTAAGGCACTTAATAATCAAACTCCCAAAGGTCAAGGACAAAGAAAGGATCCTAAAAGCATCAAGAGAAAACAAACAAATAACATAAAAGGGAGCTCCAATACTTCTGGCAGCAGATTTTTCAATGGAAACGTTACAGGCCAAAGGAAAGAATGGCATGACATATTTAAAGTGCTGAAGGGAAAAAAAAATTACCCTAGAACGTCTGGAGAAAATATCCTTCAAATATGAAGGAGAAATACTTTCCCAAACAGGCTGGGTGCAGTGGCTCATGCCTGTAGTCCTAGCGACTCTGGAGGCTGAGGCAGGAGAATCATTTGAACCCGGAGGGCAGAGGTTGCAATGAGCAGAGATCACACCAATACACTCCAGTCCGGGCAACAGAATGAGACTCTGTCTCAAAAAAAAAAAAAAAAAGCAGAGGGACAAAGTTAAAGTGTAGAGTTTTTATTAGTTTTCTTTTTGCTTGTAAGTTTATTTGCTTATGCAAACAGTGTTAAGTTGTTATCAGCTTAAAATAATGGGTTAAGAGTATTTGCAAGCCTCGGGATAATATGAAATCAGAAAACATACAACGGATACACAAAAAATAAAAAGCAAGAAATTAAATCATGCCATAGAGAAAATTACCTTCACTAAAAGGAAGACAGAAAGGAAGAAAAGAAGGAAGAAAAGACCACAAAACAACCAGAAAACAAATAACAAACTGGCAGGAGTAAGTCCTTACTTATCAATAACAACATTGAATTTTATTTTTATCTTTATTTTTATTTTTTTGAGACAGAGTCTGTCTCTGTTGCCTAGGCTGGAGTGCAAGGGCACGATCTCAGCTCACTGCAACCTCTGCCTCCCAGGTTCAGGTGATTCTCCTGCCTTAGTCTCATGAGAAGCTGGGACTACAGGTGCGTGCCACCATGCCCGGAAAATTTTTTGTACTTTTAGTAGAGACAGGGTTTCACCGTGTTAGCCAGGATGGTCTCCATCTCCTGACCTCATGATCTGCCCACCTCTGCCTCCCAAAGTGCTGGGATTACAGGCGTGAGCCACCATGCCTGGCATAACACTGAATGTTAGGGGACTAAACTCACCACTTGTGTTAGTCTGTACTCATACTGCTATAAAGATCCACCTGAAACTGGGTAATTTATGAAGAAAATAGGTTTAATTGACTCACAATTCCTCAGGCTGTACAGGAAGCATGGCTGGGAAACCTTGGGAAACTTAAAATCATGGCAGAAGATGAAAGGGAAACAAGCAATTCTGACCATGGTGGAGCAGGAGGAAGAGAAAGAACAAAGTGGGAGGTGCTGCACGCTTTTAAAACAACCATCTAATGAGAACTCATTCACTATCATGAGAACAGCAAGGGGGAAGTCCACCCCTTGATCCAATCATCCCCCGCTGGGCCTCTCCTCCAACATAGGAGATCACAATTCAACATGAGATTTGGGTAGGAATGCAGAGCCAAACCCTATCACCAATCAAAAGACTTAGAGTGGGCCAGGTGCGGTGGCTCACGCCTGTAATCCCAGCACTTTGGGAGGCCGAGGCGGGCGGACTGCTTGAGGTCAGGAGTTTGAGACCAGCCTGGTCAACATGGTGTCTACTAAACCCTGTGTCTACTAAACCCTGTGTCTACTAAAAATATAAAAAATTATCCAGGCACGGTGACACATGCCTGTAATCCTAGGTACTCGGGAGGCTGAGGCAGGAGAATTGGTTGAGCCTGGGAGGCAGAGGTTGCAGTGAGCCAAGATCATGCCACTGCACACTCCAGCCTAGGCAACAGAATGAGAATCCATCTAAAGCAAACAAACAAACAAGCAAAAGACACACACAGACTGAAAATAAAGGGATGGAAAAAGATATTCCATGCCAATGGAAACTCAGAAAAGAGCAGGAGTAGCTGTACTTAGACAAAATAGGTTTCAAGACAAAAACTATAAGAAGAGAAAAAGAAGGCCACTATATGATGATAAATGGACCAATTCAGTAAGAGGATATAACAATTGCAAATATGTATGCACCTAACACTGGAGCACGCAGATAAAATTAATATAAACCAATTCACTAGTGTTAAAGACAGTGATAGACCCCAATACAATAAGAGCTGGTGACTTCACCCAACTTTCAGCACCAGACCGATCTTCCAGACAGAAAGCCAATCAACAAACATTGGACTTAATCTACACTATAACCAAATGTAACCAAAATGGATGGTACTGGCATTAAAACAGACACATAGACCAGTGGAACAGAATGAGAACCCAGAAATAAATCCATACATCTGCAGTAAACTCATTTTTGACAAAAGTGCCAAGAAAATACATTGGGGAAAGGATGGTCTCTTCAATAAATACTGCTAGGAAAACTGGATATCCATACGCAGCAGAATGAAACTAGATCCCTATCTCTCACCGTATACAAAAATCAAATCAAAATGGATGAAAGACTTAAATCTGAGACCTCAAACTATGAAATTACTACAAGAAAACACTGGGAAAACTCTCCAGGACATTGGACTGGGCGAAGATTTCTTGAGTAAAAGCCCACAAGCACAAGCAACCAAAGCAAAAATAGACACATCAAGTTAAAAAGCTTCTGTACAGCAAAGGAAACAATCAACAAAGTGAAGAGACAGCTCACAGAATGGGATAAAATATTTGCAGAACCACCCATCTGACAAGGGACTAAGGAGAATATATAAGAAACTCAAACAACTCTATAGGAAAAAAATCTAATAATCCAATTAAAAATGGGTGAAAGATCTGAATAGACATTTCTCAAAAGAAGCCATGCAGGCCAGGTGCGGTGGCTCACACCTATAATCCCAGCACTTTGGGAGGCTGAGGCAGGTGGATCACGAGGTCAGGAGTTCAAGACCAGCCTAGCCAACATAGTGAAACCCTGTCTCTACTAAAAATACAAAAATTAGCCAGGCATGGTAGCGTATGCCTATAATCCCAGCTACCCGGGAGGCTGAGGCAGGAGAATCACTTGAACCTAGGAGGCGGAGGTTGCAGCGAGCTGAGATCACGCCACTTCACCCCAGCCTGGGCGACAGTGTAAGACTCCATCTCAAAAAAAAAAAAAGAAGACATACAAATGGGAAACAGGTATATGAAAAGGTGCTTAACATCATTGATCACCAGAGAAATACAAATCAAAACTACAGTGAGATATCATCTAATTCCTAATCAAAATGGCTTTTATCCAAAAGACAGACAAAAACAAACACTGGTGAGGATGTGGAGAAAAGCGAACCCTCAGACATTGTTGGTGGGAATGTAAATTAGTACAATCTCTATAGACAACACTTTGGAGGTACCTCCAAAAAGCAAAAACAGAACTGCCATATGATCAATCAGTTCCACTCCTTGATATACCCAAAAGAAAGGAAATCAGTAGATTAAAAAAATCTGCACTCCTGTTTATTGCAGCGTTATTCACAATAGCCAAAACTTGGAAGCAACCTAAGTGTCTGTCAACAGACAAATGGATAAAGGGAATGTGGTACATATACACAATGCAGTACTATTCACCATAAAAAAAGAATGCGATCCTGTCATTTGCAACAACGTAGATGGAGCTGGAGGTCATTAAGTTAAAAAAGGCAGGCACAGAAATACAACCTTTGGGCTGGCGTGGTAGCTCATGCCTGTAATTCCAGCACTTTGGGAGACCAAGGCAGGTGGATCACCTGAGGTCAGGAGTTTGAGACCAGCCTGGTCAACATGATGAAAACCCATCTGTACTAAAAATACAAAAATTAGCCAGGTATGGTGGTGTGTGCCTGTAATCCCAGCTCCTCAAGAGGCTGAGGCAGGGAAATTGCTCGAACCTGGGAGGCGGAGTTTGCAGTAAGCCAAGATTGAGACACTGTACTCCAGCCTGGGTGACAGAGTAAGACTCTGTCTCAAAAAAAAAAAAAAAAAAACAAAATACAAACAGCATGTTTTCTCTTATTTGTGGGAACTAAAAATCAAAACAATTGAACTCATGGAGCTAGACAGTAGAAGGATGATTACCAGAGACTGGGAAGGGTTGTAGGGGTAGGAGGAAGGGAGGAAGTGGGAATGGTTAATGGGTACCAAAAAAGTAGAATGAGTAGGCCAGGTGTGGTGACTCACATCTGTAATTCCAGCGCTCTGGGAGGCTGAGGGGAGAGGATAGCTTGAGCCCAGAAGTTTGAGACAAGCCTGGGCAACATAGGGAGACCCATCTCTATTTTTAAATTAAAAAAAGAATGAATAAGACTTAGTATTTGCTAGCACAACAGTATGACTACAGTCAAAAATAATTTAATAGTATATTTAAAAATAAAAGTATAACTGGATTGTTTATAACACAAACGACAAATGCTTGTGGGGATGGATACCCTATTGACCCTGATGTGATTATTATGTATTGCATGCCTGTATCAAAACACCTCATGTACCCATAAATAAACACATATAATATGTACCCACAAAAATGAAAAATAAATACAGGCCAAGCGCAGTGGCTCACACCTGTAATCCCAACACTTTGGGAGGCCAAGGCGGGCGGATCACGAGGTCAGGAGATCGAGACCATCCTGGCTAACACGGTGAAACCCCGTCTCTACTAAAAATACAAAAACAAAATTAGCTGGGCATGGTGGCGGGCACCTGTAGTCCCAGCTACTCGGGAGGCTGAGGTGGGAGAATGGCGTGAACACGGGAGGCAGAGCTGGCAGTAAGCCCAGATTGTGCCACTGCACTCCAGCCTGGG
>NW_012114944.1:490139-502543 GCF_000951035.1 Colobus angolensis palliatus
TTTATTTATTTATTTATTTTTGAGACCGAGTCTCACTCTGTCACCTAGACTGGAGTGCAGCGGCATGATCTCGGCTCACTGCAACCTTTGCCTCCCGGGTTCTAGCATTTCTCCCTGCCTCAGCCTCCCGGGTAGCTGGGATTACAGGCATTCACCACCATGCATGGCTAATTTTTTTGAGGACAGAGTTTGGTTTTTGTTGCCCAGGCTGGAGTGCAATGGCATGGTCTTGGCTCACTGCAACCTCTGCTTCCCATGTTCAAGTGATTCTCCTGCCTCAGTCACCCAAGTATCTGCGATTACAGGCGCCTGCCACCACGCCCAACTAATTTTTGTATGTTTAGTAGAAACAGGGTTTCACCATATTGGCCAGGCTGGTCTTGAACTCCTGACCACAAGTGATCTGCCCGCCTCAGCCCCACAAAGTGCTGGGATTACGGGCATGAACAAGCACATCCGGCCAAAGGGTTTTTTTAAAGATTAACATTTAAATCAGTAAACTCTGAGTAAAGCAGTTCATCCTCTGTAATGTAAGCAGGACTCATCCAATCAGTCAAAGGCTTTAATTTTTTTTCTTTTGAGACGGAGTCTCTCTCTGTCACAATAGTGTGATCTCGGCTCACTGAAAATCCGCCTCCTCAGTTCAAGCGATTCTTGAGCCTCAGCCTCTAAAGTCTCTGGGATCACAGGTGCCCACCACCATGCCTGGCTAATTTTTGTATTTTTTAGTGGAGACAGGGTTTCTCCATGTTTCCCAGGCTGGCCTCAAACTCCTGACCTCAAGTGATCCACCCACCTTGGCCTCCCAAGTGCTGGGATTACAGGCATGAACTACCACACCCAGCCAAAGGCTTTAATTTTAAAAAAGAAAGAAAGAAAAAAAAGACTGACTTCCCTGTCAAAGAAGGAATTCTGCCAGACGACTGCTTTTGGACTTGAACTGCAACATTGACTCTTTCCTGGGACTTCAGCCTGCTGGCCTAGCCTGCAGATTCTGGACTTGCCAGGCTCCACAATCATGTGAGTCAATTCCTTGAAACAAATCTCTGTGCCTGTGCCCCTCTTTATCTGTCTCACTCTCAGTCTCTATGTATGCATGTATACATATACGTACATAGGTGTATGTATACATATATATGTGAACGTAGGTGTATGTATATATACATGTCTGTATGTGTATGTATATATACATATGTGTATGTGTATGTATATATACCTGCGTGTATGTGTATGTATATATACCTGCATGTATATGCATATACATATACATGCGTGAGTATGCATGCATGCATGTATGTATACACGTATGTATGTGTGTGTTTGTATATGCCTGTATGTATATATGCATGTGCATATACATGCATGTATATACATATGTATATATGCATGCATGTACATCTATGTATGCATACATGTATGCATATATACATGTGCAAGCATGTATTCATATACACATGCATATACACATACATAAATATAAATGTACGTGCATATGCGTATGTATATATGCATGTTTGTATACATGTATGTGCATATACATACATGCATGTGTGTGTGCGCATGTGCATGCCTGTATGTATATACGTGTGTATATACATGTGTATATACATGTATGTATATGTGTGTAGATACATGTGTGTACATGTGTGTATGTACATGTGTATATACATGTGTGTGTCTGCGTGTGTAAACATATATGTGCCTGCATGCATGTAGATTTACCGTATGTGCCTACTTGCATGTAGATACACATATGTGTGCCTACATGCATGTAGATACACATGTGTGCCTACATGCATGTAGATACACATTCACAGAGGTATACACATTACTATGGATTATGTATTTGTGTCCCCATCAGAAATTCATGTTGAAGCCCTAACCCCAAATGTGGCTATATTTGGAGTAGAAGCCTCTAAGGAACTAATTAAGTTAAATGAGGTAATATGGGGTGGAGCCCTGATCCAATACTATTTGTGCCCTTATAAGAGACAGAAGAGAAAAGGCCATGTGAGGATAGAGTGAAGGTGGCCATCTGCAAATCAACAAGAGAGCCCTCACTAGAAACCAAATCAGCTGGAACCTTAATCTTGAACTTCTAACCTCTAGTACAGTGAGAAAATTAATTTCTGCTGTTTAAGCCACCCAATCTGTGATATTTTGTTCCCCAGCATATGAATATATGTATACGTATTATGCATCTTCTATTGATTCTGTTTCTCTGGAGAACCTGACTAGAACAATACAGTCCTTCTAGGTCTTTCTTGGCCATTGTCTATTGAGCTTCCCCTTGGTGGTTCTAAACCTCTCCTCTCTTTTCTACTGGTTTTCACTTTACTGGAGCAATTGAGTCCCTCAGAATTGTCCTCAGCCTTATCTCTGCCTCTAAAATCCTTCCTCCTTAGCCCATCCTTTCCACCATCTCTCCTTCTTCTGTAACTTCAACTTCTATCTTCAGCATACAACTGTATTCAAGCATTCAAGTCTCTCCTACCTAAACATAACCCCAACCTCTATTAGAGCCCTCTCCAGCCACAGCTCTCCCTCCTTTCCTCCTTTCCCCTTTCATTTTTTTTTTTGAGATGGAGTCTCATTCTGTACCCTGGCAGGAGTGCAGTGGAATGATCTCAGCTCACTGCAACCTCCACCTCTGAGGTTCAAGCAATTCTCATGCCTCAGCCTCTCCAATAGCTGGGACTACAGGCACATGCCACCATGTCTGGCTAATTTTGTATTTTTAGTAAAAGTGGGTTTTTGCCATGTTGGCCAGGCTGATCTTAAACTCCTGGCCTCAAGTGATCCGCCCGCCCCAGCCTGCCAAAGTGCTGGGATTATAGGCATAAGCCACTGTGTCCAGCCCTCATTGCAAACTTTTTTTTTTTTTTGAGACAGAGTTTCACTCTTGTTGCCCAGACTGGAATGGAATGGTGTGATCTCGGCTCACCGCAACCTCTGACTCCTGGGTTCAAGTGATTCTCCTGCCTCAGCCTCCTGAGTTAGCTGGGATTATAGGCATGCGCCACCACGCCCAGCTAATTTTGTATTTTTAGTAGAGACAGGGTTTCTTTATGTTGGTCAGGCTGGTCTCAAACTCCTAACCTCAGGTGATCCACCTCCTCGGCCACCCAAAGTGTTGGGATTACAGATGTGAGCCACGGCACCTGGCCACAAACTTTTCTAATGTCTTCTACATTTAAATTTGCCCTCACTTCTCATTCTATATTAGGCAAAATTCTTTTTTTCTTTGAGACAGTCTCACACTGTCGCCCAGGCTGGAGTGCAGCAGCGTTATCTCGGCTTACTGCAACCTCCACCTCCTGGGTTCAAGCGATTTTCCTACCTCAGCCTCCTGAGTAGCTGGAATTACATGTGCGGTACCATGTCTGGCTAATTTTTGTATTTTTAGTGGAGACAGGTTCTCACAATGTTGTCCAAGCTGGTCTCGAACTCCTGACCTCAAATGGTCCACCCACCTTGGCCTCCCAAAGTGCTGGGATTATAGGCGTGAGCCACTGTGCCTGGCTTAGATTAGGCAGAATTCTTTATGACAGAAACACAACTCAAAATTGTCTTAAGGGAAAAAAGAAATAGAATTTATTTGTTCACAGAGCAGAAAAGTACAGAAGTAGATCTTTCACTTCAAGCATGGCTGAATCCAGGTCCTCAATAATACCAATAGGACGTTGTCTTTCTCACTCTCTGCATTCCTCCATGTTGACCTCATTCTCATTCTCAATCTCTCCTCTTGATGACAAGAAACTCCAAGCTTACACTTTGCCTGCTTGTCAGCTCCAGCAGAAAGAGTAACTCTTTCTCTAAGATTCTAGTAACAGTCCTAGAATTGAGTCTCATGAGCCTGGTTTGACTCACTTGTCCATTCCCAAACCAATCATTTGGGCAGGGAATGGGATGTTCTAATTGGCCAGGTCTGGGTCACCTGGGGGTGGTCTGCTCAATCTAGACCATAAAACTGAAAATGAGGAAGAATGGTTCCCCAAAGGAATGTTGGAGTGCTGGTATCAGAACAAAGGGAATTGGATATAGGCAGACAGAACCAACAGATGTCCACTACGCTTCCACCCCTCAACCTAGTGCAAACTGATTTCCACTCCTAGCATTCACTGATATCTGTCTGTCTCACCAAGGTGACCAGGGAACCTGATAGCCAAGAGCATCTGCTCAGCTCTCATTCTTCACCTTTCTGCTAGTCACTCCTTCCTTCCGCAAACTCTCCTTGACTTCCATCACCCAGCTCTAACTGAACCCTCTCCCATCTCTCCGACCCACCCCTCTACCTCCTTCGCATATAGCCATCCTCCAAGATTTAGGCCTCAGTCCTTCCCTCTCTAGTCTCCATCTGTGGTCCCACTCTCTCCTGTACACACTTCTGTTGGGAGTCGAAAAGGCCAAAGGGATCATGACCAACCCAGCATTCCACTGGAGGCTGTATGATCAAACAGCAAACTGTTTATCATGAATGTAGGATGTGAGCAAACACACTGCACCTGCCACCAAAAGGTTTGCTGATGGACATCACTCCCTGGTGCAGGGCTCCTTGAAGTTATCTAAGAAATATAGCACTTATTGTTCAAATGATGCAGTCTCACAAGCCTGCTGTGAACCAAACCTCCGACTGATAATTACCCGACAATCACCCCCCCCTTCTCGCTATCTCTTTTGCCTAATAAATACGGAGGGCTATGTAAAGCTCAGGGCAGCAAAGTGCCCCTGTCCACTAGCGGCAAAGTGCCCCTGACCCCTTCTTCCAAATATACTCTTTTGTCTCTTGTCTTTTATTCCTGTTGCCCACCCCACTTTGTTCAGTCCACCAGGGACCATGGCAGGTGACACACTTCTAGTTCCTGGACATCTCCTAAATCTTCTGTCTCCTGGCAATCACCTGAGAGCCCCTAAAGCCCTCAAACTAATGGTTCTGGCAATTTCACAGATTCTTGATTTATGATCCCATCCTTTCCCCTTGCCTTTTTCCTAGCCCCTACCTCTGGTCAGTCACCAAGTTAGCCACTTCCCTATTGGGATCCGCTTTCCCATTAATGCTCCCCACTCAGTTCCATACCTCTGCCCTGCCCAGACCTTCATCATGTCACTCCTGACATCTCTGTCCACAGCCTCTGCCCCATCCCTCCTGCACCCAGGGACCTGATTAACCTCATAAGAAGCAGTTGATCAAAACATTCCTTTATCTGAAAACTTCCACGGTTCCTTATTGCCATTAAGACTCCTTAACATGGACTGCTTTCAGGGCTCCGGAATCTGTCCCCAGATTTACCTTCAATTATTTATCTTGCTGAGCCCTTCAGACTCCAACTAATTTACTCACTGTCCCCAAAACATGCCATTTTCCCACCTCTGAACTTTTACATGACACTAACATTAGACCCTCATTATTGACTTCTAAATTTTACCCATATTTCAAAACTGAGCTCCAAGCCACCTCTGTGAAATCATCTGTAAATACATCAGCTATTCCTCCAATTTTGAGTGTATACATGTTTGTTGCTTTTGCGTAATATGTAATGCCTCCTCTAGCAAGGGAATCACAGGAGAGCTTCTCCCAAAGTCATGCATTTCCCCAGAAATAATGCTGTCTGTTCCGGAGCTACTACTGTTGTGAGCAACTAAAAGTTGTCTTCCTTGGGCTCTCTCATAGTAGTCCCTGCCTGTCTCTTCCTCATGAGACTATGTCAAGGCTAATGTGAAAATACTTCATGCACTGTTGAAAATGTATGTTAGTGATGAGCCTAAAACAACAGACAGGGGAAACAGAATCAATTGCAGACCCTAACATTTTAACTTTCTTAAATGTTTTTCTTCAATACTTTCCTATAGCTCATACTTTAAATGACTTTAAAATTATGCTTTAAGTAAACATATGCTTTAAATAGTTTTTATTTGCTTCATTTTTCCTTCATAACTATCCCTTTTTTTGTTATCAAAGATACGTGCGTTTTTTTAAAAAAAACTTTCTTGTCCCCTGCTATCTCTGGAAGCTTCTTGTTGACCTCTGGCTGGTTTTTTGGTTTCTTTTTTTGGCTTTTCATTTCTTAGGGGGTTGGTGGTGGTGGTGAAGGAGGTCTTCTGGTGGCCCCTGCATCAGCGCACCCCCTCAACATGAGCATGATTGACTGGAATCACTGTTATTTCTACGGTGTAGACAAAATCAGCCATGTAGCTATTAACATCTCCCTGATTTAAAAAGAAATACTGAACTTTCTTTTTCCTGCTGTCCTTAGCAAGGAAAGGTGTAAACACAAGAGACTGTAGCTAGTATTGGAAGTCCCCAGGAGACAGGCGTTTCCTCTTGGTCACTGACTCCCTGGGTGACTGACGCCCCTTGAACAGCAGGGCCACCGTGTTTCCTTTGAAGCAAGTGATCCTTAAGGAATTTTCCAGGTTTAGTAACTTCTGTCTAGCTCTGAAAAGACGTAATGGCTGCAAAAGTGCTTTGTTGAAGAAAATAAGATATATTCATTTTTAAATAAAAATACTTATGGGCGAGAAAAATCGGAGTGGACTGAATCAATTACAGTAAATCTGTGGGCTCTAAGGGAGCAAATAATCCAGGCTGGCTGAAAGAGTTAAATATTTTAAATTTATAAAGCCAGGGCAAACACATAAAAGGATTCAATCTTCTTCTTCTTCTTCTTTTAAGGATTCAATCTTCTAACAATCCCGGGAGGGGGGCAAGAGCAGGATTCTTGTTTCCATTTTAAGAATGAGGAAACTGAGGTTCAAAAAGCCTAAGTGGCATGCCTCTTCAGTAATCGGCCAATCGTCGCCGCCTAACTTCACCTCACCTCCCAGTGCAGCACTAGAGTCCCCTCAGGGGTGGCCGTCCCTGGTCAGTCCAGCTCCAGCAGGCCGGGAGGGTAGGACGTTCCCTGTCAGGCAGCACTTCCGCCTCCCGGGGCCCGCGCAGCTCACCTCCTTCACCTCCCGCGCTACCCCAGTCACGAGTTGTTTTCGGCGGCCCTCCCCTCCACTTGCTGATTGGGTAGCTCCTGAACCATTGCTGTCCTCTGATTGGTTGTTCCTTTTTTGGCTCTCCAACACCACCTAGACCGACCGGATACACGGGTAGGGCTTCCGCTTCCCCCTTCTCCCTCCTCCCGCTTGTCTTCCTCTCCCAGTCGGCACCACAGCGGTGGCTGCCGGGCGTGGTGTCGGTGGGTCGGTTGGTTTTTCTCTCACCGTTGGTGTCCGTGCCGTTGAATTGCCCGCCATGGCTGAGCTGGATCCATTCGGCGCCCCTGCTGGCGCCCCTGGCGGTCCCGCGCTGGGGAATGGAGTGGCCGGCGCCGGCGAAGAAGACCCGGCCGCGGCCTTCTTGGCGCAGCAGGAGAGCGAAATTGCGGGCATCGAGAACGACGAGGCCTTCGCCATCCTGGACGGCGGCGCCCCCGGGCCCCAGCCGCACGGCGAGCCGCCGGGGGGTCCGGGTGAGAGTGCGGTCGCGTTTGGGGCGAGAGGACTTGTCTGGAAACTCGGCCCACAGTGGGTCCGAGAGCTTCTGTGTGACTTGTGCTCCTTGCTGAATTAGGAGGTTAGGGAGCAGTGCAAAGAGGAAACGAGACCCTGGCCCAGTCATGCAGAAACCTAGGCTCGAGAAGCCTGGTCGGTTCTCAGCGTGTTTGAGTGCTTCTGGGCGCGGGCGGAGCGAGAAAGCAAGTATAGGGTGGCAGGCTTCGGAGCCGGAAGAAGCCCGTTCAATTCAGCAACTTTTCATTAAGCACTTGCTGTGCCTTTAGTCTGGTCTCTGAAGCAACCGCATTGGCGCAGTTTTTCCAGACTTATAAGCAAGTCTGAGCCGAGCACAGAACTCCAGTTATTAGAAAAGGAGGGCAGAAAAAAAATAAGAATGGAAATATTGTTTTTTGAGAGATACAAACAAAAGTAGCAATGCAGTTCAGCATGTAAGCACTGAAGGTGTACAGAGTGTTGGATTACGAGGAGGAAGGAGTGAGTAGGGACTTAAGGAAAGATCTAGGTCTGGAGAAGGAACTGCCAAGCGGGATAGGAGTTTACCATGGTTGAGCGGTTGATTTACAGCTAGGACTTACGGAGCTCTCCCTCTGGGAACAGCTTTGGTAGGCGGTATTGCCTAAGTAGAACCCACGATTAGCCTAAACCAATCAGGGAGGGATGAAGAGGTGAATAGAGAATGTTCTCAGCCAAACTCAAGTAAAAATGGGGCAGGTAGGATGGCAGTTTGACTTTTGGATGCCTTACCTGTGTGTGATGCTTAGGATCATGAGTGGAAAAGACCTATTTAATAATACAAAGAAGTAGGAAATTCAGCCAGAGGAAATGAAATATGGCTTTTCATTCACTTAAAAATTTCCAACTAAGGGAGAATAGCGCTCTGTTGGGGCATATAGGAGTAGTGTCTACACTAATCTGATTTCAAACCTTAAGGGGCCAAGTAGGTAACATATACGAGAGAAGCTGACTTGACATGAGACAGTAGAAGTGTTGGAGACTGAGACTTTGGTGCACTATAGTAGTGCTCTGTGTAAAGGCATTCCGACCCAGCAATCTCAAGTTACTATGCCAGCCAGGCAGAACCTTTCGATGGATGGATTGGGGAGGGTGCTGCTAGTTTGCAGCCTCTGAGTTTTTGCACCATGTTGCTTCCTAAGCAAATCAGCCCCCTAATAAGAACTTAGTGGGAACATGTAATATGCCCGAATATGCAACTTTATAGCAAGTAGGTTGGACTGAACTGGGCTGTGATTGCGAGATGAGGTTGGCCTTAAGTGATTAGGAGATATTTTCATTGGGTGGTCTCTAACATTTGTCTGAGAATTTTAAAATTGACTTCTTAGATCCTTAGTTTACCTTCCTCGTTTAGTAGAAGAGAAACAATCCTAGAGAGAAATAACTTGCTTTAAAAAGTACGAGTTAATAGATGAGCCCCAAGTCTACCACATTCTGTTGTAGTGTTTAGTTGTTTTAGCCGGGGTGGGGTGCGATAAGAGACAGGCAGTTGTGGCTGTCCCAGGTAGAACAGATTTGGGAGAAGCAGGACCCAAGATCTATAGTTGGAAGACTGTCCTGATTCAAGGACAGTGTTACCTTACTGTTTTATCTCCACTACCTAGCAGTGTGTCTGACATGTAGTAGATGCTCACGTTTGACAGAGAAATGGGCAAAAATGTCAGATCCAAGGGTCCTGTGTAGAACTGACAGATCTTGATGACAGGCAGTTAGGGAAGGTAAAAGGAAGAGAATAGAGTTGGATACTTGGGTCCTTTGTGCATCAAGCCTTCAGCAAAGGGAAGGAAAGAAATGGTTGCTGACTTAGTTCCTAGGAAGGACTTTCTTAGTGAACTAAGCATTTGGTGACTTAAAGCCAGATTCCTGACAGTGTAATTGAAGTTGGTAATATGCAGTGGTCAGCATTTCCTTTGGGGATTAGAGAACTGATTGGACACTTTTTCTCTCTTAGTTTTCTTTTTCCTTCTTTCTTTTTTTTTTTAAGATATGCTCTAGTGGTTAAGATTCTATGCTATCCTAAACTGCTTGAGTGTGAATTAGCTTTGTGATCTCAGACAATGTATATAACTACCACCACTGCCCGGCCTCAGTTTTCTCCTTTGTAAAAGTTGCATAATATAATTTATAATGCTATGTGGCATCTTTACGATTACATTAAAGAGTGTCTATAAAGTGCTTACAGTTATATAGTAAGTATCCAGTGAATTCCAGCTACTGTTAGTGGGAGAAAGGAGTTACAAGGCCTTTAGGCTTTGAAGTGTACTGAGTAAATTGAGAGGTTTTAGGCGGGAGCTCTCTTTCTGATGTATTATACAGAGAGTCATAGGCAGTCAGCTATGACAGATTGATGAGAGGAAACTAAACTGGCCCCACCCTTGCGGAAAGCGCCTATGGAGGATGGGCACAGGCAAAAACCAGAGAGGTTAGGGCTGAGCCTTGGATGACTCCCTTGGTTGTTAAGAGATCCAGAAAAAGAGACAGGTTTAGAGGCAGGAAGTAACCAGCTGGGTGAAGTGATATTGAGGTAACCAGCTGGGGGGGATATTGAGGAAGAACAGGTGGTCATGAAGGAGGCAGCACAAGTAGAGCTGTTGAAAAGCTCTCAATCATGAGGGCTGAGTGGGGGAAAGAGAACAGGAGAGACAGGCCACAGACAGAGTACGGCAGTGAGGCACTATTATGGTGTTTTGTTGTTTTTGAGACAGAGTCTCGCTGTCGCCCAGGCTGGAGTACAGTGGCGTGATCTTGGTTTACTGCAACCTCTGCCTCCTGGGTTCAAGCAGTTCTCCTGCCTCAGCCTCCTGAGTAGCTGGGATTACCGGCGTGTACCACCATGTTCAGCTAATTTTTGTATTTTTCTTAGAGATGGGGTTTCACCATGTTGGCCAGGCTGGTCTCGAACTCCTGACCTCAAGTGATCTTCCTGCCTCGGCCTCCCAAAGTGTTAGGATTACAGGCGTGAGCCACTGTGCCCGGTCTATTTATTATGTTTTTGACAAGTTACTTCTTTCTTTTGGGGGGGGCGGGGGGAGATGGAGTTTTGCTCTTATTGCCCAGGCTGGAGTGCAATGGCACAATCTCGGCTCGTAGCAACCTCTGTCTTCCGGGTTCAAGTGATTCTCCTGCCTCAACCTCCCGAGTAGCTGGGATTACAGGAACCCACCACCATGCCCAGCTAACTTTTTGTATTTTTAGTGGAGATGGGGTTTCACCATGTTGGCCAGACTGGTCTTAAACTCCTGACCTTAGGTGATCCAGCCGCCTCGGCCTCCCAAAGTGCTGGAATTACAGGCGTGAGCCACTGCACCTGGAGACAGGTTAGTTCTTGTAGGAGAAAAAAGAGACACAGGTGAATTAAAGTGAAGCTTTCTGGAGAAGTAATTTTATTGGTAGCAGTGGTGGAGGGAAGTTTAGGGAAATCTCATGAGTGATAGTTAATTATACTGCACATTTGCTGTGTACCGGTACACTTTCAGATACCGGCAGTAGCTCCGCGGGTTAAGTGGTAGTGTCATATTTCAGATGAGAATGGATCAGTGTGGAAGTTGAGCAGTGTCCCTAAGGTAGCAAGGTAATAAATGGCTCAAGTGCAGCTTCAAACCTAGGTCTGCTTGACTTCAAATGTTTCTGGAATGTGGAAAGTTGAAGGTGGGTTTGGAACAGTCTTTCACTTTGAAAACTTTGGCCCTTTTTCTGTCTGGAGTTCCTGAAAGGCCCTAGAAAGTTTCCTTCTGAAGCATCGTGTTGCTTAGTTTAGTTGTCCTAGTAAGTCAAGGCCCTACATGTCCTTTCTGCATGTTTCCCCAGCAACAGGATCCCTTGGCTTGAGCCAGTTGTTGATTCTTGTAAGAATGTTAGTGCAGTAATACAGTAACTAATAAAGAGGAAAGCAGATGCCAGTGGGTCTAGAGGAGTCTTCAGACAGACAGCATGTGATTTTTTAAGGAGACGTGGGATGAGGATTGCTTCTTGTTTTGCATATGGAGTAGTGATCAAAGTCTCTCATATTCCAGCCCAGGGCTAGGCTATATTAGTGGATAGTTGGTATGTCAACTGTACTATATTAACCATAATGTAGGCCTGGCCAGACTAGGCATTGTAGGATCTAGGATTTAAAACTATCTCACTGTTATGGCTTCACAAAAATAAATTCCAGGTGGATTAAAGAGAGACATTTAAAAAATGAAAGAACGAAAGTGAATATTTGTCTACCTCATAATAGGAAAGGCCTTCAGCATCAAAGCAGATACAGAAATCATAAAGAAAATGTTGATCATGTCTACATACACAAATTAAGTTGTTCCAGGTGTTAAATACCATAAACCAAATCAAAAGAGAAACTAGGGAAAATACTTGACTATTAATACAGAGCGAATGCTTAGAGATCAAAAAATAGCAGGAAAATAGGCAAACTCAGAAAATTCAGTAAAGAAGAAAATCAGATGTCACGTATGTGATTACCTTACTGGAAATAAGATTGGCACAACAAAGCCACCATGAGTTTTTTTTCCATTATCAAATTAGCAAAAATTTTAAAACATGATCGAGCACAGTCCCTAGTATCAGGGAAGGTCTAAGAAATGGGGCACTTGTGCTGCCAGTAGTAATATAAACTGGTAGACTAATAGGAACAAGTGGGTAGGGTTTTAGAAGTCTTTAAAATACATATCCTGGGCAGGGTGAGGTGGCTCACGCCTGAAATCCCAGCACTTTCGGAGGCCGAGGTGGGCAGATCACCTGAGGTCAAGAGTTCGAGATCAGCCTGATCAACATAGTGAAACCTCGTCTCTACTAACAAATGCAAAAATTAGTCGGGCATGGTGGCATGTGCCTGTAATCCCAGCTATTCGGGAGGCTGAGGCAGGAGAATCGCTTGAACTTGGGAG
>NW_012114944.1:503403-549722 GCF_000951035.1 Colobus angolensis palliatus
AACCCGGGAGGCGGAGCTTGCAGTGAGCTGAGATCTGGCCACTGCACTCCAGCCTGGGCGACAGAGCGAGACTCCGTCTCAAAAAAAAATAAATAAAAATAAAATAAAATACATATCCTGTGATCCAGCAATTCCTTTTTTTCTTCTTCTTCGTCTTTTTTGTGTGTTTTTGTTTTTTGATTTTTTTGAGATGGAGTCTCGCTCTGTTGCTCAGGCTGGAGTGCAGTGACGCGATCTCGGCTCACTACAACCTCTGCCTCCTGGGTTCAAGCTATTCTTCTCCTTCAGCCTCCTGAGTAGCTGGGATTATGGGCTCGTGCCACCACCCTGGCTAATTTTTGTATTTTTAGTATACAGAGGTGTGTTTCACCATGTTGGCCAGGCAGGTCTCGAGCTCCTGACCTTGAGTGATCCTCCCGCCTCAGCCTCCCAAAGTACTGGGATTACAGGCATGAGCCACTGCGCCCGGCTGTAACCCAGCAATTCTACACCAAGGAATTTATTACAGTGGTGAAATTGAATATGTTTCCCCTATACTTTCACTAGTTTGATAAACTTCGTATTTCCCAAACTTTATAGAATGCTTTAAAAACTATATAGGTAGGTGGCACGTGGCTTAAAGTAGTAAAAGGCCACTGACAAACTACAAGAAACTCATTTTTGTACTGACATATAGGAGTAAAAGTCAACTAGGAAAATTAAGAAAAATATGAGAGGCCAGGCATGGTGACTCATGCCTGTAATCCAACAATTTGGGAGACTGAGGCGGGTGGATCGCTTGAGTCCAGGAATTCGAGAGCAGCCTGGGCAGCGTGGCAAAATCCCCTCCCTACAAAAAATAGAAAAATTAGCCAGGCGTGGTGGCGCATGCCTGTAATCCCAGCTCCTGTGCGGACTGAGGTGGGAGGGTCGCTTGAGCCCAAAAAAGGTGGAGACTACAGTAAGCCATGATTGGGCCACTGTGCTCCAGCCTGGGCGACAGAGCAAGACTGTCTCAAAGATGAAGCTGCAGGTCTCTGCTCACTATGGGTGATTCCAGGCCACACTTTTTTTTTTTCTTCTGCAGAACTTTCATGGAGAAACACTGTTCTCTGAGACTCTTCTGCCAGTCTTCCATTTGTTACCACTGTAAAATAGAAAACAGAAAACAAAATCAAAAGGTTTTGGACTTGGGAGCTTGAGGACAGATGTGTCCACATTTTGGTGAAGTTTGTACATAAGCACATCTTGGTTTTATTATTTTGTTGTATATAGCACCTACCACAGGGATAGCGTTTAGTAGCTCAAGGTTCATACAGCATACAGTGCTGTATTCTGCTGTACAACTTTTTGGCCCAGTGTTTGACCAGTCTTTATTGATAGACCAAAATCTTATGTCTTGCAGATGCTGTTGATGGAGTAATGAATGGTGAATACTACCAGGTACAGAGTACTCTGTTTCTATTCATTGATAGTGATTGAGAGTTTTCCTTTCCTGTGATTTTAATTGACCTAGAAAGAAACCCCAGTCCTTTGACTTTCCTGGATGTATTACTGGCTGGTATGTTATCTACCAAAGTGGAAAGATTTAAAAAGAGGTAGCATTGATAAAAAGAGAACTGTTTTAAAATGTTATTTACCTGCTCCTCGTGTTATCACCTTTATTCTAAAGAAACCACTCTTCAAATGACACTGTGTTAAGTGCAGTAAGTTAGTGCTAATACTTTAAATAGTTCTTCTTCCATCTTTGTTTATAGTCTGATTAGGTTAACCTGGTAATGTTCCTTAGTTCAATGAGCGGCATATGGAATAATTCTGTAAAGATTAACATTTATTTGAGTCTTTTTTTTTTTGAGACAGTCTCTTGCCTAGGCTGGAGTGCAGTGGCGCGATCTCGTCTCATTGCAACCTCCATCTCCTGGGTTCAAGTGATTCGTCCGCCTCAGCCTCCTGAGTAGCTAGAATTACAGGTGCACGCCACCACGCCTGGCTAATTTTTTGTATTTTTAGTAGAGATGGGGTTTCGCCATGTTGGCCAGGCTGGTCTTGAACTCCTAGGCTGAAGTGATCCGCCCACCTCGGCCTCCCAAAGTGTTGGGATTACAGGCGTGAGCCACCACACCTAGCCTACGTGGTTGCCTTTTTTGGGGGGAGGGGGTTGGGAGGGCGGGACAGGGTCTCACTCTGTCACCCAAACTGGAGTGCAGTGGTGCAGTCTTGGCTCACTGCAACCTCCATTCCCCAGGTTCTAGCAAATTCTCCTCCTGCCTCAGCCTCCCCAGTAGCTGGGATTACAGGCACATGCCACTACCACCTGGTTCATTTTGTATTTTTAGTAGAGACGGGTTTCACTATGTTGGCCAGGCCGGTCTCGAACTTCTGACCTCAAATGATCCACCCACCCCAGCCTCCCAAAGTACTGGAATTACAGGCGTGAGCCACCATGCCTGGCCTATGTTGTTGCTTTTAAGATAATCCTTTAACATTTTACAGCAACCACCATTGTTGTTAGAAACAGGGGTTCTGGCTGGTTGCTTGTGGTGGCTCTGGCCGGGTGTGGTGGCTCACGCCTGTAATCCCAGCACTTTGGGAGGCCAAGGTGGGCAGATAACCTGAGGTTAGGAGTTTGAGACCAGCCTGGCCAACATGATGAAACCCCATCTCTACTAAAAATACAAAAATAAGCTGTGCGTGGTGGCGGGCGCCTGTAATCTCAGCTACTTGGGAGGAGGCGGAGGCAGGAGAATTGCTTGAACATGGGAGGCGGAGGTTGCAATGAGCCAAGATAGTGCCACTGCACTGCACTCCAACTTGGGCGACAAGAGTGAAAACTCCGTCTCAAAAAAAAAAAAAAAAGAAGAACCAGGGGTTCTAACTCAGGTGAAGTGCATTTTAGGAAGTAATTTTTGGTATTAATATAGCACAATTGTGTTTTGTGTTAAGGAAAGTAATGGTCCAACAGACAGTTACGCAGCTATTTCACAAGTGGATCGATTGCAGTCAGAGCCTGAAAGTATCCGTAAATGGAGAGAAGAGCAAATGGAACGCTTGGAAGCCCTTGGTAAGGAATCCCTTTCTGTCTTTGGGTATCTGTTTTCAGTGGAGTAGTTGACCTGGACTCTACTTTTATTCCTTTTTACTTCAGATTAACCGGTGTCATTGTCTGGTCTTTGGGAAGATACCTTCTCAGCCTGAAGGTTACAAGGCTACCTGCCCAGAGATGCCTAATCACAGGAGTAGGGTAGCCAGAGAGCCCTAAGATCCTCTCATAGGAAGAGCATAGTGAGGCTGTTACTGACCTCAAGAGTAGCCTCAGGTGGTGTTTATAGGGTGCTGTGTAAACTTGAAAGATTCAAGTTTCACATGTCCATGGACTTTCACAGTCCGTTTTTCTTTTTTTTTTTTTTGAGACGGAGTCTCACTCTTCCACCCAGGCTGGAGTGCAGTGGCATGATCTCCGCTCACTGCAAGCTCCACCTCCGGGGTTCACACCATTCTCCTGTCTCAGCCTCCCAAGTAGCTGGGACTACAGGCGCCCGCCACCATGCCTGGCTATTTTTTTTTTTTTTTTTGTATTTTTAGTAGAGATGGGGTTTCATCACGTTGGCCAGGCTAGTCTCAATCTCCGACCTCATGATCCGCCCACCTCTGCCTCCCAAAGTGCTGGGATTATAGGTGTGAGCCACCACGCCCGGCCTCCATTTTTCATTTGAAGGCTGAATTAATTTAAGGTAACATGAGGAAAATGAGGTATGTTAGGAAAAATGTACAGTTTGTTTTTCCTACCTTAATATCTCTGTAAGGTAAGTTTTACAGGTAAGAAAAGTGGAGGAGAGGTAGAATAAGTATTTGGAATACTGAGCTAAGAAATGGTAAGAGTCACAATTTCAGCTGAAGTCTGCCTTGCTTCAAAGTCACTATGCATCTCCATCAGCCACATTGCTTTCTAAACATTTAGTGCACATGGCCATCTAGCCACACGGCCTGGCATTTGATAAAGAGATGTGTACACGGAGTGTCACCTATTGGTTCATGATCAGGGGAGACTTGTGTCTATACATGGTGGATTGGAGAAGTATGCAGAGTGTGAGGACATAATCCACATTGTGGCCTTTTGTTTGTTTTTTCTTTTTTTAATCAGCCGACTTTAAGATTCATCTTTTCTCAACTTTACAGAACAACTGAAAGAAGAGGAAAATAAATGTGTGCACCCCCAGAATCAGTAATTAATATTTCACCATATTGGGTTATCTTTATATAAATGATATGTTTTAGACATATACACACATACACGAATTGTTCTGACTGACCTACTTTAAGATAAAGACATCATATACTTCATGTCTAAATATTTCAATGTACACCTCCTAGAAATAATGACATTCTCCTATGTAACCACAGTATGACACCACAGTGTCAGCAGTATTATTATCCTATGACACCACAGTGTCAGCAGTATTATTCCCTCTTGGGAACTGTTAAACTGGTGAAAACATGAGTCCTTATTTTTCAGATGGGATAACTGACACCCAGAAATAGGAAGGGACATGACCCAGATGACACAGCCAATTAGTGCCAGATAATTTATCTCTCTAGTCCTTTTATCTCTCTAGTCCAATTTAGGTGACTTTCAGAACAAAGAACACACTTAATATTTGAACCTTTATAGCACCATTCAGTAGTAATTTTTTTGGTGGAAATATTCTTTATGTGTGCTGTCTAGTATGGTAGCCGCTAACCACATGTAACTGTTAAGTACTTGAAGTGTGGCTTCACATTTCAAGTGTGACTGAGAAACTGAATTTTAAATTTTCTTTAATTTTAATAAATTTGCATTGAAGTAGCCACATGTAGCTAGTAGCTACCATATTGGACAGTGGAGCTGAAGGAAAATGAAAATAGGTCCTAACAGCTTTGGTCATTGTTTGTTCTTTGTGTCTTTTGAGTATGCTTAGAGCCAAGATTTAGCTGGTCTTAGTACTGCTGGAGTATCTTTCATGTTACAGAACCCAAATTTACAGAACCCAAACCACTCCAAGTTGGAGTGCAGTGCAGTGGCACGATCTTGGTTCATAGTTTCCCCAAGCTCTAGCAGTTTTTCTTCTCCATGGAGAGAGTCTACTTTGGTGTCTGCAAAGATTTAATTTTTCAATTATGAAATTGGGTACTTAGGGGATGCTCTTATGAGCTGTTTTCTTAATTCAGAGTGCTTTTTTGAGAGAAGTAAAACATTTGGCCTTGCATTCCAACTGAATTGTATTCACTTGGTTCATGAACAAGGTGTTCCTTCAATTTCACCTTTTTTCCTTGCAAAAACTGAGAAAGCACACGATACCAAAAATAGAGAACTGGTGCCAGTGGTTTTCAGCCTAGCTGCTGGCTACATTCTCAAGTAATTTTCTTTTCTATAACCAGTAACGAGGGTGGCCAGAAGGGAAGGCACCTGTGAGTGTGCTTTGCTGTCTAAGGGGACTCTTCCTCTTCATCCTCTGAGGGTAAGAATTCTAAATTAGTATTGCAGTGGCACTAAAGCTGCAAAAGCCAGAAGACCAATTTAAATGTACTGTTTTATGCAAGTAACCACAGTCTGTTCAGCAGGTCACCATTTTTATTTGAATTAATTTTTCAGAGATAAATTTTATATTTTAGACCTAATGTATAATGAATTTTAAATGAACATCAAAATACATAAAAAATACTGTCCAATCAAAAAGGTAATTATTTGGAAGTAATTTCACCACGATTGAAAAGGGGCCTTACATTTTAAATTAGGTATTGCCACATGGCACTTCCAGCCCACAGCTTCTCATTGCAGCATAACATCTTCCATTCCACATCCATGCTTCATGCCATGATAGACACATGTTAGATGTTTACTGTAGAGGCTGGGTGGGGTGGCTCAGGTCTGTAATCCCAGCACTTTAGGAGGCTGAGGTGGGAGGATCACTTGAGCTCAGGAGTTCAAGACCAGCCTGGGCACCATAGTGAGACCCTATCTGTACTAAAAAAAAAAGAAAGAAAAAAAAATAGCTGGGGTTGGTGGTGCACACCTGTGGTCCCAGCTACTTAGGAGATTGAGGTAGGAGGATCACTTGAGCCTGGGAGATTGAGGCTGCAGTGAGCTGTGATAGCACCACTGCACTACAGCCTGGGCTACAGAGCAAGAGACCCTATCTCAAAACAAAAAAAGTTTACTATGTATACTTTACAGTCATCAGTGAAAAATCTGAGAAAATGATTCTTCTGAATGATAGATCACCTTCTGACAAATTAGATATCAAGATGAACGTTCTTTCTAACCTGAAACTTGGGGGAGTTTCTAGCTGCTATTAGGCTTTTTCTTATGGTTACACACAGCCTTTTGCAGGTTGTTACTGTAAGACCTTTCTTGCAAAGGCCCTAAAAATGCCCAAGAATACTTCATTTTCCATCCCTTCTAGTAGTTACTTGACGCCACTACTGCTTTTTACTGTCCTTCTCAAAGACACTAATTACAGTTTGGGCTCTTGCTCTGCACTTTCAAAACTCTGTCCAGATCACTGATGGCCACTTTCTAGTCACATTTTGTGATTATTTCTAGGCTTGCCTCCCTTTTTGTCCCTCCCTTTGGAGGAAGCATAATGAGGTAAGCAAAGTGTAAGCTTTAGAGCTAGATCTGGGTTTGAATCTTGGATCTGTCACTTACTACAACCTTTAGGAAGTTCACTCAGACTTTCTGAGCTTTAGTTTTTCTCACTGCTGTAAATGGGATCAGAGTTTATCTTCTTGAGATTGTTGTAAAGATTGAGTTAGATGTCTGTAAAACACCTGCCAGATAGAATGTCCAGAAGAACTTGTTTAAAGTGAAGTATCAGGTTAACTTAAAGTGCCAGCTGCCTCAGTAGCTATGACATGTTGACATGTATTTCTTTTTTTTTGTTTTTTGAGATGGAGTCTCGCTTTGTTCCCTAGGCTGGAGTGCAGTGGTGCAATCTCAGCTCACTGCGACCTCTGCCTTCCAGATTCAAGCGATTCTCCTGCCTCAGCCTCCCCAGTAGCTAGGATTATAGGCACATGCCACCACATCCAGCTAATTTTTTGTATTTTTAATAGAGACAGGATTTCACCATGTTGGTCAGGCTGGTCTTGAACTCCTGACCTCAGATGATCCTCCTGCCTCGGCCTCCCAAAGTGTTGGGATTACAGATGTGAGCCACCACGACCAGCTGGCATGTATTTCTTTATCTCTCACCATTTACTGATGTATGCCTCTTTCCCTTATGGGAAAACCATATTTAGTCCTCAGAAACTTCATGTTTCATGTTTGAGAATCCAGTCTAGCAAACCTGCTAGGTGTGCATTTTCTTGCTCTCATTTCTAGAACATTTAGGTTACCTGTTAACAATGGTCCCATACCTCTACCCCCTGCACTTCTCTCCAGTGCAGTTTCTTTTGTAGCTCTGCCCTGGCTCTGCCACAAACACACTCTGCAAACTAGGAGTAGATGCTTTGTGGTCCTCTCTAGTGCTAATATTCTGTGTTCTAGCATTCTCTGGTTCCTGAATCATCTCTACTTTTGGTAATTGTCCTAATAACACCCTGCTTCACAGAAGTGCTTCTACCATATTTAGTTATGAGAGTGCCAGCTTGTGTTCCACAAAACCATTGTCAAACCTGGAATATGGACTAGTTTGGGAGAAGACTTAAAAGATTAAGATGAATACCCTACTCTGAACTAATATTGGCAACATTGGTGAAGAATCATCTATAATTGTTTCTCGCCCCGTTGGTGCCCAGATGGCTTTTTTCTTATTATTAATAAAAGTCAGTATTTCCACATACAGCCTCCTCTTTCGCTCTGCCAAAAACAAGACAAAACAAAACTAATGACCCACTAAGATGTCAGTGGACTGGGATAAGACCAGGAATAGGATCCAGGAATAGGACTGTGGAAAAGATCAGGCAGGGATAGAAGTACTGAAATCAGAGTTGGTTGTGCAAACAGGGAAAACAGAAGTTTATTTTCCCCTCCCTCCTCTTCTCCCCCAACATGCACATAAACGTGGACCTGCATCCACTGTAAGTTCACTAAGACCAAAATAAACTGATGAACTTCAGTTTGCACTTTGCCTCAGTTGTATCGTCTTTCTCTTCTCTCTCTTCAAAGATGCCAATTCTCGGAAGCAAGAAGCAGAGTGGAAAGAAAAGGCAATAAAGGAGCTAGAAGAGTGGTATGCAAGACAGGACGAGCAGCTACAGAAAACAAAAGCAAACAACAGGTCAGTCCATGGTGGTTGTAGCACATTTTGTTTTCCAAAATTGAATCAGATCCATTCTCAGCATCCAATCTAGGTTTTTGTCTTCTGCCTCCTTTAGTGTGAAATATCTGCAGTTTTTAAAGAAAGTGCTTGAAACAGGTAGCAAGTCTCTCAGGTTTTGTGAGCATAATTCACCCTATTGTTTAGCCATCCCAGCTGTAGTGAGCTTAGCTCTCTGAGAGTTTGGTTAATAAATGATGTGATTCAGCCAAGGGAAAAGTTACTTTTCATGGAACCCTGAAATGAAAGCTGGGTGTCATGAATACACCCCGATCTCGTTACTTTGGATATGATTATAGACTTGGTCCTGTTGAGTATCCTAAATATAGCCCTGCCCTGAAAACCCCTTCATGAAGGGGTCCATTGGCAGGAAAATGTGCTTTGTAATTAGACAGCCAAGAATGTTCCAACATAATTACTTTAGAATTGAGGGTTCTGTGGGTACTTATCTGTGCCTTAAAAAGTCTTGAATTGACTTATTAAAAATACTCTGTTTGAAATAGATTTTATTTAGTTACTGATGGTTAAGGAGTTGTGAGGAGAAAAATGCTTTCATTCTCATATCACCACCCACCAGCAGCTGGGCTTTAATGCCCTGCATTTTGAGCCCTTCTTGGAAGCAGCAAAGAGAGGATATGTGGTGTTGCTTCCTTCAGGGCAGGCAGCTTCAGAGGCCAACTTTCACCAGATAGTCAATCCATTCACTTCAGTGTATAAACCGGCCAGACTGGGCTTGGGGATATTTTTAATTTTCAGGGTAGAGCCTTGGGTTCCTGTACGCAGAGGCAGGAAGCAGGTTGGATTAAGTGCCCTTATCTCTGGCAGCTCTGTTAGACAGAGATGTGGCAGGAGAGAGAGTAATGGCTTTGCCAGCCAGCCAGTGCCATTGTGGGTCAAGTATGACAGATCAGTTGGACTCTCTTTTGTATACTAGCAGCCGTTCAGCTCATTGAATTCCAGCGTGAGCCTGAGTTCTGGTCACCTTCCTCTGGGGGCGGTGTGCTCAAGGAGTGTCTGTCAGGTTCCATGTGGAGTTCTGTGGGACTGCTGTCTGGTGTGCAGGCTGGGTTGCCAGTGGTGATGGCTTCCATCAGCTACGTGGGGCTGTTGTCAAGCCTGTGGTCAGTAGGTGGTGCTGACAGGTCCAGGCTCCTGTGTCCTCTGCTCCTTCAAGATGATTTTCTCCCAGGTGCAAGTTCAGATCAGTAAAGCCAAGTGGGGACTGTGTACGAGCACCCTGTGAGCCCTGGGAACTCCCCCAGCTGGCGGTCCTGGCACTTGAGTTTAGTTTGAAGTACTGTAGCCATACCAACCCTCCCTGCACAGGATCTGTGATGCTTCAGGAACTTGACACGCAAATTTTCAAACTTAGATAATGAATATGTTGGTAACAGCCTTTCTGTTGCAGAAATTTTTTCAAGGAAGTTTTGCTGAACTGTCAAGAAAGGGATACTTTCTGTATACAGAATCCATTGTTCTCAGAGGGAGTAGTGACACCTGTTTTTAGGAGCTTAGTCTTAAAAAGTTTAGTCCCTCCAGGCATTGAGTTTGGGCCTTGGTACCTTTCTTTACTTGGAACTGTAGAATGCTGGGTAAGCTGGTCTCACAGATGAACCTCTTAAGTTCCAGAGAGAAAAAGGGACTTTCCCACCACTCACTGAGAATGTAGAGCTGTTTAGGAAGCAGGTCACTTGCCTTGTGGGAACCTTGCAGCACAGGGCTGACCCTGAGAGCATAAAGCTAGTGGCACACTAGCCATTGTCAGCAGGGCTCTAGGACAGAAGAGATGGCTTTTACACTTTATTCCAGTGATTCTTCACTGGTTGGAGGTGGGAGCCATTTGAGAGTCACTTTGGGGGGCTTCTTCCAAGGGTCTACGCCCTCCCTTGGAGATTTTTATATTGCTGACTACTCCCCCCTCCATCCATGTTTGACTCTAAACTTGAGTTCAAAGGAATAGGTCCCATTTAGATGTATAAAGTAATTCGTCCTTGTTATCTGTCTATGGGTAAAGAGTGAATATTTTTAGAAAAGAAAATGGAGACCAGACACCTTGACTCACACCTATAATCCCAGCACGTTGGGAGGCTGAGGCGGGCAGATCACTTGAGGTCAGGAGTTTGAGACCAGTCTGCCCAACATGGTGAAACCCCATCTCTACTAAAAATACAAAAATTAGCCGGGCGTGGTGGCATGTGCCTGTAATCCCAGCAACTCGGGAGGCTGAGGCAGGAGAATCACTAGAACCCAGGAGGTGAAGGTTACAGTGAGCTGAGATTGCGCCACTGCACTCCAGCCTGGGTGACTCGGTCTCAAAAAGAAAACAGGGTGCTCATTTCAAGCAAGTATGATTCTCTCTGGAATGTTAAGAGGACCCGAGAGATAAGGCAGAAAGATGAGAAGTTTGAAAGAGGAAACTCGGAGACAGGAAGGGCATCCAGTTAACTGTGAGAGCATCCTCAGGCCTCCTGCCTTCCAGCTGCCTCACCACTCGGTCACCAAAGCACTAGGAGCACGTCGCGCCTGGTACTGCACTGGGGGTTGGTGTATGGCCGGCAGACATGGTTCTTGCCCTGCACAATCTGTAGTCTGTTGTCAGTCCCCAGACTGCATCTCCCTCCTTTTATCCCAGGTTGGGGCCTCAGTGTCATGGCACAAGAGCTGTGAATTATTCAGTGACAGCCATGGAAAAGAATTTCCTTTTCATAGGAGCCAGCCAGAGCAGTGACTGACTCCTGCAGCTGGATGAGTTTGCGCGTCAAGAACAACCCCAGAACATTTACCCTATTACAGGTAGCACTTGTGCTTGTCAGCTGTTTCAAGGCTTGAGAAGCTTTGGGGAACGCACAGTTCTCAGAGATGACAAACATTTTTTTCTATGCCCACTTTGAGGCTGTTTATGGAATGAAGTTCTGCATTGTATTCGTGCCTCCAGAGCTTGTCCTGGGGCAGGCATTCTTCTTCCCTCCCGTCTCCCGAGCCTCCCTGAGCGTCTTCCTGCCTTGGCTGAGGATTGCTACTTTCAAGTGAAAGACAAGCGGAGGGCCACCTGTGTGTGTGTCTGATTTTCTGTTTGTTCTGGGCCTGCAACCCTGACAGGGGATATGCTTGTCACCGAGGAGCTCTTTGGTCTTGGGCTAGCTGCAAAGGAGCAAGAGCCTGACAGTCAAACTTTGTTGTCTTAGTGATGATTTGACAGGAGTCGTGAAACCTCTACTCTTCTTTTGGAGGGAAACCCAAGTTGAAATCGATCAGGTTTAGCCCTTTGAGTAAACTAAAAGGATTGTGGCTTTACAAGCCAGCCTGCCTTGCCTTTTCCTCCCACTCATTCTGCCCACAAACAACTCTGTTTTCCTGCTGAGTCACTTTAAGTTACAATCAGCCTGCTCTTTTTGCTTTCTTTAAATTCCCACAAAACACCTCCTGTGTGTAAACCAAAATGGGAAACAAGGAAGGGCATGTGTGAGCTTCAAAATTAACTTAAATTAAAATTACTAGAATTTGCCTTCAGATAAAATATGTGAGGTTAGCTTAATGACCAGTCATGGTTATCCTTGAAAAATGTCTTTCCCTTCGCCCACCCCAAATCGACTTGACAAAGGACAGGGTAAGACTCTGTGAGTGAGGTTCCCTACCCAGCCACAGTGGACAAGAGTGGGCTGGCCGAGCCCAGGGAGTCAGTCCAGGGCAACAGTCAAAGCCAGCCTGGCCCCTGCTGTGAAAATTTCTCCACCCAGTCTGCCCCCTCCTTCCTGTCTGAGAGCCCTGCCACGTTCAGAGTTAAGAAGGGATGAAGTTCTGGATTCTGGGCTGCACCTTGTCAAAGCCAATTGAGTCTGGTGTAAAAATATTCAGAAACTGTACCCACTTCTTGAGCAGAGAGCCATATTCAGGAACAACATAAGCCAGGGTCAGGATCCTAGTCCAGTGTTCTTCCCACCAGACCACTCGCCTCCAGGTGTTTTTTCCTGTAAGGTTGAGATTTTAAAATGACCTTATGTGTTCCAGGATTCTGAAAATGTATCGCACCCAGCCAGTGTGGGGAAGCGGTAGTTGGATAATCCAAGATAAAACTGGCTTTGGGTCCTAGCGCATCTGGTGTCTGGCAGCATTCCTGCCCGGTGATATTTACTGAGTTATGGCAGGAAGGTGGTGTGGCTTTCTGGGCACACACCAGCAGGGAAGAAGCATGACTATATAGTAGAAAGAGCCCTGGACTTAGGGCCAGGCTGCCTTGGTTGTGAGTCCTGAATGCTGCCACTGTGGTGTAGCCGAGTAAGTTGTTTCATCTCTAAGCCTCAGTCAACAGTGGGGGTGAGAACAGGCAGGGTCATAGGTTGTTAGAGTTAAGGATTGAATCAACATAATGTATGTGAAGGGGCTTAGTCCATAATTGGGTGCTTAATAAATGCCCATGTTGCTGGGGTAAGCCAAAGGGATGAAGCTGGCAGTGCTCACTCTGTCGTGGAGCAATCCCCATGTCGGAAGACCGGCGGGAAACCAGTCCTGCTGAAGTCTCCAGTGCTGGAAGCCTCACGGGGGTTAGGAAGGAGCCTTGGGAGCAGCTCCTCAGAGCACAGTTGCACCTCAATTGTGGATTTTAGATGTTTCTGCTTCTCAATGTTCTCTCTTTTTTCCTGCCTGCTTGCCTGCCTTTTGGACCTCTTGCTGTCTAGGGTGGCAGATGAAGCTTTCTACAAACAACCCTTCGCTGACGTGATTGGTTATGTGTATGTTGCAAAACTAATTCCTTTTTCTTGTGATTCTTTCTACTTTTTGTTTAGAGTTAATGCTCCTTTTATGTCACAAGTTGCTTTGCTTTTTAAATTATTTCAAATTGGCATTTTGGGGGCTGCCTAAGAATTGATAAGTGGGGTATGAGCCGTTGATGAATCTTCCAGAATTGTGACTCCCTGCATCCTCTGATGACCATTTTTCATATTGGGGGTTTTGGAGGGAAGAAAGCTAACTCACTTTCAAAATGTGTCATTTGCGATCTTATCTGGGAAGGGTTTGAAGCTTGGGGAAACTCGGCCCTGTTGCTCTTGCTGCTGTCACTGCTGCCATGCCCTGTTGCATGCCTGCCTCAGGTGGGAAGGAGGTTTCCCCACCTGGGAGCAGGTGGCAGGGCTCTCAGACAGGAAGGAGGGGGCAGTCCTAACCTCCTCCCAGGAGGTTAGGAGCCAGTGAGCAGCAGCACCTTGCATTGCCAAAGTCAGAGCTGTGGGGCAGCATTTTCCATACTTGGTTCATTCAAATGATGTGGGGTCATTTGCCTCTCCCTCAGGCAGAAGAGTCCAGAGCAGAGGAGGTTGTCTCCAGTGGGTGTCTATAATTGTTCTTCTGTGGTCTCGCATGTCAGAAATTGCTATTTAGTGGTCAGCTTCTGATGTCCTGTCTCCTAGCACAGGGAAGCCCCCAGCTTTGAGATCAGGATAGTGAAAGTGTCTGATACGGGCCACTTGGGCGTCTCCCCCAGACCCCCCCCAAAAGAACCTGCATCTTCTCTGGAGAAGGTGTTCCTCTTTTTTTTTTTTTTTAAACGATTCCTGTTATCAAAGCAGTATTGCTGAAGAGTTGGAAACAGTTCTCATTGTCTCCTCCTTAAAAATTAGGGCTGGCTTTACAAGAGAAGTAAAGGTGGAATGGAAGAGGAGAAGAACCTGTAAAAGGTGGGCGATGAGCTCAGGTCTGTAGAGCCTCTCAGGGCCTATGACCTGGAGATGTTCATCCCCTTAGAAGACAGAACTGGGTTTCCTGGGCCCGCAGATGCATTTGCAGTGAGACTTGTGAAATGCTGGACTTACAGGTGGTGTTTGATTTGATTTCTGCACATTCTCTCTGGAGTAGAAATGGAGACTGGAAAGGTCGAGTCTGGTTTTGCTGGGCAGCTGGGTGGCCAGCAAAGCCAGCTGCACGTCCCTAAGCACAGATAGAGTGGCAAGGGCATGTCCAGCTTACTGACCATCTGCATTGAGCTCATTCTCATTTTCTATATCTGACTTAAAGTTTCTCTCGTTTCTTTTCTTCTCTTCACCTTTAAGCACAAACATAAACCATCCTTGCTACAGCCTAGAACAGTTAAGTAAACCTTTCTCACTGCCCCTAACTGTGTGTGCCATGAAGTCGCAGTGTTGTAGTGGCTCTGGGCTTCAGCGGTGTTTGCCACGGCCATCCCTGTGAATAGTGCCACCCCTCCGTCCCTACAGACCAGTCATCTCCATTGCTTTCGCTTTGCCCGTGATGCTTGTTGGAGTAGATGAATATAGTGTGTCTTACTGCTGTCCTTTCCGGCTGTAGCTCCCACCAGTTAATTCCGAACTGGGGGTGGGCTGACCTTGATGTGAAAGAATGTTGGAGCAGCATCCTGCCAAAAAGCAACTCACGTTGGCTCTCCTGCCAGTGTGCCCTGAGTGGCCCCAAGGCACCTGGCTGGAGGGAAAATGGCAAACTTTTGGCTGACTGGAGAATGTCCTAACAAACCCCCTTCCAGAATGGCTTTAGTCTCTAGTGCCTGCTAGCATGGGAGCTTTGTCTTGAATTCCTTTTGATCTGCCCCGTTTCTCTCCAGCCTTAGGAATAAATCTAGAGGCTATTGTGCAATGATCTGTGGGCTTTTTAGAAGTCTCTAAATTTCCTTGAAATTCAGTACAGCCCAGCATAAACTACTCAAGTTCTTGACCGGCCTGCTGCTTTGTTCTTGTTAATAAAAGCAGTGTGTAGCTGGCTAAGGACTTGTTTTATTAATGCTCCACAGGAGCAGAGACAGCCAGACAGAGAGACATAGCGAGCCCTGAACCAAACACCTGTATTCCAACATTTTACACAGTGGTCTGGGCACCCTGTGCCTAGGAGAGCCAGCCACGTGTCTACCTGAGTCTGACCTGGGCCAGGGACTGTTATCTTGGGAAAGCCAGAATGCCATTAAGAAAGGGACAAACAGGCAGTTGCTTGTGTAGCAAGGCAGCCACCAGGTTGCTCAAAGGGGGTTCTACATAAACCAACATATTTTGTTGTTGCTTCCAGGGCAGCAGAAGAAGCCTTTGTAAATGACATTGATGAGTCATCCCCAGGCACTGAGTGGGAACGGGTGGCCCGGCTGTGTGACTTTAACCCCAAGTCTAGCAAGCAGGCCAAAGACGTCTCCCGCATGCGTTCAGTCCTCATCTCCCTCAAGCAGGCCCCGCTGGTGCACTGAAGAGCCACCCTGTGGAAACACTACATCTGCAATATAATCCTACTCAGTGAAGCTCTTCACAGTCATTGGATTAATTATGTTGAGTTCTTTTGGACCAAACCTTTTTGTCTTTAGAGTTGATCATTGTTTGTGATTGCATGTTTCCTTCAACTGTGTTCTCCCTGGCATTCAGAGAGGAGGGGGAAGAGTAAGAGGAAGGGGAGGGAAGCCTCCCAACAGTAGCCTCAACCTGTGCTTTTGTGCATTATTCTGAGAATAAATTTCTGTTTCAAACTGTATTATGTGAAGCTTCTTTATTGACCTCAAGATGTGTTGTAGTTTGCAGTGAGGTTGGAAGGGTTGAGGAATTTCCTTGAAATTTCTAGGGCTGAGGAGGCACAGCCACTGGGCACACAGCCCTGCCTTGAACTGAGATAGCGCCGGGATCTAGAGTGGGATTCTGTGGACATTTTCATTTGAGAAGGGAGTTGAATGGCTGAGGGGGTTATAGCGCCGGGATCTAGAGTGGGATTCTGTGGACATTTTAATTTGAGAAGGGAGTTTAATGGCTGAAGGTTAACCCCCTCATTATCTACCTAAGACACACTGTGAATCCTCTCGCCGACCTAGTCGTTTTCTCCCAGATGGGCTCTTGTTTGCCAGTGTCCCTCGGTTTAGGGTCTTGGATAGTATATTTCGGCAGGAGTCTGTCTGGGGCATGTAGACTCTAGTAAGACCTTGACTCACTTGGATCTGGCCAGTAAGCCTGAGTCAGGACGGCATTCACGTGTGGCTAGCCCCATTGCTGTTGAGTCCCGTAGCACATGTTGGGTTCTGTGCCATCCCAAGCACTTGGTTCATATTTCTCTTGTAAAGTCCTTCATCTAGACCTGTGCTGTCCAATGCAGTATTCACCAGGCACATGTGGCTATTTAAATGAATTTAAAGTACATTTCTAGTCCTAGTCACAGTTCATGTGCTCAGTAGCCATATGTGGTTAGGTGGCATTTGAATTGGATAGCACAGATTATAGAACATGTCCATGGTCATAGAAAGCTGCACTGGACCCGGCTGTAGCTCCCACCAGTTAATTCCAAACTGGGGGTGAGCTGACGTTGATGTGAAAGAATGCTGGAGCAGCATCCTGCTGATCTATACAGGTGTTTCCAGGAGCCCATGCTTCGTTCAGACACCAGTAAGTTCATTATCTGCCTTCAGAACCTGGCATAGTACCTGGCTCGTTTTAGGTGATGTTCCAAGCAATTATTAAAGCCATATTTCAGTAATCTTATAACTACCTGGTATTTCCAAACTGGAGATTGAGGTAAACTGTAATACCATGCTCAGGATGGGGGTTAGGTGTTGCCATTGCCAAGAAGGAAAGGCCACTATCTCTTCAATGTTAATTATTTTTGGCTGGAAGGAGCTTTCATTACTTTTCCTGCTACCTCCCCCTTTCCAAGCTTCTTAGTTGGGCTTTCCTTGACCTGGCCCACATTTCTGGCCTCTGCTTATTCCTCCCCCTTTAGTCAAATCTGATTACAATCAAGCAGTCACTGTTCGCAGACTTTTGTTCCTACTGGAACCTGCTAATGCCATTCCAAATGTCAAAATCCCAGAACTAATTCAAAGGCCACTCCCCCTTCCCCTGAACTCCCATGGCCATCTACCTGGGGCAGCTTATTTTTGGTAGTCTTGCCTCCCACACCAGCTGGCTTCTTGAGGTGGGAGGTGGCAATTTTAAATGTCAACAAAATCTGTGACATTCTCTAGATGGAGAGGTGACTGAATAATGTGACAAAAGTGATACTGGGATGACTTCCAAGGCTAGGTCATAAAAGGCAGTTTGGAACAACTAGCTGGTGGCCCTGAGCCACCTCATAAAAAATTCTGCCTCTGAAGCTACCCATGTGGTGAGGAAGCCCAAAGTAGCCCACATAGAGGGGCCACCTGAGAGACCCTATAACCACACACAGTGGGAGATGCCTCACCAGCCAGCCACTGCTATTCCAGCTGACAACTACAAGTGCAGGACACTCTACGCTACAACTGTCAAGTTTGAGCCTTTCCCAAATCCTGACCCACAGAAACCACGACATGAAACAATTACTGTTGTTTTAAGCTCTTTAGTTTTGAGGTGGTTCACAGCAGTAGTAATTTGGGATTGTTTCTGATGCCTGTATGAGACCCACATGGGGCCTCATAAAAAGAGGGAGTGGGTCTAGGAACTCAGTGAGTGCTCAATACTTAGTTTCAAACTCCTTTCTTGGGGCTACTTTGCTTTTTTATGCCAAATTTTCAATGTTATATATAACAATGCTTTGTTTTTGTTGTTGTTTTTGAGACAGGGTCTCACTCTGTCACCCAGGCTAGAGTGCAATGGCATGATCATGGCTTACTGCAGGCCTCGACCTCCCGGGCTCAGGTGATCCTCCCACCTCAGCCTCCTGAGTAGCTGGAACTAGAGCACTCGCCACCACGCCTGGCTAATTTTTTTGTTTTATTTTGTAGGCTTTTGGCATGTTGTCCAGGCTGGTCTTGAACTCTAGGGCTCAAGCAATCTTTCCGCCTCAGCCTCCCAAAGTGCTGGAGCCACTATGCCCAGCCATGCTTTCTATTAATAGACTTTTTTTTGGTTAAGAAAGCAGTGATATTAGAGGCCTTAAGGAAGTTATATAACCTTCAAAATGTAAGCAGTGCAACAACTTTAAATCTCTTCTGGGAAGGAAAATGCTTTTGGCTAGTGAGTTACAAACAAAACAGAATACAACAGGATTTCAACAAGGAAATGTATTTTTTCTTTAGAATTTGACTCAGAACAGTAACATAAAAATATTTACATTAAAATAAATTAACATGCAATTACTTAACCATATGTAATAATTTACGTTGGAATATATTAGCCTTCCCATAAGTTTAATAAAAACTAATATTTGGTTTTAGATTCAATACCATCCTTTCAAGTATTTTGTATGAAACTTGGTAGCAATGCAATTGTCTGATGTACAAAGCAGATTTCACCGTAAGAGATTACACCAAAGAACAGATGTCCCTTCGTGGAACATCATCTCACCCCAGACTCAGAAACTGAGCAGCCAAGCTTCCTTCCCAGGAATCACCATGGAATGTCTGAACAATAACCAGGCCCTGGAGATTACTACAGGGCTGGTCGAGTTTTAGGAACCAGCCAAACTTTTTCACACTAACCCACTAGGAAGGATATAGTTCAAATGTAATGTTGATTCCTTCAGTTTATTTGAACACTGAAACAATATGTTGTACAAACCTTCATTTTCCCAAAATAAAAATCTGAAAAATATATGCACATGATTTTTTAAATATCTAAAAGTACCCATAAAAACTTGTCACTAGGGCCAGGTGCGATGGCTTACGCCTGTAATCCCAGCACTTTGGGAGGCAGAGGTGGGCGGATCACATGAGGACAGGAGTTCAAGACCAGCCTGGCCAACGTGGTGAAACCCTGTCTCTACTAAAAATACCAAAAAAAAATCAGCCAGGCATGGTGCATGTGCCTGTAATCCCAGCTACTCAGAAGGCTGAGGCAAGAGAATCACTTGAAGTCGGGGGGCGGAGGTTACACTGAACCATAGAACTCCAGCCTGAGTGACAGAGTGAGACCCCGTCTCAAAAAAATAAAACACCTGTCACTAGACCAAATACTATACTGGTAAAATTTCACAGCAGAGAGGAATATTTGATTAAATTCAGGTGATAGGGTCAAGGATCCATTAAGTCATTTACAAATCAGATATTAGTATTAAAGGTTTTGGTGGCCTAGAGTGAATTAGAATATGTTAGCATTTTGAAAGTTTTTGAAATGAGAGGTTGTGTGGCTCAGCAGAAAAAGCACAGAGGGACCTGGAATCAAACCCTCTCTCTAGCCGCATAGCTTAAACACACCAAGTGTCAAACACACCAAGTTCTATACAATAAAAATTAAAACACCTACCTCATATGTTGAGAGAATTTAGGATAATGTATATGAAGCACCTAGTTCAGAGCCTGGCACACAGTAGGCACTTAATAAGTGGTGGCAGTTAGTATTTCTTCCAAGTTACAGTTCATAGCCAGAACTTTGGCTTTTGTATTTTGACACCAATGAAAACGTGAATTATGTAGCCAGAATCCTGATTCACGGCTCTGGGCTCTAGGTAAAACTCATACAAACACTGCTTTAATAGACACCCTAGGGTGTTACTCAACACAGTAGGAAAGGCTACTGAAGGAAGAAGTGTCTGCTGGTCAGTAGCAAAGATCCTTTTGGGACAGTTAATCTCCTTTTAAAGGCTCTAAGTCCCAGTGGCTTCTCAGCTGTCCTAAGAAGATAAGGACAAGGTCACTAAGGCCACTGTAATTTAGATCCCTGGTCTAAAGTCTCTTGTAAGTTCAGCTAGAGTAGTAACATCTTTCAACAAATGGTATCCAGGATTGGGGGTATATCTGAGATGTGGGGGTGATATGTCCAGTGTCTTGATTGTGATGCTTTCACAGGTATACATATGTCAAGGCTTATCAAATCGTAGGCTTTAAAAAAAAAAAACCAATAAAGCTATTTTAAAAAAAGCGTACTTAAGCCCTTCCTGGTAAGACTTCCCCCTGTTCCTTGACTGGATCACCTTCTGTGATCTTAGTTTGGGGTTAGAGGAGGAAGGATTTTTTTTTTTTGAGATGGATTCTCGCTCTGTCACCCAGGCTGGAGTGCAGTGGCATGATCTTGGCTCCCTGCAAGCTCGGCCTCACGGGCTCAAGCAATTCTCCTGCCTCAGCCTCCCGAGTAGCTGGGACTACAGGTGCATGCCACCACGGGGCTAATTTTTGTATTTTAGTAGAGATGGGGTTTCACCAGGTTGGCCAGGCTGGTCTCGAACTCCTAACCTCAGGTGATCCACGTGTCTCAGCCTCCCAAAGTGTTCAGGCATAAGCCACTGTGCCCGGCTGGAAGGATTATTATTATTATTTATTATTATATTATTTTTTGAGACAGAGTCTTGCTCTGTCACCCAGGCTAGAGTGCAGTGGCACGGTCTCAGTTCACTGCCAGCTCTGCCTCCCAGGTTCATGCCATTCTCGTGCCTCAGTGTCCCGAGTAGCTGGGACTATAGGGGCCCACCATCACGCCCGGCTAATTTTTTGTATTTTTAGTAGAGACGGGGTTTCACCATGTTAACCAGGATGGTCTCAATCTCCTGACCTCGTGATCACAACTACACCTCCCATAGCCTTTCTTGTTTTGTATTACCCACCTCAGCCTCCCAAAGTGCTGGGATTACAGGCGTGAGCCACCGCACCCGGCCTGGAAGGATTATTAATGCAAACTTCAGGATGAAGTGACACCCCAGGCAAGGCCTGCAGGTTTCAGTGGTATTAATACATTAGTAAGCAGAGTTCTAAGGCTTCCTCTCTATTATTGTAGCTACTTTGGCACAGAAAATTGTGACTGGAACTTACAGGGTTTGAAGCTAAAATGACCCCTACTAGGAAAACATCAGAAAGAACAGCATCTACAAAAATAGGAGTTGGGAAAGGTGTCTTTGGAAGAGGAGACCAAAAGCAAAAAAATTTCTCTGCCAAAGTCACCTGCAGTTCAATACTAGATTTGATTGTTAAGAAATGGTCATCCTAAAGACAAGAACTTGATTCCACTCAGGAGCTCTTGAGAGATGGTCCGTGTCTGTTCCTGGAGGTCTAATAGATCCTGCGTGTTGTGTAGTCCAGAACCATGCTGGCAGCACCCAGGAGGGCGGGGTCAACCAAATCCGAAACCACTACGTCCACGTCCTGCACGGAGGACAAGGCCTGCTGGCGAATGATGTCTTTGACAATGTGGATATAGTGACTGGCCAGGACTCCAGAGAGGATCACAAGGGAGGGATTCATGGTATGGAGGATGTTCACAACCCCAAGACCCAAAGCTGTTCCAGCTACAGGGAGATAAAAATTAAAATGAGTTTCTGAGAGAAGCCAAAATCAAAATACCAAAGAGGGAGGCAGAAAAGAGCCAGCAGCAGAAATGATAAAGAACATCCACCGCATGCAGTGGGAGGCAGTGTTTTAAAAGCAGTTCACGGTTGATTCTTAATATGAGAAAATGATCATGTGACAGCCTCAAGTGGAAAAAGCAGGGTGTACCACACGATCTCCACTAGGCAAAAAAATGAATAGAAAGACTTGAAGGAAATGTTAATAGTTGGTATCTCCAAATGGGAAAACTCTAAGTGATATTTTTTCTTACAACTGTCCTATATTTCTCTAAATTTCCTGTAAAATGAACACGGAGCATTTTTATAGTTGTCAAACCAAACCAAACACCTGCTGAAAAAGGCAATGCTGCCAAATACCTTGAATGCAATTCCCTTTTTACCTCTGAGTAATTAGGAAAGAAACCTCTGAACAGACACTGCAAAGCACCTGTCCCTAAGAGAAGCAGGGTCTCTTCTGGGGCCGGGCTGAGCCATATGATGTCTGAGGCTACCCCCTGCAGCACAGCCACCTGCAGCCACATGCTCACCTGTTCTTAGGATGCTCTGGGCCTTCGCATTGCCAAGTTTCGCAGCTTGGATGAGATGGAGCGCACCCACGGCCTCATCTTTTGGCACTGACATCCCTTCCACCAAGAGCAGGTCCTCTGAGCAGAGTGAGAAGGAAAAGCAGTCACTAATGAGCCTTGGGGAGGCCAAGCTCACCATTGGGCCTGTGGAAAGCAAGCCCCTACATGGGAAGATGGTGTTTTCTTTTCACAACTGCAAAGCTTATCATTCACAAACATCTCTATACACTGCCCCTAAAGCTTTTGCTACCCTCTTGCTAATTGGTTGTACATAACCCAGAACCTATCTTCCTGGAAAAACCTCAAGTCTGACGACAGCCTCCTACCCCTCTGGCTCCCTCACTTCTCACTTCCAGGAGCAGACAGTCTTTGAAGTGTTCTTTTCTCCAAATTATCACCTTCCTCCCACATTCACTCCTTCCTTACTCATCCCAGACACAATGCTGTGCCATCTGCCAGCACCACACATTCTATGGCAGCAAGGCACAGCAGCTAAGGAACAGACACAGGCCTGGGGTCAGTGCCAGCTCTGCCACTCCCAGCTGCATGACCCCATGCCTGTCACCTCACCTCTACACATTCCTCCTTCCTAGAAGATGAGGGCAATAGTGCCTACCCTGGCAAGGTTATCTGAGGAATGAAATGAGATCATGAACATAAAGTACTTAGTTAAGTGCTGGCCAGAGTAAATGCTCAGTAAGCAGCAGGAATTTCTGTGGTTATCTGTAGTCCTTGTCTTCCGCCTGTCACCAACTCAGATCAATCTGCCTCCTCCTGATCTGCTAGAATATCTGGACCCTGAAGGAAAAAAGTCCCCAGCTGTGCAAACTGCTACCTAGACATCAACTGGTGGTCTCCTGTCTCCCCTGGGCCCTCACAGCTCTCACACATTCTCCCTGACTGCTCTCTTCTATACTTTCACCGCCTTCCCAGTCCTTCTACCCCCACTGCCAACAGACGAGCATACTTCTTACCTCTCTCATAGGGGGCACCACCAGGCAATGATCCCCTACCTTTTTGCTTCCCATCCCATACACCCATCATCTTGGCTCGCCATGCCCTCTTGTGGGCCCTGTGCCTGGTTTTGCAGCTCATCTCTTCCCACCTCTTCAGAACCCTACCGTGTAGGGCTCTATACACTTCTCTCCTGCACTCTCAGCCTCCATTCCCCATTTCCTTTCCTTCAGCCTATGCTCACAAATTGGTTTTGGGGGCCAAAAATCTATACTCTTTTTATGTATGAAGCACAGATATACTACACATACGGTGCATGTATGTGTGGTATATACATAACATGTTTTGTCCATTTATTTCTTCATTAAAATGTGTATTAAGTACGCACCCTGTGCTACTGGCTGAGAAAACAAAACTGAAGGAAATCTTCCCTGCTATCTTGGAACTCTAGACCTCTGTGCACCACCACTCCTGGGGAGGAAGAGTGGCAGTATGGGTCAGGACCAAGGAGGCTGTGCTGTTTTAGTGCAAGGGAGCCCTGCTTTTTCTCTAAGAAGTGAAAGGGGGGAAACTTCTGGCTTCAGTGTTCAGCTTTCTTTGGAATTTCCACTTTGAAGTACTTGTCTACTATTTGGTTACTTAATTCCTTGAGAGAGGGACACCAACCATCATGGAGTTTTTTTGCCTCCCTCTGCAAGGCCATTCCAGAGGCGTATGCTTCAATGCACCCATGGCTTCCACAGGAACAATCAGGCCCATCCAGAGACACAACAAGGTGGCCCAGTTCTGCAGCACAGAAGGAGCTTCCGTGGATCAATTCATGCTGATGGATAATTCCACCACCGATTCCTACAGTGAGGGACAGAAATCACTGAGGGTGCTTTACCTGAAACAGAAAACTGTTATCACAACGCCTCATCTATTTAGCAGAGCTTTGGCATGTGAGGGTCTATATATATTTCTCTAGACAGATGAAGCCCACTAAGCATAAAGCATTCTTTGGTAGCATTTTGGATAGAAATGTTTTTAGCAGATCCTCTGATGCCCTGTGACCCATCTGCTTGGGTCACTGTGATTTCAAACACAGCTGTGGGGACAGTGCAGCGCAAGTGCATGCCCACCTTGTGGGTAGTAGACCCCCTGGTCCAGCACACACTGCCCATCTTTCTGCACCAAGGCTTTCTCCAACACTGAAGCAAGAGCCTACTCAGCCATGCAGGCACAGCACCCAGGGGCAACCTGCAACCGAGGCAAGGCAGGAGCCAGCAGATCCACAGGACAATTCTGGATGCTGTTCTGCAGGCTTCTTAGGAGGTGCCGGTGGAGTTCAGCCCCTTTTGCCCCCAAGTCAACTTCAATAATGTTAATATATCCTTAAAGGCTTTCTTCCTGCTCTGTTTCATTCTTCCTACTCTCCCTCCTGCTTCTTGGGGTCATCTCCAAAAAACCATACCTGAACCTAAATCCTTGTCTCAGGCTCTGCTCAGGAAAACCCAAGATAAGTCTTTCTAAACTGTATCACACACTACCTGCTTCCCAAAGCAGAAAATAGGAAATATGATTTTGCCTCTTTTGATGCTGCCATGTCTAAAAATCTGTGATTCAATAATTACAAATATCAGTGACTGTCTTTTGTTATGGTGTTTAGCAGTTACAAAGGAGTAAAGGGTATTGTGCCTGAGAAGGCTCTGCTTTTAAGGGTTGTCTTGCCATCTGTCACATCTTGGGCACTTATTCCTCAACCCCCTAGTCCTCTGATTTACAGCTTAGTCACTGCTCTGAGCCAGGAAGTGGTACCCAAGTTTGCTAAAACTGTGTCTGGAACTAAAAGGATGAGCATGAGCTAAAGTACATGAGCTTAGGCTGGGTGTGGTGGCTCACCCCTGTAATCCCAGCACTTTGGGAGGCTGAGGCTGGTGGATCACCTGAGGTCAGGAGTTCAAGACCAGCCTGACCAACATGGTGAAACCTTGTCTCTACTAAAAATACAGAAATTAGCTGGGTGTGGTGGCACATGCCTGTAATCTCAGCTACTCGGGAGGATGAGACGGGAATCGCTAGAATCTGGGAGGCAGTGAGCCGAGATTGCGCCACTGCACTCCAGCCCGGGTGACAGAGCGAGACTCTCTCTCTAAATAAATAAATAAATAAGGCCGGGCACGGTGGCTCAAGCCTGTAGTCCCAGCACTTTGGGAGGCCGAGATGGGCGAATCACGAGGTCAGGAGATCGAGACCATCCTGGCTAACACGGTGAAACCCCGTCTATTTTGTATTTTGTACTAAAAAATACAAAAAACTAGCCAGGCGAGGTGGCAGGCGCCTGTAGTCCCAGCTACTCGGGAGGCTGAGGCAGGAGAATGGTGTAAACCCGGGAGACGGAGCTTGCAGTGAGGTGAGATCCGGCCACTGCACTCCAGCCTGGGCAACAGAGCCAGACTCGATCTCAAAAAAATAAAATAATAAAATAAATAAATAAATAAATAAATAAATAAGTACATGAGCTTAAAGGGGAAGTGGTGTAATGTAGAATTTAAGCACATATAGGTTCTGAAGTTAGACATATCTGTATCAAAAACTGGCTCAACAACTTATTAGCCGAGTCTGTTTCCTCATTTAAAAATCAAGTTATACACTTAAAATATATACAATTAAGAAAAAAAGTAGGCCGGGCGCAGTGGCTCAAGTCTGTAATCCCAGCACTTTGGGAGGCCGAGACGGGCGGATCACGAGGTCAGGAGATCGAGACCATCCTGGCTAACACGGTGACCCCGTCTCTGCTAAAAAACACAAAAAACTAGCCGGGCGAGGTGGCAGGCGCCTGTAGTCCCAGCTACTCGGTAGGCTGAGGCAGGAGAATGGCGTAAACCCGGGAGGCGGAGCTTGCAGTGAGCTGAGATCCGGCCACTGCACTCCAGCCTGGGCGGCAGAGCGAGACTCCGTCTCAAAAAAAAAAAAAGTAACAAATTGGGATGTCATAAAAAAATGACAGAGCAGGGAATTCCAAAAGTCCATTCTGCCACTAAAGCCAGGAAAAAACTGGTAAAAGTGTCAGAATCAACCTTTTTGGAACTCTGGAAACTAACCAGTTTGCAACAAACAGAAGAATGCTTAATTTAAAAAACAAAAACCAGGGCCAGGTGCATGTAATCCCAGAACTTTGGGAGTCATGCCTTAATCCCAGCACTTTGGGAGGCCAAGGCTGGAGGATCCCTTGAGCCCAGCAGTTTAAGACCAGCCTGGGCAACATGGTGCAACCCTGTCTAAAAACAAAACAAAAACAGCTGAATCTTGTAAGAGAACTTTCTGGTGTTTTAACCTACCCTGGTCCCATCACCCGCTCTCCAGCTTGGTGGTGACCTTGAACAACAGTCCACACTCCCAGTACTGATGTACAAATACAGTACTGGATACCAGTACCTGATGGGGCAGGACAAACTTATTCTCAAAAAATTGTGGTTGTTTGTTTTGACCTGCCTGTCAGCTCCCTGGAGGACCACCTCAGAGGGCCTGCTTTCACCTCAACTAACTAGGAACTACCCAGTGCTGAGGGGGTTACATGAAGGGTGTTTATCAAAAACATTTCAAGGTAAAATATATTAGTCTCTGCTGCCTAGGGCAAAGGATAACAGCTGGGGCATCCAACACACTAACCAAAAAGACTGGGAGGAAAAGCTGGGAAATGAGAAGCTGTGGGAAATAAGAGCTTTGAATAGCTCTGACAAGTTCCTGGAATTTAGAAGGTCACATGCATGTCTAAGGCTGGGCACATGCTCAGAAAAGACATGAGAAGGCCACATGTGGCTCACCTTCAGGCTCGAGTCAAGCAGGAAGTGAAGGCTAAGGCAGAGTTGTAACCACCTGACCATGTTGAAGACATGCTCCAATATATATTCTAGCTCCTGAACCAACCTCCCACTACCCCCTCTTACCTGTGCCTGTGATAAGTGTAACAAAGTTTTCCAGTCCCTTTCCTTGGCCAAATTTCCTTTCTGCCAGGGCAGCACAGTTGCCATCATTGTCTACCCACACGGGGAGATGCAAAGTGTCAGAAAGGGGGGTCCTAAGGTCCACAGAGTTCCACTCTTGGATCAGTTTGGTAGAATGCAGCACAATTCCTTCCCGAGGATTTACACGGCCACCTGTGGAAATGCCTGCGCTCCACCACGAACACAAGGAAAATAATGCTGATGAGCAATCTCAGGAAAGTGTGCTGACTTTCTTGGCTTAGAACACGAATTCATTCACCCCAGATCTCCTAAGACAAACATTACCAAGGACTGCAAGGAAATATTAGACAGTTGTGAATTAAAGCCATAGCGCCTTGAAGATTTCTAGAACCATCAGTGCTTCTCTCCTAATGCTTGTTGGTGTTCCAGGAAGTCCCCATGCTTGGGGCCCACAGACAGCACCTAGAGCCATCTGTGCACAGGGCAGACACTGACTTGAAGCTCAGGCATGCATCACAACTTAGTAAATTTTGTACATTAAAATGAGCATTTCTTGGATTTATAATGTACAATCTTACCTACTCCCAAAATTCTGCAGTTCAGTTTTACAGCTTCTGCTGCAGCTTCCACACACATCTGTAGGATTAAATTAATCCTCTCTTCATAGGTTTTAGGATTGAACTGAGTATACTTCTTAACTATTTCACCCTAAAAGAGAAAACAAGTTCTGTCTCACTGGTCTTAGCTAAGCAGCATATTGTGAGTGTTGTGATCTTTTTCATGATAAATCAGATACTGCTATAGGATGACCCCACAGTCTTAGATGACTGCTTGGGGAAGGAGCCACTGCCTGGCCTGGGCCAGCCCAGGGATAAGCTCAAGTAGTTCCTGTAATCTGTCCTAATATGGGGCTGTTGAAGCAATGAAGACTCCACAGCCAGCAAGATGGGCTCCTCTTTTTTCTTTTTTTGAGATGGCTTCTCGCTCTGTTGCCCAGGCTGGTGTGCAATGGCACAATCTCGGCTCACTGCAACCTCCGCCTGCCAGGTTCAGGTGACTCTCCTTCCTCAGCTTCCCAAGTAACTGGGATTACAGGCACCTGCCACCACGCCCGGCTAATTTTTGTATTTTTAATAGAGATGGGGTTTCACCATGTTGCCCAGGCTGGTCTCAAACTCGCGACCTCAAGCAATCCTACCGCCTTGGCCTCCCAAAGTGCTGGGATTACAGGCGTGAGTCACTGCCCCCAGCTGGGCCCCTCTCTTAAGCTTAAGTTCAATGTTGGCTAATTTGAGCCTAATTCATTAAAAGACCATATTTTACTCTTTCAGGTTGACAGAATTTTCTTGCTTACTGAGGTGACTGGGCACAGTGGCTCATGTCTGTAATCCCGGCACTTTGAGAGGCCAAGGCGGGAGAATTGCTTGAGTCCAGGAGTTTAAAACCAGTCTGGGGGCCGGGCGCAGTGGCTCAAGCCTGTAATCCCAGCACTTTGGGAGGCCGAGACGGGCGGATCACGAGGTCAGGAGATCGAAACCATCCTGGCTAACACGGTGAAACCCCGTCTCTACTAAAAATACAAAAAAATTAGCCGGGCGAGGTGGCGGGCGTCTGTAGTCCCAGCTACTCGGGAATGGCGGGAACCCGGGAGGTGGAGCTTGCAGTGAGCTGAGATCCGGCCAGTGCACTCCAGCCTGGGGGCAGAGCGAGACTCTGTCTCAAAAAAAAAAAAAATAAAATAAAATAAAACCAGTCTGGGAGATACTGTGAGACCTCGTCTCTACAAAAAAATTAGCCAGGCATGTTGGCATATGCCTATAGTCCCAACTACTTGGGAGGCTGAGCTGGGAGGATTTCTTGAGCCTGGGAAGTTGAGGCTGCAGTGAGCTGAGATCATGCCACTGCACTCCAGCCTGGGCAACAGAGTGAGACCCTTTCTCAAAAAAAAAAAAAAAAAAATACTGAGGCAACTAAGTAGCTAAGCTTTAATCATCTCCTGTAATTGAATTCAGTGATGGTCTGGATATTCTGTTTCCTTAGGGTAAATTTCCATCCTGGTCGGCAGAAATACCACATTGTTTAAATTACTGTATGGCCAGGTGTGGTGGCTCACAGCTGTAATCCCAGCACATTGAGAGGCCGTGGCAGGTAGATCACTTAGACCTCAGGAGTTCAAGACCAGCCTGGACAGTAAGAGGAAACCCCATCTCTATAAAAAATACAAAAATTAGCTAGGCATGGTGGCTCACACCTATAGTCCCAGTTACTTGGGAAGCTGAGGCTGGAGAATCACTTGAACCCAGGAAGCGGAGGTTGCAGTGAGCCAAGATTGCGCCACTGCATTCCAGTCTGGGCGACAGAGTGAAACCCTGTCTCAAAAAAAATAAAATAAATTACTGTGCTTTTTGATATGTTTGAATACCAAACAGTGGTAGTCCCTCCTGATTACCTGTCTTTATATATTTTCTTTGCACAACTGACTTTTGTACTTTTAATGATAAACTTCGAGAAATTCCACTGTGATTTACAATAATTTTACTAAATGTAAAAAAAAATACTATTGAAATGTTTACTAGAATTATGTTGATCTTATAAATCCAATTTGGAAAACACTGACATCTTAAAAATAATCAGCACTTCCATCCAGGGCATTTTTTTCAAGGCTTTATGTCTTATAGTAAAGTTTTAGAATTTTCTTTATATAGATCACATCGTTTCTGGCTTCAGTTATTCTTAGGAGTTTTTGTTGTTGTTCTGAATAAGATCTCTCTTTCCATTTATATTATTTTGTTATTAGTGGATTTTAATATATCAAATACAGGGTTAGAGCTGTCACTAGGATTGTCATTAAAAATAAATGTAGGCCAGGCATGGTCGCTCATACCTGTAATCCCAGCACTTTGGGAGGTCAAGGCTGGCGGATTCCTTGAGCCCAGGAATTCAAGAGCAGCCTGAGCAACATGGTGAACCACTGTATCTACAAAAAACAGGCATGCTGGCATAAGCCTGTAGTCCCATCTACTCAGGAGGCTGAAGTATCAACATCGCTTCAGCCTGGGAGGCAGAGGTTGCAGTGAGCCGAGATTGCACCACTGCACTCCAACCTGGGTGACAGAGCAAGACTCTGTCTCAAAAAATAAAAATACATCTAGAGCCGGACACAGTTAATGTGCACCGGCATGTGCCTGTAGTCCTAGCTATTATACTTGGGAGGCTGAGGCAGAGGATCATTTAAGCCCCAGGACCTTCAGTTCAGTTTGGGAAACATAGGAAGACCTTGTCTCTAAAAAAAATTTTTTTTTTTAATTAAGAGAATAAAAAATCTAGAGTAGTGCTTCTAAATCTTCACTGTGCATCAGAATCACCTGGACAGCTTTTAACGAAGAGTGACGCCTGGCCTTCATCCCCAGAGACTCTAATTTAACCAGTCTGGGGTGGGAGCCAAGCATTTTTTTGTCTATTAATAATGTTTTTTGTTTTACCCTGTCAATAATCTCCATTTTTGCTATTCCTTCCTTTATTCCCTTCATAACTTCCACAATTATGTTTGATAATGCTGCAGAAAACATCTTTCTTTTCTTCTTGATTTCAACAGGAATGTCTCTAGAATTTTACCATTGAAAAAGGAATGCCTCTAGAATTTTACCATTGAAAAAGATGTTGGCCTTTCATATGGAATAAATCATCTTTCTGTTAAGAAACTATTCTTCTATTAGTTTTTGTTTTTGTTTTTTGAGATGGAGTCTCACTCTGTTGCCCAGGCTGGAGTGCAGTGGTGCGATCTTGGCTCACTGCAATCTCCGCCTCCTGGGTTCAAGTGATTCTCCTGCCTCAGCCTCCCAAGTAGCTGGGATTACAGGTGGCTGCCACCATACCCGGCTAATTTTTTTTTTAACTTTTATTTTTAGTAGAAATGGGGTTTCACCATGTTGTCCAGGCTGGTCTGGAACTCCTGACCTTAAGTGATCCGCCTGCCTGGACTTCCCAAAGTGCTAGGATTACAGGTGCGAGCTACTGCATCCAGCCTTCTATTAGTTTTTAAAAGAGTATTTATAAGGGAGGCCTCTTGGCTTTTCTTGAGAAAATTATGTTTTGTTTTGCTTTCCTTATTTGACCTAATGGTATTAATAAATTTCCTACAACTTTACATTTAAAATCTTTGCTATATCTCATCGTCTCTGGACGCTTTATACACTTACACTATTTCAAACAAAGAGTTTTCTGGTAGGTTTATTCTAAGTCATTAGAGATCACTTTAACATGATCAGTTTGTTATTTTTATGAATGTTCTCTCACCTATCAACACTGAGTGATGGTTTGGTTGATAGACTGAAGGTATGCTGTATTCAATAAAGAGCAGAACTGTAAAAATGCAAAATGGAAAATCCACACAACTGATGACATTCTAGAGAAGAGGCAGCTCCCTTCACCATTTGCTGATACCCCTCACCTGGGCAGTGATAATGATCAGCATACTCCACACTCCAAGCTGTTACCAAGTACAGAATTTCAGATCTTCTGGGTGGCAAAAGCCCGATCTGATGCCTAAAGGGGTCTTCCTACTGTCAAGTCTACTGTCTTGGATTCCCAAAGAAGTTACTTCTTTGAAATGTTAATGATCAGTAAAATAGTGAGACAAACATTGTAAAGGATCCACAAGTCAATACTATGAGCAAATGATTGCAAGTTCTTGTGTATGTTTCTAGTCTTACCTTCCAACTATATATACTTAAAAAAAATCAATCGCTTATATGGGATATAAAGTTAGGAGTTTAGGAGTTATTTTACCTTCATGCTGACTATTGCAACTCGGAGGTTTGTCCCGCCGAGATCAACGGCCAAGGCACTTAGAGTTTCAAGAATATGGTCAATATCTTGAGAGATATTCTCCTTCACAGGAGGAAAGCAGAATTTCTTTTGCAGTGGCTCTTGAAGATCGATAGATTTGAGAAACTTCAAAATCCTTGGAACAGCATTTCCATCCCCATATATCTTTGAACTGCAATATACAAAAAGGCAATTAAATTAAATGCTTCTGCCATACATAGTGGAATCTGAGACTTCAGGTAAAAATAATTCATGCTTCTTCCTAAAATGACATCTTCCTGCCATGCACAGTGGCTCACACATATAATCCCAGCACTTTGGGAGGCTGAGGCAGGAAGATTGCTTGAGCCCAAGAGTTTGAGACCAGCCTGGCAACATAGAGATGGCAACTCTGTCTCTACAAAAAAATACTTTAAAAAATCATTTTAAAGAAATAAATAGGCTGGGTGCCATGGCTCACACCTGTAATCCCTACACTTTGGGAGGTTGAGGCAGGCGGATTACCTGAGGTCAGGAGTTCAAGATCAGCCTGGCCAATACGGTGAAACCCCATCTCTACTAAAAGCACAAAAATTAGCCAGGTGTGGTGGGTGCCTGTAATCCCAGCTACTCAGTAGGTTGAGGCAGGAGAATTGCTTGAACCCGGAAGGCAGAGGTTGCAGTAAGCCGAGATTGCGCCACTGCACTCCAGCCTGGGTGACAGAGCGAGACTCTGTCTAAAAAAAAAAAAAAAAAACACAACAAAAAAGAAAATAACATCTCCACAATATATACATACTTTAGAACATCATGTTGTACACAATAAATATATACAATTTTATCTGTCAATTTAAAAACTGTAAATCATAATTATAGACTAAAATTTTTTAATATAATAATATCTAGATCTCTTCAGCAACATTGTAACTAAGTGCCTGTCTTTTTTTGCCTTTTTAGTTTTTACCTTTATATTTCTGAGAAAACAAAATTATTTTCAGAAAGAAACATTCAAATACAGGGAAATCCCATCGATTTGAAACAGAAAGGAGGGTGGTCAAAATTAATTAAAAAGCTGAACTAGACTTTTAAAAAAAATCAGTTACATTATTTTCTAATACTTACAGAAAGTCAAATAAGGTTAAATAAGTGTAGCAAAAGTGTTGTATTAATTAAGAGAAATAAATAAGGCTGGGCGCAGTGGCTCACACCTGTAATCCCAGCACTTTGGGAGGCCAAGGCAGGCAGATCACCTGAGGTCAGGAGTTTGAGACCAGCCTGGCCAACATGGTGAAACCCCGTCTCTACTGAAAATACAAAAATTAGCCGGGTGTGGTGGTACACGCCTGTAATGCCAGCTACTCAAGAGGCTGAGACAGGAGGATTGCTTGAACCCAGGAGACGGAGGTTACAGTGAGCTGAGATTGCGCCACTGCTCGCTAGCCTGGGCAACAAAGCAAGACTCCATCTCAAAAAAAAAAAAAGAGAAAGAAAATATATATTCTACATTGAAACCTTTGGTACAGTAATAACGGGTATGATATTAGCAATCTGTGTCTCCCCAGCAACTAGGGGCCTGTAGGCATAAGAAGGAAAGCTCTGTTAGGATGATTGAACAGTGATTGTAGCTCTAAAATGGTACTGAAGGTAGCTCCCCTTTTAATCACTCAACAAAAAATGTTTTATACTCACCAAGGGTACTGTTTACCAAACTGAAGGTGCAGTGCTTGCAATATTTTGTCTTGGGTGTCAGCATCCCGGACATGAAGAACATTCTCCCCTAGGTAAAATCCATTACAAGGATTTGGAAGTGGGAATATTCAAATAATAAAGAAATTATCAGTGTACTATGCTCATAATTAGACCTGAAATCCAGCTGTCTGAGTCTTCTTTTATTAGGGAAAAATCAACTTTTCTACTTTATACCTTTTAAAGTACTCTTGGCAAGATTTCAGTACATCAAGGGCACTAGGGTCCTTCATTCCCAAAGAGAACAAATCAAGTTTTTGTTTATTAAAATAAATAAGGTGGACTAACCTGGCATCCACTTACCATTTGCCTAGTCATCTATGAGATCCACTCTCTTTCAACTTGCCCTGCCTTCCATCTACTCAGCCAGCGGTTCACTCAGCTGGTCAGGCAGTCACTTTCCCTCCAGACATTTCCTGACCAACATGAGGGAGTAAATCTAGTGAAAATGGCCACGCTGTTCAATGGGTTTGGCTAAGAAGAGAAGAGTGAATGAGTAACAGCTGGAGAGAGGTGTGGGGTCAAGAAAGAAGTTGTTTCGTGTTGTTTGTTGCGAGATGCGAGAGGCTTAGGCATGTTTAAATGATGAGGAGGTTAAATAAAGAAAGATGAGAAACGACTCATGGATAGGTCCCTGAGAAGGCAGTAGTAGGGACTGAAAACACAGGTAGAAGGATGGGCAGTGGATAGGCAGGAGAGACACCCACACCCACACCCACACCCATGCCCACACCCTGCTGTAAAGGTAAGAAGGAAAGGATGGATGGGCATGTACATTTATATAAGTTTATTTAAGTGTAGTGGCAAAAAGTACAGAGACCATGTTGGCATATGATTCAATTATCCTTTCACTTTTTGTTTGTTTGTTTTTTTGAGACAGAGTCTTGCTCTGTTGCCCAGGCTGAAGTGCAGTGGCACAATCTCAGCTCACTGCAACCTCTACCTCCTGGGTTCAAGTGATTCTCCTGTCTCAGCCTCCTGAGTAGCTGGGATTGCAGGCGTGTACCACCACGCTTGGCTAATTTTTGTATTTTTAGAGACGGTGTTTCACCCTGTTAGCCAGGCCAGCTTGAACTCCTGACCTCAAGTGATCCACCTGCCTTGGCCTCCCAAAGTGCTAGGATTACAGGCATGAGCCACCGCACATGGCCCTCCTTTCACATCTTAAATGAACTCAGCAGTATCCACCACCCCTTCCTTAAAACATTTTATTTTACAGGCTTTATAGATAGCACACTCTTCTCGTTTCCCTGCAGCCTCACTGGTGTTCCTCTTTAGTCTTCCTTGCTGGCCCTTACGTCTTCACCAGAACTCTAAAGATTGAAGGGCTCCAGAAGTTGGTCCTGGGCTCCATTCTCTGCCCTTCTTTTTTTTTTTTTTTTTGAGATGGAGTCTTGCTCTGTCACCCAGGCTGGAGTGCAGTAGCATGATCATAGCTCACCGTAACCTCAAACTCCTGGGCTCAAGTGATCCTCCCAACTCAGCCTCCTGAGTAGCTCAGATCACAGGCGCATGATACCAGGTCCGCCTAATTTTTAAATTTTTTTGTAGAGATAAAATATCACTATATTTACCCAAGCTAGGGTCGAACTCCCAGCCTCAAGCAATCCTCCCACCTCGGCCTCCCAGAGCACTGGGATTATAGGCGTTGAGCCACCGCACCTGGCCTGGGTTTTAAATACTGTCTATGGCTGGTGCCATTATCCTCAATATCTTTTCTTCATACTAGAAACAGAATTTTTAGCCGGGCATCTGATCCCCAGCCAAAGATTATATTCTGGCTGGTCCAAGTACAGTGGTGTTTACAACTAATTGATCACAACCAGTTCCTTCTCCCCCCGCACTGCTTCACTTGACTAGCCTAAAAAAAAAAAGAAAGAAAGAAAGAAAAAAAAAAAACAGACTGGGCACAATGGCTCACATCCATAATTCCAGGACTTTGTGAGGCCAAGGTAGGAAGGATCACTTGAGACTGGGAGTTTGAGACAAGCCTGGGCAACAAAGCAAGACCCTGTCTCTACAAAACATTTTGTAAAAACATTAGCCAGGCATGGCTGGGGAGGCTAAAGTGAGAGGATAACTTGAGCCCAGGAATTCAAGGTTACGATGAGCTATGAGTGTACCACTGCACTCCAGTCTGAGCAACAGAACAATATGATCTCAGACAAAAAAAAAAAACTATATTCTTCAGCTTGCCTTGCAGCCAGATGTGGCCATGTGACTAAGTTCTGATGGATATGAGAAGAAAGATTTGCAACTTTCAGGTCTTGCCTTTAAAGGGAAAGGCATCTTCTCTTTTCCTTCTTCCAAAGGCTAAAACAGAGACTTGCAAGCAATAGCTAGAGCAACCACTAAGAAAATAGACGGAGGCTAAGTCTGATGATTGTGGAGCTGCCATCCACTGAGAAAGAAAGAACATCTAACTTATTTCAGCCACTATTATTTAGGGTCTCTGTTACAGCAGCCAAACTGACAACCAATTATATACATCATCTCTATACCAATGACTCTCAAATTTCTATCTCCAACTCTAACTCTTGCTGGAACTATCTAGCTGTTTACTAGCCATGTCTGCTTTGATATCTAATAGGCATCTTAAACTTCACATAGCTATAAGAAAACTCTTAATTCAATCCCTCCCCAAATCTGTTCCTCCCTCAGTGTCCCCATATCACTGCCCAATCAGAAATCTAGGCTATAATGGAAAAGGGTGTATCATTAAAGGAAAAAGAACTGAACTAGAACCAAGGAGATTAGTTCTAGCTCTGCTCTTTCTCCAGTTCTTCATAATTGCCACCTTTCTGTTATATTTAGATCTTCTTCCCTTCTCATTCCCAGTGTATCAATGCCCAATCAGAAATCTAGGCTTCCTTGTTGATTCCTTTCACCTCCACATCCAAGCATCGGCAAGTACTATAACAAAACCCAAATCTAACTTTTTTCCATCTCTAATATTTCATCAAAGCCACTATCATCTCTCATCTGAGCAACTGAATCAGCCCCCTTACTGGTCTCCCTGCTTTTATTCTTGCCCCCCCCCCGACATTCCATTCTCCATATTAGCAACCAGAGTGATCTTTCCAAAATGCAAGTCATGTCATGTCATTCCCTCCCATCATACTTAGAAAAAATTTCAAATGATTTACCCTGGCTTACATGCATCTGCTTCCTTCTCTAACATAATCTGTATCACTCTGCCTCTTGCTCACTACTCTATAGCCACACTGGCTCTTCCATTTCTCAAATACACCAAGTTCACCTCCCGGCCCTCACACTGGCTGTTCCCACTGCCTCTCCCTGATCCTCACATAGCTGACTCCTTGTCATTCAGATTTCAGCTTAGGTGTTACCTCCTTAAAGAGGCCCTCCTTTAACCAGTCTAAAGGAGTCCATCATATACCTTGTGTTACAGCAGGCACAGCATATAGAATTGCTGACATTTTTCTTGTTTCTTTTGTGTTTGTCTATCATCTGTCTACTCTCCCACTAGAATGTAAGTTGCATGAGAGCTCAGCCCTTCTTGGTCTAGTTTATTGCCAAATCCCAGTGCCTAGTACATTGTAGGTGCTTACTAAACATTTGCTAAGTGAATGAACTGAGGAATTTGAAAGAATTTCCATCTCATGGCTTCCATTTTCTCTATGAAGTGGGGAGTAAAGTAATATGCTGGGAATGAGAAGGGAAGAAGATCTAAATGTAACAGAAAGGTGGCAATTATGAAGAATTGGAGAGAGAGCAGAGCTAGAACTAATCTCCTTGGTTCTAGTCTAGTTCTTTTTCCTTTAATGATACACACTTTTCCGGTAAATACCACTGCGTGTAAACAGGATTAGAACTTGAACTAATGTTAATAACAGGACCTAGCTCAGTTAGCAAATTCATTAATAATAATAATACTTATACTTAAGGGGCACTTTACTTAGAACTACCATACTATAAAGTACTGACTGAAGGGATTCTATATTAGGCCCAGAAAATAAAAGCCTAGCATTCATATATTCATGAAACAGTCAACCATATTCTCTCTTAAACACAGCCATGAAAGATCATAATTAAGAACCACTTAATGCTAATTGATATTACAAAGACAATAAAATGTAAGTAGAATGGGCCGGGTGCGGTGGCTCACGCCTGTAATCCCAACACTCTGGGAGGCCGAGGTGGGTGGATCATGACGTCAGGAGATCAAGACCATCCTGGCTAACATGGTGAAACCCCATCTCTACTAAAAATACAAAAAAAATTAGCTGGGCATGGTGGCGGGTGCCTGTAGTCCCAGCTACTTGGGAGGCTGAGGCAGGAGAATGTTGTCAACCTGGGAGGCGGAGCTTGCAGTGAGCTGAGATCATGCCACTGCACTCCAGCCTGGGTGACAGAGCCAGACTCCGTCTCAAAAAAAAAAAAAGTAAGTAGAGATCTAAAATCTAAAATATTTGGTAATCACTGTGTGCTATTGTGTGCTATTTATTGACTATAGATTTTAGGCTTCAACTGGTTATTAACCTCATTCACTCGGTCACAAAATATATGCTCAGCACTGATATATGCATACCTTATAATAACTCACGTGTGTATAAAGCCTAGTCAGTTGAAGTATGAGCAAAGGTAAATACCTGTTTCTCTTCCAATCTGACGTGTTCCCAGGTTGATCACAGGTGTCCCAAAAGCTCCAACCTCTCGAACCCCACAGCTGCTGTTCCCAATCATACAACCAGCATGGGCAACCAACTGTATAAACTGGTCAAATGGGACGTGTTTAACTGCACGAAAATTGGGATGATGCTCAATGCCCTTCTTCCGCATCACTCGAACCATCTCTTTGCTCCCTATGAAAATGAAAAGAACCAATTGGTAAGTGGTTTGTGAGATAAACTATTTTCATTGGCAAATGTAGCCCACATAAAGAAATCTCCCTACAAAAACCTCACATCAGTTATTAGGGAAATAGTAATTTTAACTACTGACTTTTTCATGAATGATGGGTATCTAAAATGTCCTCTGCTTCCCTCATCTAGGAACTCAGAAAGCAGCAGTTGGGACTTGTCAAACAGAACTAGACAAAGCAAATAACTTTTATCAATGCCCTAGTAAAAACTTTTACCTTAAACTACAATTAAGGGCTAAAGACAGGCCGGGCGCAGTGGCTCAAGCCTGTAATCCCAGCACTTTGGGAGGCCAAGACAGGCGGATCACGAGGTCAGGAGATCGAGACCATCTTGGCTAACACGGTGAAACCCCATCTCTACTAAAAATACAAATAACTAGCCGGGCGAGGTGGCGGCGCCTGTAGTCCCAGCTACTCGGTAGGCTGAGGCAGGAGAATGGCGTGAACCCAGGAGACAGAGCTTGCAGTGAGCTGAGATCCGGCCACTGCACTCCAGCCTGGGTGACACAGCGAGACTCCGTCTCAAAAAAATAAAAAATAAAAAATAAAAAAATAAAGACAGGCCAACAGCCTGTATCTCTTAACCTCAAAGTTCCCAAACGGAACCCTCTCAGGCTCCCCACACCACGCTGATCTGAGAGCCTCTTCCCAGCTACACTCACCTTTACACTAACAAGAACTCAGTAGGATAGCACTCCCGTTTATGTGGACTACACTCCAAGAAAATACAAATAGATTCTGACACTGTGGCTTATATTTTAACTGCATGACTTAATAGAAACTTAAAGATATATGAAGGGAAGGCAATATTTAATGTCCCTCTACTTGCCTCTCAACTGACCCTCTCCTAACTACCCCATACCTAGGGAGGAAAACTGCTAACCTGATTGGTTAGAAGGCAGAAGTCTGACCACACCATGCTCACCAGTGGGCAGGTGCCACTCATTTAACCAAAGCTGTGCATGCATGGTTCTCAATCTTTTTGACTTTCACTGTGTAGCAAGGTAGGTAAATGGACTCAGGGTCTAACTCTGGAGAAGGCCTGGCCACTTGTCTCTGTATACAGTCTTGCCAGCGCATCATCTGTAATTATTGTACAGGTTGAGCATCCCTTATTCGACATGGTTGGGGCCAGAAATATTTTGGGTTTCAAGTTTTTTTGGATTTTGAAATATTTGTTATTCTGTAATACTTACCAGATCAGCATCCCTAATCTGAAAATCCAAAATCCAATTGCTCCAATTGCTTCCTTTGAGCGTCATGTTGGTGCTCAAAAAGTTTGAGATTTTGGAGCATTTCAGATTTCAGATTTTTGGCTTAGGGATACTCAAACTATAGTACGTGGCACACCAGAAGGCACCACTACTATTCCAAGATTCAGGTTTCAATTCACTTGAAAGCTCCTCTTTGGCTTAAGGCCTCAATAATCCATTTTCCAGAGGGAGTCCTGTACTGGGGAACTGGGCACTAAGCCAGATAATGATAAAGTGATGCCTTGATTCTTATTTTCCTATTGTTCCCTGGGTATGTCGTATCAAAAACCCCGTGGAGGGTAGAGGCAAGTGGCAGGCATGACTTAGATATACCTGGGACCCTTTACTTTCTTAGAAAAACCCTCTAATTCTAAAGTATGTACAATCAGGAAAGTGCATTATAAACAGAATATATCATTGACAATGAATGTTGAACCAGAGACACATAGTTACATTACAAATATTTATACAAAATTTAAAGGATCAGAAAAGAAAAAATATTAATGTTTTTGAAATATTGATATATTACCTAGAAAAAATCTGGGTTGGGTATTCTTAAATTTTTTTCAACTAATATCCTACTTTGTTCTCCCTAACACAAAAGATTATTCAAGGGAATACTAAGACAGAGGTTCTTTCTTTCAGAGTAAGTTGGTGATACCTTGACGTTGCAGAGAAAGGGTTCTGCCTCCTTTACCAAAAAAAAAGCCTACGAACTCGGCAATGAGTGGTGTCAGCTAATGATAACCAGTATTTGGAAATTCTTCAGTATTAGGCTCTGTTCTGGCATTTCTCATATCTCACACCCCCATTTACTCGCCTAAGGTCTCAGCAGTAACAAAATCTATGGTACCATCCACCAGTAAGCAAGTGATCAACCAGGGGAGGCTTGAGGATGAACTGGTTGGGACTGGCTGGGGACTCCAGATTGAAACTGCTTCAGCTCAAGATTACTTTAAGGTACAGCTAACATAAATAAGAAAGAAAGCAAGAAAAAGTATTAGTGGCTATTTTACTGTGGACAGTGGAATTACTACTTTTCTAGAGCTTCTCTTTCACATCAACTTTTTTTTTTGAGATGGAGTCTCACTCTGTGACTGAGACTAGAGTGCAGTGGCGCAATCTCAGCTCACTGCAACCTCCACCTTCCAGGTTCAAGTGATTCCCCTGCCTCAGCCTCCTGAATAGCTGGGACTACAGGTGCCCACCACTGTGCCTGGCTAATTATTGTATTTTTAGTAAGAGACAGGGTTTCACTATCTTGGCCAGGCTGGTCTCAAACTCCTGACCTCAAGTGTTCTGCCTGCCTCGGCCTCCCAAAGTGCTGGGATTACAGGCATGAGCCACCGTGCCCGGCCATCTTTCACTTCAACTTCTAAGATTTATGTCTCTTGGCTACTGCAGTTTCTTAACTGGTGGAAACTGGAGGGAAAATGTTAGTACTAAACATGAGACTAAAGTAGACAGTAGACAGGCTATTTTTATTATTAAGTTTCTACTGGACTTGGCAAAAACATTACAAACTTTTTGAGTTATAGCAAAATTGGTAATCCTTTGAAAATGGGGATGCATTTCAGAATAGAGTGCCCTTCAATGATAAAATGAGCAAGATAGGAAGGCAGTTAAAAGAAGAAGTAATAGAAACATAAAATTGGAAAAAGTAGGTGGCATTTCATTTTCAAGTTCAATTATTACCTGCATCAATATTTGGAAACAGAACTAGGGTCCGCTTGTTAAATGAGATAAGTGCATCCAATGTTAATTCAAACATTTTTATGGAATGCTTAATGTCAGTGGTCACAGGGTGCTGTAGTGCAACAATGTAATCTTTAGATTTTACATCATCACCTGTTTAAAGAAAATCAAACCACATTGCTTCATTAGTTAAGAATCTTAAAAGAGAAAGAAGCAAATTCTGAAAGCAAGATTCTAAGTCTGTGCTTTTAAAAATTCTAAGATAGAAACAGTTTGTCAAATTGTGAGCAGGGCATCCAAATTAGAGTCAAATGATAAGAACTTACAGCAACAAACCCAAGGATTCAGCAAACTTAACATTTTACAAAGACATGGTGCCACAAACATAACTTTAAATAGCAGGCACTAGAAATTCACTGTTTTAAAATCCAAACTATTTCAAAGCACTGGAAAAATGTGACTCTTCCCAATGTCTAACTAATGTTTTTAGTGAGTATTCAGCAATATCAATGAATAATAATGTTACAGATCATGGCATTTTGAGGCTGAACAAGCATTAAACATATTTCCTAGAATGCACAGGAGCTTCCCTGTACCATCACCTACCAGATTCAAGTGGCAAGTGTTTCTAACTCTGTTAAAGGACTAGGAGAGTTTTGCTCATCCCTAGGCTAGGATCCCAAGGACAGTTCCTCAGCAAAAATTTAAAATGTAAAAAGTTTAGATTGACAGTGCTATGTCAAACAATGCAAGATATTTATCAATAGGGCCTATATTATCCCATAAAACTGAAAGTGAGCTCCACTAACTTTTTTTAAAATTATTTTTTCCGTAAGTTATTGGGGTACAGGTGGTAATTGGTTACATAAGTTCTTTGGTAGTGATTTGTGAGATTTTGGTGCACCCATCACCTGAGCAGTATACACTGCACCATTATTTGTAGTCTTCTATCCCTTGCCCCTTCCCACTCTTCCCTCCAAGTCCCCAAAGTCCACTGTATCACTCTTAGGCCTTTGCATCCTCATAGCTTAGCTTCCACGTATCATTGAGAATATACAATGTTTGGTTTTCCATTCCTGAGTTACTTCACTTAGAATAATAGTCTCCAGTCTCATCCAGGTCACTGCAAATGCTGTTAATTCATTCCTTTTTTATGGCTGCGTAGTATTCCATCATCTATATATACCACAGTTTCTTTATCCACTCGTTGATTAATGGGCATTTGGGTTGGTTCCATGACTTTGCAGTTGTGAATTGTGCTGCTATAAACATGCATGTGCAAGTATCTTTTTCAAATAATGACTTTTCCTCTGTGTAGATACCCAGTAGTGGGGTTGCTGGATCAAATGGTAGTTCTACTTTTAGTTCTTTAAGGAATCTCCACACTGTTTTCCATAGTGGCTGTACTAGTTTACATTTCCACCAGCAGTGTAAAAGTGTTCCCTGTTCACCACATCCACACCAGCATCTACTGTTTTTTTATATTATAGCCATTCTTGCAGGAGTAAGGTGGTATCGCATGATGGTTTTGATTTGCATTTCCCTGATCATTAGTGATGTTCAGCATTTTTTCATATGTTTGTTGGCCATTTGTATATCTTCTTTTGAGAATTGTCTATTCATGTCATTAGCCCACTTTGTGATGGGATTGTTCTTTTCTTACTGATTTGAGTTCATTGTAGATTCTGGATATTAGTCCTTTGTCAGATGTATAGATTGTGAAGATTTTCTCCCACTCTGTGGTTGTCTGTTTATTCTGCTGTTCCTTTTGCCGTGCAAAAGCTCTTTAGTTTAATTAGGTCCCAGCTATTTATCTTTGTTTTTATCATATTTGCTTTTGGGTTCTTGGTCATGAAATCCTTGCCTAAGCCAACGTCTAGAAGGGTTTTTCCCATGTAATCTTCTAGAATTTTTATAGTTTCAGGTATTAAAGTCCTTAATCCATCTTGAGTTGATTTTTATATAAGGTGAGAGATGAGGATCCAGTTTCATTCTTCTACATGTGGCTAGCAAATTATCCCAGCACCATTTGTTGAAAAAGGTGTCCTTTCCCCACTTTATATTTTTGTTTGATTTGTCAAAGATCAGTTGGCTGTAAGTATTTGGGTTTATTTCTGGGTTCTCTATTCTGTTCCATGGGTCTATATGCCTATTTTTCTACCAGTAACATGCTGTTTTGGTGACTATGGCCTTATAGTATAGTTTGAAATCAGGTAGTGTGATGCCTCCAGATTTGTGCTTTTTGCTTAGTCTTGCTTTGGCTACAAGGGCTCTTTTTTGGTTCCATGTGAATTTTAGAATTATTTTTTCTAATTCTGTGAAGAATAATGGTGGTATTTTGATGGGGATTGCATTGACTCTGTAGATTGCTTTTGGCAGTATGATCATTCTTGCAATATTAACTCTACCCATCCATGAGCATGGGATGTGTTTCCATTTGTTCATGTTGTCTATGATTTCTTTCTTCTCTTCTCTTTTCTTTTTTGAGATATTGTCTCACTCGTGTTGCCCAGGCTGGAGTGCAATGGTGTGATCTCGGCTCACTGCAACCTCTACCTTCCAGGTTCAAGTGATTCTCCTGCCTCGGCCTCCCAAGTAGCTGGGACTACAGGTATACACCACCACACCCAGCTAATTTTTGTATTTTTAGTAGAATCGGGGTTTCACCATGTTGGCCAGGCTGGTCTCAAACTCGTGACCTCAAATGATCTGCCCGCCTCAGCCTCCCAAAGTGCTGGGATTACAGGCTGCACCCAGCCTATGATGTCTTTCAGCAGTGTTTTGTAATTTTCCTTGTAGAGGTCTTTTGACTCCTTGGTTAGGTATATTCCTAAGCATTTTATTTTATTTTATTTTATTTTATTTTATTTTATTTTATTTTATTTTGCAGCTATTGTAATAGGGGTTGAATTCTTGGTTTGATTCTCTGCTTGGTCGCTGCTGGTGTATAGAAGAGCTACTGATTTGTGTACATTAATCTTGTATCCGGAAACTTTGCTGAATTCTTTTATAAGTTCTAGGAGCTTTCTGGAGGTGTCCTTAGGGTTTTCAAGGTAAACAATCATATTGTCAGCAAAGAGTGACAGTTTGATTTCCTCTTTACTGATCTGGATGCCCTTTCCTTCTCTTGTCTGATTGCTCTGGCTAAGACTTCCAGTACTATGTTGAAGAGGAGTGGTGAGAGTGGGCATCCTTGTCTCGTTCCAATTATCAGAGGGAATACTTTCAACTTTTCCCCATTCAGTATTATGTTGGCTGTGGGTTTTATTACATTAAGGTATGTCCCTTGTATGCCAATTTTGCTGAGAGTTTTAATTATAAAGGGATGTTGGATTTTGTCGAATGCTTTTTCTGCATCTATTGAAATGATCATGTGATTTTTAATTCTGTTTATGTGGTGCATCACATTTACTGACTTGTATACATTAAACCATCCCTGCATCCCTGGTATGAAACCCACTTGATCATGATGGATTATCTTTTTGATACGTTGTTGGATTTGGTTAGCTAGTATTTTTGTTAAGGACTTTAGCATCTATGCTCATCAAGGATATCAGCCTGTAGTTTTTTTTTGTTATGTCCTTTCCTGGTTTTGGTATTAGAGTAATGGGGGCTTCACAGAATAAATTAGGGAGGGTTCCTTCTTCCTCTATCTTGTGGAATAGTGTCAAAAAGATTGGTACCAATTATTTTTTGAATGTCTGGTAGAATTCTGCTGTGAATGCATCTGGTCATGGAATTTTTTTTGTTGGTAATTTTTAAATTACCATTTCCATCTTGCTACTTGTTACTAATCTGTTCAGGGTATCTAATTCTTCCTGATTTAAGCTAGTAGGGTTGTATTTTTCCAGGAATTTGTTCACCTCTTCTGGGTTTTCTAGTTCATGTGCGTAAAGGTGTTCACAGTAGCCCTGAATGATCTTTTGTATTTCAGTGGTGTCAGTTGTAATATCTCCTGTTTCATTTCTTAGTGAAGTTGTTTGGATTTTCTCCCTTCTTTTCTTGGTTAATCTTGCCAATGGTCTAACAGTTTTATTTATCTTTTCAAAGAACCAGCTTTTTGTTTCATTTACTTTCTTTTTGTTTGTTTTTTGAGACAGAGTCTCAGTCTGTCGCCCAGGCTGGAGTGCAGTGGCATGATCTCGGCTCACTACATCCTCTGCCTCCTGGGTTCAAGCAATTCTCCTGCCTCAGCCTCCTGAGTAGCTGGGACTACAGGCCTGTGCTACCATGGCCAGCTAATTTTTGTATTTTTTAGTAGAGACAAGGTTTCACCATGTTGGCCAGGATGGTCTTGATCTCTTGACCTCGTGATCTGCCCGCCTCAGCCTCCCAAAGTGCTGGGATTACAGGCGCGAGCCACTGTGCCCGGCAGCAGTTTCTTTATGAAAGAAGGATGGCAAAGTGGCAAAAACTAGAAGTCTTTTTAGACCAGGGAAAAGTAAAATGCAAGAAAATAAGCCAGAGCAACTCATCCCTGGCAATAATACATTTCATACAAAGTTTGCACCTGCTTCTCCACCTGCACTTCTGATATTATTACCAGTCTGTCTTTGTATCTATCCATAATTCCGCAGCCTCAGCCCTTTCATAAATCCTCTCCATAAAGGCATTTTGTTTTCTGTTGTTAAGTCCTGTATTTACTGTGATATACCTTTTATTGTTAGGAATTTAACATGCTTTTTTAACTTTGCTAATTTTAAAATTAAGATTGTAATACATGAACATTCTGGTTACAAAGCTGCAATGTTATATACTGTCTACCCAACCCTATCTTCTTATAAGCAGAGTGATAACATGAGAAGTTCCACATCAAGGCTGGGTGCAGTGGCTCACACCTGTAATCCCAGCAGTTTGGAGGGCCAAAGAGGGCGGATCACCTGAGGTCAGGAGTTCGAGACCAGCCTAGCCAACACTGTTAAGCCCCATCTCTACTAAAAATACAAAAATTAGCCGGGCGTGGTGGTATGCACCTGTAGTCCCAGCTACTCAGGAGGCTGAGGCAAGAGTAT
>NW_012114944.1:550297-559817 GCF_000951035.1 Colobus angolensis palliatus
CTGGGATTACAGGCATGAGCCACCGCGTCTGCCCTGGGTTTTATGCTTTTTTTTTTTTTTTTTGAGATGGAGTCTCGCTTCTTCACCCAGGCTGGAGTGCAGTGGTGCAATCTTGGCTCACTGCAACCTCCCTGGGGTCAAGCAATCCTACTTCCTCAGCCTCCCGAATAACTGGGAGTACAAGCACGTGCCAGCACGCCTGGCTAATTTTTGTATTTTTAGTAGAAATGGGGTTTCACCATGTTGGCCAGGCTGGTCTCCAACTCCTGACCTCAAGTGATCCACCTGCCTGGGCCTCCCAAAGTGCTGAGATCACAGGCATGAGCCCCTGCACCCGGCCAAAACTAGTGTTTTGTTTTTTTGAGACAGGGTCTTATTCTGTCACCGAGGCTGGAGTGCAGTGGCACAATCATGGCTGCTGCAGTCTTGACCTCCCAGACTCAAGCAATCCTCCCACCTCAGCCTCCAGAGTGGCTGGGACTACAGGCATATACCATCATACCCGGCTGATTTTTGTATGTTTTGTAGAGACAGAGTTTCACCACGTTGCCCAGGCTGTTCTCAAACTCCTACGCTCAAGTGATCTGCCCACTTTGGCCTCTCAAAGTACTGGGATTATAGGCATGTGCTACCACATCTGGCACATTATTATTTTCTATTCATTATAAGTTTTTCAGTAATACAAGTTTTCCAGAATACATATGGAACTAATGGTATAATCAGAACAGAATCCAAGAGTGTTTCATTGGAAATATACAAAAAGGACTGAAGAGACAGAAGGTTGTTCCACCAGCATTATCTAGACGATCCCTTGATAACTACAAATCTGTCCAAGGATAAGAAATATTTAGAATGGGCCAGGTGCAGTGGCTTATGCCTATAAACCCAGCAGTTTGGGAGGCCGAGGCAGGAGGATTGCTTGAGCCCAGGAATTCATGACCAGTCTGGGCAAAATAGTGAGACCCCATCTCTACAAAAAAATTTTAAAAATTAGCTGGGCATGGTGGCACATGCCTGTAGTCCCAGCTACTCAGGAGGCTGAGATGGTAGGATCACTTGAGCCCAGGAGGACAAGACTGCACCACTGCACTCCAGACTGAACAACAGAAATATGTAGAATGGTTTATGTTATATAGCAGGAAAGCCCAATTTCTTTACTGATGTAATGTAATCTAGATTAAAAATATACAAAATTTCTTTGCTTATTCAATTTTCTTTTTCTTTCTGTTTGTTATTGTTTTTTGTTTTGTTTTGTTTTGTTTGAGACAGGGTCTTGCTCTGTCACCCAGGCTAGAGTGCAGCAGTGTAATCACAGGTCACTGTAGCCACAACTGCTCAGGCTCAAGTGATCCTCCCATCCCAGCCTCCCAAGTAACTAGAACTACATGCATGCACCACCACACCCAGCTAATTTTTTTATTTTTTGTAGAGACAGTGTCTTGCTATGTTGTCCAGGCTGGCCTTGTAACTCCTAGGCTCAAGCAATACCCCCACCTCAGCCTCCCAAAGTGCTGGGATTACAAAGTGAGCCACCATACCTGACCCAACCAAATCAATTTTCTGCTCATTAATTTTATAATTCAATAGATCTGCCTCTTAGAAATGAAAGGTCCTAAATAGATTATTAGTCCTAATTTGTCCCCTAGGTAGTACTCTTACTATAAATTAACCAACCGACATTCTGTTTGTAAACTTGTTTTTTTTTTTTTTTTACCTCTGATTAGCAAAAGATAATTTCTAGGAAGCTAGAGCACTGAACATTAAAAATGTTGGAACATAAGGCTTATTTACAAAGATATACTCTAATGCTACAACTATGACTTTTGCTTTTTGATAATAATCATCATAATCCCTTACATTAACAAGTACTTATGACTTACTGCTTCCAACATTCATAATCTGAGTATTCCAACAATCCTATAAGAAAAGCATTAAAAATAAAAATGACCATTTTGCCAATGTAGTAAAAAAATTCAGAAAATCAGGCCAGGTGCGGTGGCTCATGCTTGTAATCCCAGCACTTTGGGAGGCTGTGGTAGGCAGATCACCTGAGGTCAGGAGTTCGAGACCAGCCTGGCCAACATGGCAAAACCCCGTCTCTACTAAAAATATGAAATTACCCAGGCATGGTAGCATGTGTCAGTAATCCCAGCCACTGAGGAGGTTGAAGCAGGAGAATCGCTTGAACCTGGGAGGTGGAGGTTGCAGTGAGCTGAGATTGTGCCACTGCACTCTAGCCTGGACAACAGAACAAGACTGTCTCAAAAAAAAAAAAAAAAAAAATCAGAAAATCAAACATGAAAACACCCATAATCCCACACCAGAAATAAATATAATAAATGACTTGATGTACATACTTCCTAACCATCCCATTATTATAATTTTTATTAAAATGGCATATTATGGCTGGGCACAGTGGCTCACACCTGTAATCCCAGCACTTTGGGAGGCCAAGGTGGGCAGATACTTGAGGTCAGGAGTTTGAAACCAGCCTGGTCAACGTGGTAAAATTAAAAATACAAAAATACAAAAATTAGCCAGTCGTGGTGGCGCACACTTGTAATCCCAGCTACTCGGGAGGCTGAGGCAGGAGCATCACTTGAACCCGGGAGGCAGAGGATAGAGTGAGCCGAGATCATGCCACTGCACTCCAGCCTGGACAACAGAGCAAGACTCCATCTCAAAAAATTAAATAAATAAAATGAAATGGCATATTATACTTATAATTTTATAGCTCCCCCCCTTTACATATTAGGATCGTTCTTATAACTAATATATTTAATGGATTAAAGCATTCCATTCTATATATATAGCAGAGATTTCTAAAAATCAATCCACTAAGCCTATTTTACAGAAAAGGTGAACCTCAGAGAGATAAAGTCATACCATAGGGCAAGGTCTATGAACTAAAACCTTGGCCTTCTCATTGCTAACAGAGTATTCTATCCATAATAGTTTCCAAAAAGACTGAAATAGACGGAACATTTTCTGACAAAAACAGCCATTAGATTGCCTAAAGTCTGAGATACGCACCTAGCCACATGCGAATGATGCTCATGTAGTCTTTGTTCTTGGCTGAGAGAAGTTTGTCATAAGAAGGACAGCCTGCCAAAAGGATGCGATCATGGTCCTCACACATGGATATCAGGTGCTGCTCTGCACTGCGGGTGCAGCACACATGATAATGAGCCAGTTTTGTTATGGCATGTCTAATAGAGTCATCAATGGTCCCACTGACTTCCCCACCTTCAATGTGAAGGATTCGGATGTTCATCAAGGCAGCAGATGTGGCCAGAGCCAGGGCATCAAACCTGTCTCCGTGAACAATCATGATATCAGGCTTCAGGCGATTAAGGACATCTGGCAGCTTCACTAGGGCCAGGCCTACTGACTCCACCATGGCTGCCTCATCTTCTCCCCTCACAATTGTGTGTAGCCTGGTGTTAATGTCAAAGTCATCTTGTTCAATCATTCTATATGTATTTCTAAAACCGGGAAGAAATAAAGATTTAAGAACATGTTCTTAAACACAGAGCCATAACATACAAGAAAAGCAATCTAACACCAACCCTGAAGTGAGAAACATTAAAATAATAAATTTAAGTATAACTTACAAACATAAAAAGCATAGACCATAAATGTAAACAGCCTGATTAAGATTCTTTTTTTTTTTTTTTTTGAGATGGAGTCTTGTTCTGTCGCTCAGGCTGGAGTGCAGTGGCGTGACCTTGGCTCACTGCAACCTCTGCCTCCTGGGTTCAAGCGACTCTCCTGCCTCAGCCTCCTGAGTAGCTGAGACTACAGGCATGTACCACCACACCCAGCTAATTTTTCTATTTTTAGTAGAGATGGGGTTTTGGCATGTTGGCCAGGCTGGTCTTGAACTCCTGACCTCAGGTGATCTACCCACGTTGGCCTACCAAAGTGCTGGGATTACAGGCGTAAGCCACTGCACCCGGCCAGAGAATTTTTTTACTAGGAAGAAAGAGACTAAACTTTTAACAGTGGTCAGCACTTTTTATATACACTTAGGGGAAAATGTTCTTTACCCGTTTTTTTAATTTTTTTGAGACATAGTCTCGCTCTGTCGCCCAGGCTGGGGTACAGTGGTACGATCTCGGCTCACTGCAACCTCCACCTCCCAGGTTCAAGCGATTCTCCTCCCTCAGCCTCCTGAGTAGCTGGGACTACAGGCGTGTGCCATCACACCCAGCTAATTTTTGTATTTTTAGTAGAGACAGGGTTTCACGATGATGGCCAGGATGGTCTCAATCTCTTGACCTCGTGATCCACCCACCTCCACCTCCCAAAGTGCTGGGATTACAGGTGTGAGCCATCGCGCCCAGCCAGCCCTTTTATCTTTAAGAAAACATTTCACAGTGAAAAGTCTCTCACTTTTGTCTCCCAATCATCCAATTCTTCTCCCCGGAAGCAGCCAATTTCTTGTGTTAGAATGTACTTTAAACATGCATTTTCATTAACTACTAGTCAAATTTCCTATTTAACTGTGTCATCAGATAAATACTATTTTTCCACCCTTGGTAAACTGTGGTAGGCAGATAAAAAACCTACTGCCATTTCCCTGAGAGCCTCTCTTCCACTAGTCTTCCTGTCAAAGCTTTCTCCCAGCAGTAAAAGAACCCACTCAGACTTTCATCTCAGGTTCTAGCTAAAATTTCTATTCTACCGAGAGGATGCTCCTAAATAGCCAGAATTCATTATGTATTAAAAAAAAAATCTATGGATCCCTGAGCTATCCATTAAGTTTCTTCTCTACTCTTTAAGTATTTCCTAATAGTAAATTCCCACCTTGTTTTTAAAGAATAGTCTGAAAAGGACAATTTTATTTTAATGCCAAGTTTCTTTCAGATATAGTACTGTATTTGTAACCCTCTTTGGAGACTACATTAATGTATTCATGCCACAAGGGTGCACTAAATGCCTTTTTATTATATACATCAAGATGTATGTAATAAAACTTGTTCTCTCAAAGATTGTCCAACCTTTGTTTTTTTGTTGTTGTTATTGTTTTTTTCTTTTTTTTGAGACGGAGTCTCACTCCTGTTGCCCAGGCTGGAGGGCAGTGGTGTGATCTCGGCTCACTGCAACCTCCGCCTCCCGGGTTCAAGCGATTCTCCTGCCTCAGCCTCCCGAGTAGCTAGGACTAGAGGCATGTGCCACCACAACTGGCTAATTTGTTTTTTGTATTTTTAGTAGAGATGGGGTTTCACCATGTTGGCCAGGCTGGTCTCGAACTCCTGACCTTAAGTGATCCACCCACCTCAGCATCCCAGAGTGCTGGGATTACAGGCGTGCGCCACCGCACCAGGCCCAACTTTCACTTTTTAAATGTAGCCTGTGATTAACAACAAACCTAATGTCACCAAAATAAATGCCAATGGTCACAGTAATGTAACTCTCTACTTTACCTTGCAGTTTAGATTTTTAAAATCTTGTTCCATATCTACTACTTTATATGCTGTTGGCCTATAAACCAGTTTTAAGGACTTGCCATTAGAGCTCACAAAACAGATTACATGGAATCACACTGTTATATGCATACAATATGTATTTATAAGTGGCATTTCTTTGAATGTAACAACTAGTAACAAACAGTAATATTTGTATAGCTACCATTTATCAATCATCTACTAAGCAGCATCATTGTGATGGATGCTCTATATCATGATCTCCATTCCTCACAATAATTTACAATATAAGTTTTCACTACATTTTATAATGAGGAAACTGAGGCTCAGAGATGCTAAGTGACTTCTCTAAGGCCACATAAAAACTAAGCAGCAGAATTGGAATTTGAAGCTGGGCCTATATGGCTTGGCTAACAAAACTCAAGCTCCTTCTAGCACACTGTTGCAATGAAGAATAAGAAAATGCTTTCGTCTTACCCATAGTCATCTATCAGGTGAGAGCCAAGTACCACAACATCAAGTTCAAAGAACTCAGGTTCAGTTTTAATGCCAAACATGATCGGGGCAAGTTTAGAATAATCTGCACGGTTACAAGTAGCAACACAAACCCGCAGCTTTCGGTTATTTCCATTCTTCTCCATGATTTGCTTGTTTCGTTTTGAGAGGTTCTTAAAATAGAGTTCCTGAAATTGCCAAAATAAAAACTTTATAATCAGAGTAACTCCTAGATATAACTAAAGTTTAAACTTCTCTAAATCAGAAATAGAAATTTTCAGTCTCAAGTCCTTAACCACTATTTAATATAGTGATTCTTAATCTTTTTATACACCTCCACTTCTATGTGACTCTCCCATTGGTATATCCAGAGTTAAGAAACTCCAAGACTGGTACGATGGCTCACATCTGTAATCCCAGCACTTTGGGAGGCTGAGGCGGGTGGATCACGAGGTCAGGAGATCAAGACCATCCTGGCTAACACGGTGAAACCCGTCTCTACTAAAAATACAAAAAAAAAAATTAGCCTGGCGTGGTGGCGGGCACCTGTAGTCCCAGCCACTCGAGGTTGAGGCAGGAGAATGGCGTGAACCTGGGAGGGGGAGGCGGAGCTTGCGGTTAGCTGAGATCATGCCACTGCACTCCAGCCTGGATGACAGAGTGAGACTCTGTCTCAAAAAAAAAAAAAAAAAAAAAGGAAACTCCAGCAGACTAACTATAACACCACCCCATCCTCTCACACTCAAGAAAACACATTGGAATGCCATTAAGAAGGAGTGAGATAAATCAGCTCTTGTTTAAAAGGTGAGCAAATATCAGCTCTTTATTATTAAAAATTACTTGCCATAACTCACAGATGAGCCCAACATAGCAGGTTGTCACAAAATCAGTGGTTGAGAACCACTGATCTAGTTCAACTCTCATCACTTTATAGAAAGGGAAACACAGGTCTTGAGAGGGAAAATTACTGCCCCAACATTCAAGATCACGTCTCATAAGGAACACAGTCTATTCACTCTCACACTATATACTCCCTAAATACAAGGTATTGTGATTAATGCTGGGCAAAGAAAGATGAGTAAGATAAAAACCTGACCTTCAAGCCCTCATTAGTACCTACACACCAGTGCCAACAAAACTGACAACTCCAAATGCCTATCAGATATCTCCTGCTGTATGTCCTATAACCACCTTAAAGTCAGTGTCCCAAACTGAACTCATTTTCTTTTCCAAACCTGTTCCTCCTCAATTGTTCTGAGTTATGCAATTTCATTCATCCAAATGCCTTGAAATCCTTGTCTTTTCTGTTCTTCACCCCATATCTCCAAAATGCTGTCAATTCCACCCCCTAAATGTCTTTCAAATCTATCTCCTCCTCTTTATCCTTACAAGGACTTCCACTAGTCCAGTCCCTCATTTTAGGTCTGGACGATCGTAACGCTGTCAAGTGGTTTGCCTGCCTCCTATAAACTTTCTTATTTATTTATTTATTTTGAGACAAAGTCTCACTCTGTCACCCAGGCTGGAGTGCAGTGGAACAAGCTTGGCTCACTGCTACCTCCGCCTCCCAGATTCTAGCAATTCTCCTGCCTCAGCCTCCCGAGTAGCTGGGATTATAGGCACCCACCACCATGCTCGGCTAATTTTTGTATTTTTAGTAGAGATGGGGTTTTGCCATGTTGGCCAGGCTGGTCTTGAACTCCTGGCCTCAAGTGATCTACCCACCTCAGCCTCCTAAAGTGCTGGGATTACAGGCGTGAGCCACTGTGCCCGGCCTCCTACAAACTTTCAAAGTGATCTTCCTTTCCCACTATCCCTTCCCTGCCTAAAATTACACTTACTCTGTGCCAAAGTGCCAGCCATACCAAACTGCCTCCAGTTCAACTAGTGAATCTCCATATATCTGTACCTTTATAGATGCTACCTACTTTTTCCTCAAACTTCCCTTCCCCCTTGCCTGGCTTTCTACTCATCCTTCAAAACTCAATCTAAGTGTCATCCTTTCTGGAAGGGTTTCACACAAACCTCAGGTCCTCCTCCTCCATGTTTCTCAGTTGCTGCCTCGCTCTGAGCGTTATGGCCCTCCCATTCACAGATATACTATTGCTTAGCTCCACTGCTCGCTCATCCCTCCCTGCCACGCTATACCCTCCATTCAAAAAGTAAAATCAGGGGCAAGGAATAAGAGATTTGTTTTATGGAATTTTTTTTTAAAGTTTTTACATTTTTGGAGACGGGATCTTGCTATGTTGCCCAAGCCAGAGTGCAGTAGCTATTCACAAGCAAGATCATAGCTCACTGCAGCCTGGAACTCCTGGGCTCAAGCAATCCCCCCCCTCAGCCTCATAAGTAGCTAGAACTACAGGCATACACCACTGAGCCAGGCTTGGAACATGTTAAACTTCTCTAAATCAACATAAAATTTCACCTCATGGACTCTGATCTCAATGTTCATGTTTCAATAAGTGTATCAATATTTAGAATCTGTAATCAGGAATCCAGAGACACTTCAGTAAGGATTCCAATTCTAGGGGTGCCATCCTTTAGATGAGGGTAAATGCTGAAATTCACTGGAAATTCCATTAGTAGCCCTCTGCTGTTGGTACCTCATCTCTCTTAAGCTAAAATTCTGTGACCATGCAAACTGTCCCATCATTAGGCCCACTCTGAATTTATAATCCCCAGTAGAAGCTAATTTCACCCAATGACAAACACTTACAATATAATGAAACGGGCATTCCACCAAGAGAGTTATATTCAGAAGACCTAAGCACTATGTGGTCTTTTTTGTTTTGTTTTTTTGAGACAGAGTCTCGCTCTGTCGCCGAGGCTGGAGTGCAGTGGCACAATCTCTGCCCACTGCAAGCTCCGCCTCCCGGGTTCACGCCATTCTCCTGCCTCAGCCTCCCGAGTAGCTGGGACTACAGGCACCCGCCACCACACCCGGCTAGTTTTTTGTATTTCTAGTAGAGACGGGGTTTCATCGTATTAGCCAGTATGGTCTCGATCTCCTAACCTCATGATCCGTCCGCCTTGGCCTCCCAAAGTGCTGGGATTACAGGCGTGAGCCACCGTGGCCACCATGCCTGGCCTTTTTTTTTTTTTTTGATAAGGAGTCTCATTCTGCCACTCAGGCTGGAGTGCAGTGGCTCGATCTCAGCTCACTACGACCTCCACCTCCTGGGTTCAAGCAATTCTCCTGCCTTGGCCTCCCAAAGTGCTGGGATTACAGGCGTGAGCCACCGTGGCCACCATGCCTGGCCTTTTTTTTGATAAGGAGTCTCATTCTGTTTCCCAGGCTGGAGTGCAGTGGCATGATCTCGGCTCACCACAACCTCCACCTCTCGGGTTCAAGCAATTCTCCTGCCTCAGCCTCCAGAGTAGCTGGGATTACAGGTGCACACCACCATACCCAGCTAATTTGTGTATTTTTAGTAGAGACAGGGTTTTACTATATTGGCCAGGCTGGTCTCAAACTCCTGACCTCGCGATCTGCCTGCCCCAGCCTCCCAAAATGCTGGGATTACAGGCGTGAGCCACCATGCCCGGCCTCCTTTTGCCCATTTTTAAATTGAATTGTTTGTCTTTTTGTTGTC
>NW_012114944.1:559867-568876 GCF_000951035.1 Colobus angolensis palliatus
GCCTCGGCCTCCCAAAGTGCTGGGATTACAGGCTTGAGCCACCGCGCCCGGCTAATTTTTGTATTTTTAGTAGAGACAGGGTTTCACCGTGTTGGCCAGGCTGGTCTCAAACTGCCGACCTCAGGTGATCCAACCGCCTCAGCCTCCCAAAGTGCTAGGATTATAGGCATGAGCCACCACTCCCAGCCCAGATTTCTTTTTTAAATCACATTGGCTGCTGTGTGGAAAATGGATTGGTAGCAGTGAAACTCAACTGAAGTGGATGGATATGATGTTTATTTTGGAAGTAAAATTGATGAGACTTAATTATAGGTTAGATATAAGGGGATGACAGGGAAAAAGACTCAAGAATGACCTCCGGGCCAGGTGTGGTGGCTCACACCTGCAGTCCCAGCACTGTGGTAGGCAGAGGTGGGAGGATCGCTTGCTCTCAGGAGTTCGAGGCAGCAGTGAGCTCAGTCACACCACTGCACTCCAGCCTGGGTGCCAGATGGAGACCTCGTCTCTTAAAAAGCAAACAAAAAAAAGAAATGACTTCCAGGTTTCTGCCATTAGTAATTGGGTGGTTGGTTGTGTACTAAGATGAGAAAGGCTGGGAGAGTGACCTGGTTGGGGAAGAAAAAAGTAAAGTTTTAATTCAGGGCATGCTATGATTGAGATGCATGTGAGCCACATGAAGCTATTAAATGTGCAGTGAGATATATGAATCTGAACACAGACTCACCAGACTATAAATCGTTTATTAGTTTTATATATGCTGTAACAAATTACCACAAAATTAGGGTCTTCAAAACAACACAAATTTATTATTCTACAGTTTTGGATGTTCAGAGTCCAAAATGAGTTTCAAGGGACCAAGATCAAGGTGTCAGTAGGGTTGCCTTCCTACTGGAGGCTGCCAGGGAGAATCCATTTCCTTACCTCTTCCAGATTCTAGAGGCTGTCCACATTCCTTGGCACATGGCACCTCTGACCTCTACCTCCCTTGCCACATCATCTCTGATTCTGCTGCCTCCCTCTCTCCCTTAAAAAGATCCCGGTGATTACGTTGGGTCCACTCAATAATCCAGGATAATTTTCCCATCTCAGAGTCCTGTTCACATCTGCAAAGTCCCTCTTGCCAAATAAGGAAACATAGTCACAGGTTCAGGGATTAAGATGTGGATATCCAGGCGGGGCACGGTGGCTCATGCCTATAATCCCCGCACTTTGGGAAGCCAAGGTGCGCAGATCATGAGGTCAGAAGATCAAGACCAGCCTGGCCAACGTGGTGACATCCTGTCTGTACTAAAAATACAAAATTAGCCGGCCATGGTGGCGCACACTTGTAGTCCCAGCTACTTGGGAGGCTGAGACAGGAGAATAGCTGGAACCCAGGAGGCAGAGGTTGCAGATCGCACCACTGCACTCCAGCCTGGGTGACAGAATGAGACACTGTCTCGGGAAAAAAAAAAAAAGATGTGGATATCTTTGGGGAGCTATTTATCCTGCCTACCACAAGAGGTATTGAAAATCACTTGAAGGCAAGATGGGTATGTTGCTTTTAAAGTTACATACTGTACCTCCAGATATGCAGAATAGAACATTAATTTTTTTCTTCTTGAAAGGTAAGAAAAATTAACTTCAAAAACAATGCTTAATGTCCAGTCTTTAAAATCTGGGTGCTGATTACATAGGTGTGTTTAGTTTGTAAAAACTCAAATTATATATGTAATATATATGTACTTTTTGTGTGTATTTTACTGTAATGTGCTTTAAAAACAATGCTTAATATAGCTAGAAAAATGTAATTATAAATGCTTTTAACAGCAGGCAATACATTTTGAGAATTGTGTGCACTTTCTTCTTTTTTTTTTTTTTTTGAGATGGAGTCTGGCTCTGTCGCCCAGGCTGGAGTGCAGTGGCTCGATCTCAGCTCACTACGACCTCCACCTCCTGGGTTCAAGCAATTCTCCTGCCTCAGCCTCCTGAGTAGCTGGGATTACAGGCATGCGCCACCACGCTGGGCTAATTTTTTGTATTTTTAGTAGACATGGGGTTTCACCATGTTAGCCAGACTGGTCTCAAACTCCTAATCTCATGATCCACCTGCCTTGGCCTCCCAAAGTGCTGGGATTACAGGCATGAGCCACCACACCCAGCCACACTATCTAATCTTTAAAGAGACAAAAATATTCTTCCAAAAATGGTTGTCCTAAGTGTTCTTGTATATAATCCTTCCAGTGATCAAATTTGAGCTGAATAAATTGTTGGTAATATTTAATTTGCTGGGTGAGGCAGAACAAATCATTCATGGTTTGTCAGTTTGTATTTATTTTACAAAGAACAGTAAATGTTCCATCTGGCAGTACTAAAATGCTTATTTACCAGGTTACTCAAAGGTTATTCTACCTAAACTGAGAGCAAGCTGACCATATAAATAAACGGTGAAAAATACAACATTGTTACCTAGAAACCTAAAGAACCTAAAAAAGTCAAAAGATTTTTTAAGGAAAGAAGTCAAATCTTAAAAATAAAATTAAGGTAAAATGCCTTTTTAAGGGGAGGTTTTAAAAAATAATTTTAATTAACTCAATTTTTGATTAGGTAGTATATTCGCATGGTTTAAAACTGAAAAGTCACAAGAGGTTAAGTCGCAAAAAGTCTTTTCATCTGTGTTCCCCAGCTAGCTAGTTATTTTCCCTGGAAGCAAATGGTTACTGGTTTCTTAACTGTCCTTCCATGGATAAACTATGATAATATAAATAAATATATGGCTCACATCTGTAATCCCAACACTTTGGGAGGCTGAGGTGGGTGTATCATGTGAGGTCAGGAATTAGAGAACAGCCTGGCCAACATGGTGAAAACCCATCTCTACTAAACATACACAAAAAAAATTAGCCAGGTGTTGTGGCACACGCCTATAGTCCCAGCTACTTGGGAGGCTGAGGCAGGAGAATCACTTGAACACATGAGGTGGAGCTTGCAGTGAGCCAAGATCATGCCACTGCACTCCAGCCTGGGCAACAGAATGAGTCTCTATCTAAATATATATATATATATGATATGTATATATATAATGTATATATGTGTATACACACACATATATACACTACACACACACATACATGACGTATATTACAAAATTGGTAACATATTCTACAAACTGTTGGGGCAAATCTTACTTATTATTATTTTTTTTTTAATAGAGTCTCCCTCTGTTGCCTAGGCTGGAGTACAGTGGCATGACCTTGGCTTACTGCAACCTCCACTTCCCCAGTTCAAGAGATTCTTGTGCCTCAGCCTCCTAAGTGGCTGGGATTACTGGTGCCCGCCACCACACCCACCTAATTTTTTTGTGTTTTTAGTAGAGATGGGGTTTCACCATGTTGGCCAGGCCAGTCTCAAACTCCTGACCTCACGTGATCCACCCACCTCTGCCTCCCAAAGTGCTAGGATTACAGGCATGAGCCACTGCACCCAGCCACAAATCTTACTTTTTAAAATGCTTTTAATTATGACTCAATTAAATGGTAGAATGAGAATGTTTAAAGATATTGGAAATATCAAATCTAAAAGGGCACAGTTTTGGAAATTGCTGGCCATCAACTTTTCAAATATACAAAGAGTTATAAGAGCCCTAAAATTTAGCAAAAACATTCAACTTTGGCCGGGCACAGTGGCTCATGCCTGTAACCCCAGCAGTCTGGGAGGCCAAGATGGGCAGATCACCTGAGGTCACGAGTTGGAGACCAGCCTGGCCAACATGGTGAAACCCCATCTCTACAAAAAATACAAAACTTAGCAGGGTGTGGTGGCGTGCACCTGTAATCCCAGCACTCAGGAGGCTATGTATGGCAGGAGAATTGCTTGAACTTGGGAGGAGGAGGCTGGCTGCAGTGAGACAAGATTGCACCATTGCATTCCAGCCTGGGAGACTGATTGAGACTCCATTTCAAAAAAAAAAAAAAAAGTTAGCCAGGCATGGTAGCACGTGCCTGTAATCCCAGCTGCTCGGGAGGCTGAGGCACAAGTATCACTTGAACCCAGGAGGCAGAGGTTGCAGTGAGCGGAGATCACACCACTGCACTCCAGCCTGGGCAAAAGAGTGAGACTCTGTCTCAAGAAAACATATATAAAAATAAAAACAAGAAATCTGGCTGGACATGGTGGCTCATGCCTGTAATCCCAGCACTTTGGGAGGCTGAGGCAAGGACTCCTTGAAATCAGGGGTTCAAGACCAGCCTGGGCAACACAGTAAGATCCCTGTCTCTACAAACAAATTTTTTTTAACTAGCTGAGCGTGGTTGTGCACACCTGTGGTCCTAGCTATTTGGGAGGCTGAGACAGGAAGATCACTTGAGCCCAAGAGTTTGAGGCTGTAGTGAGTTATGATAGTGCCACCGCACTCCAGCCTGAATGATGGAGCAAGACCCTATCTTAAGAAAAATTAAAATTTAAATCCAGCCTGGGGCAAGTAAATTTCCTTTTGTAAGGATGCAATCACTTTTCATTAGTACTTACAATGGACAGTCTTGAACTGAGAGAATGCAAAAAGCTGCTTTCAAGAATTGGGTTTTGGCTGGGCGCAATGGCTTACGCCTGTAATCCCAGCACTTTGGGAGGCCGAGGCAGGCGGATGACCTGAGGCCAGGAGTTCAAGACCAACCTGGCTAACATGGCGAAACCCCGTCTCTACTAAAAATACAAAATTTAGCCGGGCATGGTGGCAGGCCTGTAATCCCAGCTACTCAGGAGGCTGAGGCAGGACAGTCGCTTGAACCCGGGAGGCAGAGGTTGCAGTGAGCTGAGATCCTGCCACTGCACTCCAGCCTGGGCGACAGGAGCGAAATTCCGTCTCAAAAAAAAAAAAGAACTGGGTTTCTCAGACCACCAGTGATTTCAAGATGAAGGCAAACTTGTCTATAAACCTGGCCTTAGGTAACATTGTTCTGTTTTTCAGTTTATTCATATAGCCAGCTTGCTCCCAGTTTAGGTAGAATAACCTTTGAGTAACTGGTAAGTACTAAGCATTTTAGTACTGCCAGATGGAACATTTACTGTTCTTTGTAAAATAAATACAAACTGACAAACCATGAATAATTTGTTTTGCCTCACAGTTTTTTTTTTTTTTCTCTTGAGACAGAGTCTCACTCTGTCACCCAGGGGAGTGTAGTGGCGCAATCTCGGTTCACTGTAACCTCTACCTGCCAGGTTCAATCAATTCTCCTGCCTCAGCCTCCCAAGTAGCTGGGATTACAGGTGCACACCACCATGCCTGGCTAATTTTTGTATTTTTTTAATAGAGACGAGGTTTCACCATGTTGGCCAGGCTGTTCTCTAACTCTTGACCTCAAGTCATCTGCCTTGGCCTTGCCTCACAAAAATTAAAAATTTAAATTAAAAGCCACAAGAGGCTAAATAGCAAAAAGTCTTCTCATATGTGTTCCCCAGCTATATAATTTTTTTCCCTCAAAGAAACTATAGTACAAATTGGAAAAGGACCACTGCACTCCAGCCTGGGTGACAGAGTGAGACCCTATCTTACAAAAAATTTAAATTTAAATAAAAAATAAAGACAAGCAATCTTTTAAATGAACATTATGAAGTAGGTGCATTGTCCAGCCCAGAGCTCAGAAAGTCAGAAGGTGGGACTGAATACTTGCATCCATTTCACTCTTCAATTCTGTAATTGTACCTGAGCCACCAAAAGAAAGACAGAAAAACAAATAATAGGTGACAAATGGATGGATGACAGATGATAGACAGATAGATGATAGTTTTCAGACAAGTTTGCCTTCATCTTGAACTCACTGGCAATCACTGAAAAACCCAATTCTTGTTTTTTTGTTTTATGTTTTTGAGACAGGGTCTCATTCTGTTGCCCAGACTGGAGTGCAGTGACACAATCTCAGCTCACCGCAACCTCCACTTCCCAGGTTCAAGCAATTCTCCTGCCTCAGCCTCCCAAGTAGCTGGGATTACAGGCATGTGACACCATGCCCAGCTAATTTTTTTGTATTTTTAGTAGAGGCGGGGTTTCACCACGTTGGCCAGGCTGGTCTCGAACTCCTGACCTCAGGTGATCCGCCTGCGTTGGCCTCCCATAAACCCAATTCTTAAAGGCTATTTTCTGCATTCTCTCAACTCAAGACTGTCCATTATAAATGCTGGCAAAAGGGTGTTAACACTTTCCAGAAAAATAATGTCCCACTCAACCGTGGAAAGAGTTATTTGTGAAGAGAGTATTTTTAAGGCAATCAGCTGAAAATAATGAACACTTGGTTCAAGCAGTCACTGAACAGAGGAAACAACAGTAAACATTTGCTGAGTGCTTCTGAAGTGCCAAATATCGTGCTAATAGCTTTCTTTACACGTATTAACTCATTTCATCCTCACAGCCCTCCTATTAGCCCCATTCTACTGACAGGAGGCACAGAGAAAACAATTTACTTGCCTCAAATCACTGTTTAATAGTTCATCACTGGCTGGGCACGGTGGCTGACTCCTTTGTAACCCCAGCACTTTGGGAAGCTGAGATGGGCAGATCACTTGATGTCAGTTTAAGACCATCCTGGCCAATATGGTGAAACCTCGCCTCTACTAAAAATACAAAAAATTAGCCGGGCGTGGTGGCGGGCGCCTGTAGTCCCAGCTACTCGGGAAGCTGAGACAGGAGAATGGCGTGAATCCGGGAGGCGGAGCTTGCAGTGAGCCGAGATTGCGCCACTGCACTCCAGCCTGGGCGACACAGCGAGACTCCGTCTCAAAAATAAACAAACAAACAAACAAATAAATAAGGCGGGGAATTAACGCTTCTCAAATATACAAGGAAGCCCTGACTCAGAAGGTAAGAGTCAGAGCAGGGAGGAGACCTTTTAGCCCAGCCTTTTCACGCCAGGACAGCTTGCCTGCCAGGCAGCTCTCCACCCTCTCTCGCCCCGCCCTGGGGCCCCGCTCCTCATGGGACACTCAGCATCTCCCCTGGCTGGACAGCACTGTCCCAGGGGAGAAGTCAACCTGGGCCTCCCTCTACATCCCCTCCCGTGATCATCGGGGCCCACCCCGAGCCACACGGCGGAGCCCCGAATTGTGCCAAAGAGGGGCCCTATGGTGCAGGCCTGCAGGACATTGGGCGAGACCCGGGTCCAGTGTGGGCCTCCGGGCGCGGTGGGGTGGAAAGTGGCCGAGGAGGGGAGGCCTGGGGCAGGAGGCCGGAGGAGGCGGCCCTGGGGGTGGGCAGGATGCTCTCCCGGAGTTCCCCGCCGCCGCGCGGCTCTCACCAGACGCAGTCAGAAGCTCCCTCCCACGCCGCCACCGCGCTCCTCGGGCGATAGCCGAACCAAGCGCCACGAAGCAGGCAGAGCGCGAGCCCGCCCCTCGGTTTCCGCACTCGGGCGCGCGGGTAGATGACTCGTCGCTCGACCTTGTCCCCACTCCCCGCTTGCCCAGCCACGCCCACCTGGAGCGCCGAATCCGCGAGCGCGCCCTGACACCGCCCGAGAGGGCTCCCGTGATTGGCTGCCCCCGTTCCCGCCCCCCACCCTTTCCGGCGGTGTTTTGCGGCCGGCCGGGTGCAGACCAGAGCGGGGCGTCTTGTGTGGTGTTTTCCGGGCTGCAGCTCCTGCGGGGTTTTCCAGCCAGCCTGTGCTCCTGCCCCGAAGCGTGCTCCTCCGCTGGCGACACACGCACTGAAGCCCGAGTCTTCCCGCGGGGTAGCTGTTTGGTCTTGCACCCAAGGAGGGATTTCTTGCGCCTCTCGTTCCTTCAGTTATTTCATAGACCAGGACCGAAACAATACTGTCGTGTACAGCGCGGCCACCCCACAGCGGTCCCTGACGTTAAACCTTGTCGTGACTGCTAGAAGACACTGGTGGAGTGTGAATTGATGACCAAGGCATGGCAGAGCCTTCCTGATCTTTATAATCAGTTCAGCGGCGGCCTCCACTACAGGGAACCCCCAGCCAGTCCCGAGGCCTAGGGACATCGAGGGAGAAACGTGGCAGTGGTAAAGGGCTTGCGCAGCTCCTGAAGATAAATAAGACTTGGGTTGTTGTTTTTGAGACAAGGGTCTCACTATGTTGTCAAGGCTGGGCTCGAGCTCCTGTCCTCAAGCCATGTTTTCTGGCTTCAGCCTTCTGAGTAGCTGGGACTACAGGCCCATGTCACCGAATCAAGCTTTAAGACTTTTTAATGACCCTTTCAAATTTCTGAGTCACTCCCAGCATTTTAGGAAGCCAAGGTGAGAGGATAGTTTGAGGCCAGGAGTTTGAGACCAGCCTGGGCAACAGATTCCTAAGTCACCATTGACAAGAAACTTTGAATGAAGTTGATGATACAAAATTTTAACATCTTTTTTTTTTTACAAGCATTAAAAATGTACCACAGGTAAAACTAAGTCTAACAGCTTACTGAGATTTCTTGCTGTACAGCAAATTTCAAATCTCATCAAACTTTTGCAGTTTGTGATACATTTCAATTAATAATTAAGCTCTAATTTGTAAATACTTATGAACTCTTCGTTCTCCTGCAGCTAGCTTGGAGCCATGAAAAGGTCACATTAGCCACAAAAGAAAAGACATTAAGGGATTTTTGCAAGGAAGTGCTATCAGATGTTTGTTTGTTTGTTTGTTTTGAGACAGGGTCCCACTCTATCACCCAGGCTGGAGTACAGTGGCACTATCTCAGCTCACTGAAACCTCCACCTTCCAGGTTCAAGCAATTCTCCTGCCTTAGCCTCCCGAGTAGCTGGGACTACAGGCCCACGCCACCATGCCCGGCTAGTTTTTGTATTTTTATTATTTATTTATTTATTTATTTATTTATTTTGAGACGGAGTCTTGCTGTGTCGCCCAGGCTGGAGTGCAGTGGCGCGATCTCCGCTCACTGCAAGCTCCGCCTCCCGGGTTCACGCGATTCTCCCGCCACCGCGCCCGGCTTATTTTTTGTATTTTTAGTAGAGACGGGGTTTCACCGTGGTCTCGATCTCCTGACCTTGTGATCCGCCCGCCTCGGCCTCCCAAAGTG
>NW_012114944.1:570561-575675 GCF_000951035.1 Colobus angolensis palliatus
GGAGGCGGAGCTTGCAGTGAGCTGAGATCTGGCCACTGCACTCCAGCCTGGGCAACAGAGTGAGATTCCGTCTCAAAAAAAAAAAAAACAAAACATAGTCACAGATATGCTGTGAGAGGTAGTACAGGGAGGCCATGGGCAGAGAATCCAGGCCCTGACTCAACTTGAATCCTGAACAACTTTCTGATTTTAATCTACATGTATCCTTAAATCCTCTTTTTATTTATTTATTTATTTGTTTGTTTGTTTGTTTAATTATGTTTTTTTTGGAGACAGAGTCTCACTCTGTTGCCCAGGCTGGAGTGCAGTGGTGCTATCTGGGCTCCCTGCAACTTCCATCTCCCAGGTTCAAGTAATTCTTGTGCCTCAGCCTCCCAAGTAATTGGGACTACAGGCAGGCACCACGATGCCCGGCCAATTTTTTTTTTTTATTTTTCATGGAGACAGGGTTTTGCCATGTTTTCCAGGCTGGTCTCCAACTCCTGAGCTCAGGCAATCTGCCTGCCTCGGCCTAGCAAAATGCTAGGATTACAGGCATGAGCCACCATGCCCGGCCTAAATCCTCTTTTGAAAAAAGATGTCCTGTTCCTTGCTTTCAGAAGTTACTAACAGTAAAACTGTGAGCCAAGGAAAATCCCCAACCTTATTTCGATCCCCACTTCCAACCAATTGATCGTGGCTGCCTGGAGAATTCTGTCAAAAATGACTCTGAGGCTAAGAGTTTACTGGAAAAGAGTATGTACTGTAATGTCTGCCATGTTGATTTCTAGGGAGATGGAAGGAGTCAAGAATGTTGCCATGTATTTGCCATCTCTGCCCTAAGCCAGTATCATGAAGAAATCAACAACAGGTGGATAAACTGAGCAATTCATCACCATATTAAGCTGGATATTCCTGTTTAGTAAATATCTTTCCCTAGCTGGGAAGTATCTCACCCCATACTGTATCTCAGCCACAACAGTTTTAACTACCAGAGTCTGTAGGGCAGCAGTCCCCAATCTTTTTGGCACCAGGGACTGGTTTCCTGGAAGACAATTTTTCCATGGGAAGCGGGGTGGGGATGGTTTCAGGATGAAACTGTTCACCTCAGATCATTAGGCATTAAATTCTCATAAGGAGCACGCAACCTAGGTCCCTACCATGCGTAGTTCACAATAGAATTCGTGCTTCTATGAGAATCTGATGCCACCGCTAATCTGACAGGAGGAGGAACTTAGGCGGTAATTCTTGCTTGCCTGCCTGCTTGCCTGCCACTCACCTCCTGTTATGTGGCCCAATTCTTTTTTTTTTTTTTTTTTGAGATGGAGTCTCGCTCTGTCACCCAGGCTGGAGTGCAGTGGCGCAATCTCAGCTCACTGTAACCTCTGCCTCCCAAGTTCAAGTGATTCTCTTGCTTCGGCCTCCTGAGTAGCTGGGATTACAGGCATGTGGTCTGGCTAATTGTTGTGTTTTTAGTAGAGATGGGATTTCACAATGTTGGCCAGACTGGTCAAGAACTCCTGACCTCAAGTGATCCACCCACCTCAGCCTTCCAGAGTGTTGGGATTACAGGCATGAGCCACCGTGCCTGGCCTGGCCTGCGGCCCAGTTCTTAACAGGCCTTAACAGTTCTTAACAGTTCTTAACTGGTACTGACCAGTACCAGTCCATGGCCCAGGGGTTGGGAACCCCCTACTCTAGAGTATACAGAAGTAAAACACACCTTACAAGCCAAATATCACTGCATACGACAGATTGTTTATAGCCTCCCCGGAGAAACGAAAATTGCTCCTATTTCAGAGTAACCTTATGAGGCTACACTACATGTGGAAAGCAATTCTTTTCTCCTAGGAAAAGCATATAAGGATTAAGATTATATTGGCTGAGGCCAGCAGCAGTGGCTCATGCCTGTAATCCCAGCACTTTGGGAGGCTGAGGCAGGTGGATCACCTGAGGTCAGGAGTTCAAGACCAGCCTGGCCAACATGGTGAAATCCTGTCTCTACTAAAAATACAAAAATTAACCAGGCATGGTGGCACGCACTTGTAATCTCAGCTACTCGGTAGGCTGAGGCAGGAGAATTGTTTGAACCTGGGAGGCAGAGGTTGCAGTGAGCTGCGATTGCACCACTGTACTGCAGACTGGGCAACAGAATGAGACTCAGTCTCAAAAAAAAAAAAAAGATTATATTGGCTGAAAATAATTCACCAATATCCTAAACTGTATCAGCTTAAGCTTTGCAAGAGCATCACATTGAAAGATACACTTACAAATGTACTGATTAAGATACTTATAACTGGAAGAGAATATTTTTGAAATTTATATTTCAGGACCATTTAATCACTATTTGTAGCCCCAATTACCAATCAGTTTATCATGACAACCAGTCAGCTTTTTAGAGCACCTATGGTGGTGAGCCATCCCTATGCTACTTTTTCCAATCATAGAAGAAAGGTACGAATTAACATAATGACTTTGTTTTTGTGAAATATTGCCTTTTCTTGGGATTTTAAAATACATTTTTCGGCTGGGTGCAGTGGCTCATGCCTGTAATCCCAACATTTTGGGAGGCCGAGGCAGGTGGATCATCTAAGGTCAGGAGTTTGAGACCAGCCTGACCAACATGGTGAAATCCCATCTCTACTAAAATACAAAAAGTAATCAGGTGTGGGTGGCAGGTGCCTGTAATCCTAGCTACTCAGGAGGCTGAGGCACAAGAATCGCTTGAATGCAGGAGGCAGAGGTTGCAGTGAGAGTGATTCTCTTATAAAAAGTTGCATCAACATAATTATGCTCTAAACTTCTCATTAAAAGTTATGTGGGAAGTCGGGTGTGGTGGTTCATACCTATATTCCTAGCACTTTGGGAGACTGAGTCAGGTGGATCGCTTGAGCCCAGGAGTTCAAGACCAGCATGGGCAATATGGTGAAACCCAATCTCTACTCTCTCTCTATATATATATATTTTTTTTTCTTTATGGGCTATGAAAGTATCATACTGTAGCTTTGCACAGTGGCGGTATCATAGTCAATGAGGTTTATCTGAGGTGCAATTATTGCTAATTGAAAATATCATACTGTAAACCAGGCGGGGTGCAGTGGCTCACGCCTGTATTCCCAACATTTTTGTGATCATTTGAGTCTAGGAGTTTGAGACCAGCCTGGGCAACATGGCAAGACCCTATCTCTTAAAAAAAAAAAAATTAGCTGAGCGTGGTGGTGCTTGCTTGTAGTCCCAGCTACCCAAGAAGCTGAGGTGGGAGGATTGCCTGAGCCTGGAAGGTCGAGGCTGCAGTGAGTCATGATCACACCTCTGCACTCCAGCCTGGGCAACAGAGTGAGAGTCCGTCTCAAAAAAAAAAAAAAAAAAAAAAGTATCGTATTGTAAACCAATAAATTATTTCTTATCTGGCTGCTTGGGAAATGAGATGAGTCAGAGAATGCTCAGTCATCCCTGTCTAATAGAAATTCAGAAAGTTTAGTTGGCACAGCTATTCCAGAAGAACTGGAAATGTGTTAAAAACTAGTTTGCCTTTAACTTTGACTCTCTTATAAAAAGTTGGATCAACACAATTATGCTCTAAACTTCTCATTAAAAGTTATGTGGGAAGCCGAGCGTGGTGGTTCATACCTATTAATCCTAGCACTTTGGGAGACTGAAGTGGGCGGATCACCTGAGGTCAGGAGTTCAAGACCAGCCTGGCCAATATGGCGAAACCCTATCTCTACTAAAAATATAAAAATTAGCTGGGTGTGGTGCTGTGTGCCTATAAACCCAGCTACTTCGGAGGCTCGGACAGGAGAATCGCTTGAACCTGGGAGGCAGAGATTGCAGTGAGCCGAGACTGTGCCACTGTACTCCAACGTGGGCAACAGAGCAAGACTCTGTCTCAACAACAACAGAAAAAGAATAGACCAAATTTGGGGGTCAGCATGTGGCTAAGGATGAAACAGGGGTCCTATAAGGACATTCCTGTGGAGCACTCAAGTGGGGTTCTTAACATCTGCATGAGTGTTCAAGATGTCTCTTAAATATACATAATTGGTATCTATAAAGCCTAAGCATGCGGCCGGGCGCGGGGGCTCACGCCTGTAATCCCAGCACTGTGGGAGGCCCAGTCAGGCGGATCATGAGGTCAGGAGTTCAAGATCCGCCTGACCAATATGGTGAAACACCATCTCTACTAAAAATACAAAAATTACCTGGGCATGGTGGCGCACACCTATAGTCCCAGCTACTTCAGGGGCTGAGGCAGGAGAATCGCTTGAACCTGGAGGGTGGAGGTTGCAGTGAGCCGAGTTCTTGCCACTGCACTCCAGCCTGGGCAACAGAGCAAGACTCCATCTCAGAAAAAAAAAAAATCCTAAGCATGAACGTAAGGCCTCAACCTCTTTGTCCTCATGTTTTTCATGTCCCTACTCTGGAATGAATCTAATTCTACCTTTCAAATTGTTTGTTTTTTTGTCCCTACTCCTCCTCTTGCCCCTACACATGAACACTCTCTTATGATTAGCTCCTTCCCTTGCCCCTCTGCATACTGATTCTTTCAGAAATTGACTCACTCTCAAACCTTCCATTATCACTTCCATGTAGGTAATTCCTGGGATACATACTCCAGCCTGGCCTTTCTTCCCAGCTTGAGGCCCATATGTTCAACTGCCTACTAGATAGTTCCTCATTTCAAACTCAATATATAAAAGTTCATTCATTTTATCCTGTTGACTTTGCTATTTCTTTTAATGGTACTAACTTGACACTTTCATTCAGACTCAGAACCGTGGAGTCATGTTTTAATCTTCGCTCTCTCTGACTTCTAACATTCAGTCTTTCAGTCTTTCAAATAATTCAAAACGTTGTCTCAGTTTAGTTGTTGGGTTTTTTTCTTTCTTTCTTTTTTTTTTTTTTTTTTTTTGAGGTGGAGTCTCGCTCTGTCAGCCTGGCTGGGGTACAGTGGTGTGATTTCAGCTCACTGCAACCTCTGCTTTCCAGGTTCAATCAATTCTCCTGCCTCAGCCTCCCGAGTATCTGGGATTACAGGCGCCCACCACCACGCCTGGCTAATTTTTGTATTTTTAGTAGAGACGGGGTTTCACCATATTGGCCAGGCTGGTCTCGAACTCCTGACCTCAGGTGAT
>NW_012114944.1:575725-576830 GCF_000951035.1 Colobus angolensis palliatus
TAGCTGGGACTACAGGCGCCCGCCACCTCGCCCGGCTAGTTTTTTGTATTTTTTAGTAGAGATGGGGTTTCACCGTGTTAGCCAGGATGGTCTCGAGCTCCTGACCTCGTGATCCACCCGTCTCGGCCTCCGAAAGTGCTGGGATTACAGGCTTGAGCCACCGCGCCCGGCCGAGAATTGTATGCACTTTCTAAGCCACTTGTAAGTTTTGTGTTTGACCAACATTGAGAATTTTTTATTTCCATAATCATTTAACCTTAAATGAATAATCTTTTTAGAATTTTCTTCTCTGCTTTCTTGAGATGAAATTGCAGCAAGGACCCTTAGGAGGCATTTTCTCTCAGCTTTTTGAGATCACTTTTCTCTGGGTAAATTATATTATGTTTCTGGATTTCTGTTACTTTACTGTTTAACATTATGAATTGACATACCAAAAATCGTCACTAGTTAAGTTTGGTTTGTATGATTTGGTTTTATTTGACTTTAGTCTGAGAACTCTACAAGTTTGCAAAAAAATTACTTATGGCTTTGTAGTATAATAAAATCAGATTTTTCTAGAGATTACTCCCTAACTATAAATATAACTTCAAGCATTCAGGGCATAATTAGGCTATCAATGATTTCTAGGCTTTAAGAGATCCTCTAATCTAACCTTTTCATCAGAGGGGGAGACCTTCCTACAGCACTCCTGACAGATGCTCATCTGGCCGCTTTGGGAACATTTCTTGTCATAGACTTGTCTTATTTTATTTGGTGATTTAATTCTTTTAAAGTACTCTGCCTCTCTGTAAATTCTACCCATGTATTTCATAGCCTAAACATTTCTAAATTAAAATAGCCTAAACTATTCTAAATATTGTATCTATATTCATCAGTGCTCATAACAACATTAAGATGTAAATTCTGTATATACCCCCTACTTTACAGGTAAAAAGACCAAAATACAGAAGTTGCCTGAGGTTGCACAGCTGTTGAACAGAAGAGCCCCGCCCTTGATCCCACTTGCTTAGCTACTACTACCCAGTATTTCCTCTCTATACTAACTAGAGCATTGCACTTTATGACAGAAACCTATCTCAAGGTCTCAAGGTTCATCTCAGTCATC
>NW_012114944.1:585147-587054 GCF_000951035.1 Colobus angolensis palliatus
GGTGGCGGGCGCCTGTAGTCCCAGCTACACGGGAGGCTGAGGCAGGAGAATGGCGTGAACCCGGGAGGCGGAGCTTGCAGTGAGCTGAGATCCCCCCACTGCACTCCAGCCCCAGCCCGGGCAACAGAGCGAGACTCCGTCTCAAAAAAAAAAAAAAAAAAAACTATTATATCAATAGTGTTTTAGAATCAAGAAAATCAGGCATCAAAGCCCTCTATTAACCTAGGTGCAATAGTGCATGCCTGTAATCCTAGCTACTTGGGAGGCTGAGACAGGAGGATTTCTTGAGCCCAGGAGTTTGAGTCCAGCCTGGGCAACATTATAAGACCCCACCTTTTAATAATAAAATAAAGAAGTGGAATTAACAAAGACCTGGATTACTCTATTTCTTCTTGCCCTTCCTGCCTGCATTCCCTTGCTTCTCTCATCTATCTTGCACATTATTGCCTGATTAAATCTTCTTAAAAGACTACTTTCATGTAGTTAATTCTTTAAGAAAAACTTCAGTAGCTCCCCATTCCCTGCTAGATAAAGTATGCCTAGGAGAACAAGTTTGTCATTTAAGGTCCTTCACAATTTAAGGGTCCTGACCTTTTGCTGATCTTACCAACATTATTCCCCTCCTGGATCCTTCTGCCCCAAACAGTTCTTTCTCTACCTTTGTATCATTCCTTAAAGTTAGAAGGCTCTTCCTTGTCTGCTACTTACACCCAATCAGGTTTCAAATGCTATCTCTATTGTGAAACCTAATCTGAACACCCTATCCCAAAATAATCTGTTCTTTCTCTGAATTCCTGGAGCACTTGTCTTAACTCATCTCAAACTTTTTGTTTTGTTTTGTTTTGTTTTGAGATGAGTCTCACTCTGTTGCCCAGGCTGGAATGCAGTGGCACAATCTCAGCTCACTGCAACCTCCACCTCCTGGGTTCAAGGGATTCTCCAGCCTCAACCTCCCAAGTAGCTGGGACTACAGGCACCTGCCATCACACCTGGCTAATTTTTGTATTTTTACTGGAGACAGGGTTTCACCATGTTGGCTGGGCTGGTCTTGAACTCCTGACCTCAGGTGATCCGCGTGCCTCAGCCTCCCAAAGTGCTGGGATTACAGGCGTGAGCCACCACACCTGGCCTCACACTTATTATTAGTTATACTTATGATGAATTACCTGGTACCTTTGAATGTATGTATTTGTGACTGTAATATTAGATATCTGATATATTATAAGGAACCCGAGAAAAATCAGTCATATTAGTCACCTCATTATACATGACCTACGTTTTTAAAATCAGATCATAAATTCCTTGAAGTTAGCCCTGTTTGTTATGTTTGTCTCCCTGATAGTTCCTTGAATCATACCTTATGTAAGAAACACAGTCAATAAACATTCAGTCAAAGGAGGATCACATCTTCTACCAAAGATTCCTAGCCATCCTTGTTCTTTTCTCTCTGGCTAGGCCAAGTTGCTTGTGCTCAGCTGCCTGCACCGGTAATCCTCCACCATCTAGGCTCATGATCTTAGTAACACAACACTCTTGCTCAATCTTTATAGTAAATCGAGGATAAAACAGCATGATGAATTTAAAAACAAGGTGGGAAATTTGGCGGTCTTATGAGATAGATGTGTGGAGGCAGAAAGTAACTGAGAGATGCAGACAAGATGTGAGCAAGGTCAGGTCAGCAAGGGCCTTGCATGATGTTGTACTAAAGAGGTTAGACTTTCCCTCACTATAATTGGGAGAGGTTTTTTGTTTTTTTTGTTTTGTTTTGTTTTGTTTTTGAGACGGAGTCTCGCTTTGTCGTCCAGGCTGGAGTGCAGTGGCACGATCTCGGCTCACTGCAAGCTCCGCTTTCCGGGTTCACGCCATTCTCCTGCCTCTGCCTCCCGAGTAGCTGGGACTACAGGTGC
>NW_012114944.1:589557-593530 GCF_000951035.1 Colobus angolensis palliatus
AGCCAGGATGGTCTCGATCTCCTGACCTCGTGATCCGCCCGTCTCGGCCTCCCAAAGTGCTGGGATTACAGGCTTGAGCCACCGCACCCGGCCAACCCCCCCTTTTTTACACTGTTGGCCACTGCCTTATTCTTGAGACATTTTACATCCTGGGCTTGCAAAACACCTGATTTCCTGCCTACTTCCCACTTCTCTGGCTCTTATACTTTCTCAAACTCCTAAATAAAAGTATTTTTTAGAATTCTATAGTCTTCCTTATATCTCATTGTAGTATATATCCAGCATGACGTCAGCCACTTGCATGGTTTCACAATCATTTAAAATGATTCCTAGGTGTGAATTTCTATCCCAGTCTTTTCGGTCCAAACTCAAATATTCAACTGCTTATAGGACATCTTTATTTGGATGTGTTCTACAAACGCTTCAAATCTGCTTGTCCAAAACTGAGCTTTCTTCTTCCTCATAAACCTGGGCTTTCTCTTCTGTCCTAATTTTCAGTGATAGTATTATCATCTACTAGGAACTTAGGAGGCATTCTTGACCTCTCCACCTCCTTTCTCTTTCACATTCAGTGTACCGTGAAACCCTATCAGTTTTAGATGTTAAAAGAGTATTTTCCTGGAAGAGAGAACATGATGTGATTGAAGACAATAAAATGGGCATGAGAATAGCATACAGGGGAGACCAGCCTGACAGGAGAAAGGTTTTATTGAGGAATACTGGAAAAGATAATTGAATTATTAAGTGGGAGAGTAACTTGAAAGATAACTTAAAGGCCATATAGAGTATTTCAGAGTTTGCGTGGCCACAGAAACCACCAAACATTAGGCAAATGAATGAAATGATCATTTCAGACCATATTTTTTTTTTTTTTTTTTGAGTTGGAGTCCCACTCTGTTGCCAGGCTGGAGTGCAGTGGTGTGATCTCGGCTCACTGCAACCTCCGCCTCTCCTGCCTCAGCCTACCGAGTAGGTGAGATTACAGGCGTGTGCCACCATGCCCGGCTAAGTTTTGTGTTTTTAGTAGAGACAGGGTTTCACCATGTTGGCCAGGATGGTCTCGATCTCTTAACCTTGTGATCCACCTGCCTCGGCCTCCCAAAGTGCTGGGATTACAGGCGTGAGCCACCGCGCCCGGCTACAGGCCACATTTTTAAAGTCAGTCATACCAAAAAAAACGGATGGAGAGATGAGTAGAGCAACTATTACTTTCATAACTGGAAACAACCATTTCTAAGCAGATTTTATTGATGACACGAGGAAAAAAACTTACAAGTTCCAGCTAGAAGCTCAGAAAGTCTGACCTTGAATTTCAATTTAAGTGTGCTAATAAAAAATAAAAATAAATTCTCCTTGAAGAAGGCAAATAGAAAGTATGCATTAGTGATACAGCTAGGAATAAACTGTGTTGGCAATAATTGCAGGAATAATATCATCTGATTGGAAAGTTTTTATAAGGCCAGGTACAGGGACTCACACCTGTAATCTCAGCACTTTGAAAGGCCAAGCCAGGAGCATCACTTGAGCCCAGGAGTTCAAGATCAGCCTGGGCAGCATAGCAAGACCCTGTCTCTACAAAGAATTTAAAAATTCGCTGGGTGTGGTAGTCTGTGTCTGTAGTCCTGGCTACTTGGGAGGCTGAGGCAGGAGGATCCCTTGAGCCCAGGAGTTGAAAGCTGCAGTGAGCTATCATTATGCTGCTACAATCTAGCCTGGGTGACAGAGCAAGATCCTATCTTTAAACACACACACACACACACACACACACACACACACACATGTTTGTATAAGCCATTCCTTAACTATAGATGATCTTTAAATTGAATATATATTTTAATCACCTAATGAACTGTGATGATGATTTCCAAAAACATTTGGATTTCCATATGCCTCAATGAAAAATTAGGTTTAATAAACTATACTATAATGTAGCACACTATATGTCACATTTATATATTGATAAACATGATAATTTCCTTCTTATTTGACTTAGATACTAATTAACTTGGAGTAAATGCACCCACCCCAATCACGTGGTCAGTAAATAGTTAAGTAACTGAGGGAAAAGAAGTACAAATTAGGCAGCTCTACACGCCATGTTTCAAAAGGGAAGGAAACAAAATAGTTAAAACAAACATTGCACGTTTTGAAAATAAACTGTGTTTATGAAACAGAGATCTCAAAAAGTAAAAGGAACCCCACTTTATCTGATGAAAGTGCCAGGAATCTGGAGAAAAGAGTTCAATTTCAGCTTTCAGTTTGGAAATGCAGAAAGACCATGAATTTTAGCACAATAACTGAGAACAAGTAGCAGCCACAGAATGACTAACCTGAGTTAGCAGTTAAAAAGTCTTTAAAAATGATGGATTTGATAGATTTAAAACCAAAGCTTTCCTCTTCCTCTTTGTAATTTTCCTTCTTTCCCCCTTTTTTTCTGATTGCAATTTCAATAATAAAGCTCTATTGAATTCCGAATTACTTACATGAGGTCCTTGAAAGCATGACTCCCTCTGCAGATAACCATAGGTTTCCATCCCAAAAGCACAAGCTGTGTACCCTGGTGTGGTATGAAATAATGAGCAGAGAAGCTGTTCTCTTGTTTTAGCTGCCACGGAGCAGTCACCAATAGGCATCTGAATTCCAGACTAAATCTTAAGCCCCACCTCTCTGAAAAGGAAGAAAAAAAATGTGGCTCTGAACTCTTGTCGAATTCCTGGACAGTAGCTCGAAAGTAGGTGATCAGTCGGCATCTGAGTGTTACTTCCCTGTTTTGGATTTCCCATTCCATCCAATAATTTTACTTTCCACTAGAAAAAGTTGTCTTCTGAGTTTCTGAAGGTAGAAATCTACAAGCAAAATCTCAAGTCTTTTTTCACATTGTTTTCACACATACATATATTCTAAACTTTTTTTTTTTTTTTTGAGATGGAGTTTTGCTCTTGTCTTGCTTTTGGTGCTTAGGGACTCTCACAGGCAGATTGGTAGCAAGGGATACTGACCGATGATCTACTTATCAAACAACTCTCCATTTCACTGGTCAATGCTCATTTGACCACAGGAACAGCCTAGCCTTATCTACCACACAACTTTACATTCCACTTAAGGGAAACTATACTAAAAGGTATCCCCCACAGGCACAGAAATTCTTAGTTAACCATTATATGTTTATAGATTTTGAAGCAAACCATGGTCTGAAGTCTGTTTTATTTTATTTGAAAGAGACTGGGTCTCACTATGTTGCTCGGGCTGATCTCGAACTCCTGGGTTCAAGCAATCCTCTCACCTTGGCCTCCCAAAGTGCTGGGAGTACAGGTGTGAGTCACCATGCCAAAATAACTTATTTTTTTCTTATATTTTTCTTTTTTCTTTTTTCTTCTTGAGACAGAGTCTCGCTCTTATTGCCCAGGCTGTAGTGCAGTGGCACAATCTCGGCTCACTACAACCTTCGCCTCCCAAGTTCAAGCAATTCTCCAGCCTCAGCCTCCCAAGTAGCTGGGATTACAGGTGTATGCCACCACGCCCAGCTAATTTTCGTATTTTTTAGTAGAGACAGGGTTTTGCCATGTTGGCCAGGCTGGTCTTGAACTCCTGACCTCAGATGATCCACCCGCCTTGGCCTCCCAGAGTGCTGAGATTATAGGCATGAGCCACCACGCCTGGCTCATATATTTTCAAATATGTTATATTTTTCAAATATGTTAAAGGTATACAATAACCCTCAACAACACTTTTTGTTAAATCTCTACCCTTTGCTCTTTGTTCCCATCAATTTCCTCACATCCAGTCTGCTCTTTTTTCTCTCTTAACTAAAAAGTCTGTTAAAAAAAAAAAAAAAAGTCGTCTTCTCACCTTCCTCCATCTTTATAGAGAGGCAGGAGAGAACAGTTCTAAGTGTGCCAGGGCAGGACCCTCTTTTTTCAGGCAGATAAAGGAGTGGATCCATGGATAGTATTTTTTTTTTTTTTTTGAGACA
>NW_012114944.1:594176-598881 GCF_000951035.1 Colobus angolensis palliatus
TCACTCAGCCTGTTTTTTTGTTTTTTTAAGACATAGTCTTGCTGTGTTGCCCAGGCTGGAGTGTAATGGCACGATCTCAGCTCAGCAAACTCCACCTCCCGGTTTCAAGTGATTCTCGTGCTTCAGTCTCCTGGGTAACTGGGATTACAGGAGCTCACCATCACACCAGGTTAATTTTTGCATTTTTTATAGAGATGAGGTTTTGCCATGTTGCTCAGGCTCCTGGGCTCAAGCAATCTGCCCTCCTTAGCCTCCCAAAGGGCTGGGATTATAAGCGTGAGCCACTGTGCCCAGCCTGCCCAGTGAAATATTATCCTCTTTTTATTAAATAAGATGTTCTTCACTGTGCTTTATGGGAGAGTGCTAATAATTAAAATTTTGTCTTATAAATTCAATATTAGGGCTGGTTTTTTTTTTTTTTGGAAACGGAAGTCTTGCTCTGTCGCCCAGGCTGGAGTGCAGTGGCACAGTCTCGGCTCATTGCACCCTCCACCTCCTGGGTTCAAGTGGTTCTCCTGCCTCAGCCTCCTGAGTAACTGGGACTACAGGCACATGCCACCATGCCCAGCTTTTTTTTTTTTTTTGGGCGGGGGGGGACGGAGTTTCGCTCTTGTTGCCGAGGCTGAAGTGCAATGGCGTGATCTCAGCTCACTGCAACCTCCACCTCCCAGGTTCAAACAATTCTCCTGCCTCAGCTTCCCTAGTAGCTGGGATTACAGGCATGTGCCACCACGCCCGGCTAATTTTGTATTTTTAGTAGAGACAGGGTTTCTCCATGTTGGTCAGGCTGGTCTCGAACTCCTGACCTCAGGTGATCCACCTGCCTTGGCCTCCCAAAGTGCTGGGATTACAGGCATGAGCCACCGTGCTAGCTCCTAGCTAATTTTGCTATTTTTAGTAGAGATGTAGTTTCAGCATGTTAGCCAGACTGGTCTTAAACTCCTGACCTTAAGTGATCCGCCTGCCTCAACTTCCCAAAGTGCTGGGATTACAGGCATTATCCACCACGCCCATTTTTATTTTTATTTAATTAATTGACTTATTTTAAAATATAAAGATGAAGTCTCACTGTGTTCCCAGGTTGATCTGAAACTCCTGCTCAAGTGATCCTACTGCTCTGACCTCCCAAAGATCTGGGATTACAGGCTTGAGCTGCCATGCCCAGCCTGAGTTGTTATTTTTATTCTGTCAATTTGATAATCTATTTGAAAGCTATAGTCCTTTGATCCAATCCCTACATTGAATTGAGTTAAATAAACATTGGTCTTACTCTGAAAGTCTTAAAGAACCATGTTGATCTTTACTGTAGATTACTTTAATTGGGCTGCATAGGAGTTTTATTCAGAGCATCATCCAGAAAACTTCTAAATATCTTCACACAGTTCTCCTTGTCCTTACAGTTTCCCAGGTGTTAAAAATCTGTGTTCCTCTCCCTCTGCACAGGGTTCTCACCCCATACTGATGCTCTTTTGAATTACCTCCTCCTTCATGCTTCTCTTGAACAGAGACTCATTCTTCAGGGATTCGGGTGAATAAAATTCTCCATTTAGCTACACATCCTTAGAACAAATGTTTAATGAGCACCTACTGTGCGCTCTGTCAAGAATAATCTTTCACATTTGCTTAGGCTTTTTTCTGTCTACAGAATTACTTTCACATTCATTATTTAGAATAGGGATCATCAAATCTTTTCTATAGAGGGCCAGATATTTTTGCAGGCCATGTCTCTGTCACAACTTCTCTGTTCTGCTCTTGTGGTACAAAAGCAGCCATATATAAATGAATGTATAAATGAATGGAGATGGCTGTGTGCCTTTGAGACTTTTTTTTACCAAAACAGATAGTGGCCTGGAATTGGCCCCTGAGCTATAGTACATCAACCACTGACTTAGAACAACTCAGTGAAGTAGAAGTTACCAGTCCTATTTTATAGATGGGGAAAGGAATTGAGGCTCAGAGAAATTAAGTGGTTTACCTGAAGTCACACAAACAAGTTACAAGTGGCTGACCAGATCTCAAACATGGGTCAAAAAATGTGACTGCAAATCACTGCTGTTTCAACCACACCATACCATCTGTCACTCATTCAGATAGCTTGTGTCAAAAGTGACAAGCTTCTTAACCTAGGTGCCACGTTTGAGGAAGAGTTAGATAAATTTTGACGCATCCACAAATCACTATGCAGTTAGTCAACATAATATTTACAATGTGAAGTCATGGAGAAATATGAAATGATGTGAATCAAAAGGTGAGGTACAAGATTACATATAGAGTTGTGCTTGTGTAAAGGAAAAAAGGGAAGTATCTTAGAATATTAACAGTTGTTGCCTTCTTGTAGATGTGAGACGGATTTTTTTGTGTGTTTATTTCTACTTTTTGTGTTTTGCACTTTTTTTTTTTTTTTTTGAGACAGAGTCTCACTCTGTCGCCAGGCTGGACTGCAGTGGCACAGTCTTGGCTGGCTCACTGCAACCTCTGCCTCCCAGTTTCAAGCGATTCTCCTGCCTCAGCCTCCTGAGTAGCTAGGATTACAGGTGTGCACCACCATACCCAGCTAATCTTTATATTTTTAGTAGAGTCCGGGTTTCACCATGTTGGCCAGGATGGTGTTGATCTCCTGACCTCGTGATCCACCCACCTTGGCCTCCCAAAGTGCTGGGATTACAGGCATGAGCCACCATGCCCAGCCTTGCACATTTTTTTTACAATGTGCATTCTTACTTTGTGAGCCAGTAAATAATAAAACTTTGAAAGTGAATGCATCTTGAGGGTGCTTACAATTTACTTTTTTTCTAGGATAAGGTGATTGCATTGGTCACTGACTGGAACAGGAGAAATACATTTCACTTCAGATAAAGCAGAGAATACAGTTTTTAGCCAGGCAAAGCTCTGGTCTGTTTAAGGCTAAGTTTCACAGAATGACAGAGGAAGTTGTGACAAGCCTTGGGCTCTGGGCAGACCTCATTTTTAGCCATGTTGCATGGTCCACCGTAAGTGAACTACTTTAGAGTCCCCTCTTTCCTGAGAGAGCAAGAGAGGAGAGAAGTCTCCTTTGGAGGAGCAAAGATTCCTCCTCCAACTCGCAGCTTTTTTACCCCTGGGTTCTGCAATGATGGCAATATGAACAAACGTTAAATGTGTAGATACTGCAAGTATTATCCACAAGAACATCTAAAAATCATTTGCAATCCATCTTCTTCTAAAAGAGGTTAATGCCATTTATGAGGGTTGTAACATGAAGAATTTTCTCATCACTGGGTTTCAGGCTGCAGATGTAGGGGTCAGATGGGCTAGTAATGAGCAGAGTGCCTGGGCAATACACTGATCCAACATCTGCCTCTTGGTCTTTCCTATTTGTCGAGCACACACAAGAACAAGGACAAGGCCTGCCTGGTTGAAAGGGAAAGGTACAACAGGCTACTTTTAGATCAGACTGTTTGACACTTACGTAAACAGCAAAAGGAGAAGTGGCTCAAGGTGCCAGCTCCTATGGCCTTTGTCCCACTCACCAAAAGGAAAACACCAAAACAAAAGGGGTCAGGTGACTGCAAGGCAAGCCATGGGACACCCTTTCGAGAAGCTCATTCTTAGCTGCAGCTAAGGGCTTTAGTATTCTGCAGCTCTATTCTGAGGAGGCCATGGCATAAAACCCTAATCTCATCAGAACCTGGAAGGCATAAGAAATCATCTCATAATAGCCTTCCAGGGAAGATAGGAACGTGAATGGGAGATGGCATACATGCCACCATCCTGTCATGTTAACGTATCTTTAAATAGAAATACACAGAAAATAAGGTTACGTATTGGTTGGTTGACAAAAATGGCCAGAAGCTTGTAGGAACCTAACCCTGTATTTCCCTTAAGAGCAATAATTCAGTATTCACTTATTCAGCATTCACAGCAACTTTATAGAACATAACTACCATGAAGAATGAGAACTGGCTATATTATTATGAATACAGGAATGTAGTTTGGGCTTCACACACAGCCCCAAAAGGGCTCCAAGGACTCTCCCTCCCTCCTCCAAGGTCCCCAGACCACACTTTGATAACTATTTCTGGTAGACTATAAACTATGGCCGACTAGGGGTCAGCCATAGCTATTTTGTTCCTCTTCACATTTCCAGAATCTTGCATAGTGCCAGGCATATATTGTGAGTTAAGTTAAAATGGGCTGGGGGTAAGATTTTTGTAAGAAAATTAAACCTGAGAGAGGAGAGACAGAATGGTCCCTTTGGTGCTAAAGGTCTGTTCAGCCTTGATTTTTTTTTTTTTTTTTTTCTTAACGACAGGGCTCACTCTGGTGCCCAGGCTGGAGTGCAGGGGCAAAATCTCAGCTCGCTGCAACCTCTGCCTTCAGGCTCAAGTGAGCCTCCCACCTCAGTCTCCTGAGGAGCTGGGACTACAGGCACGAGTCACCACACCCAGCTGATTTTTTGTATTTTTTTAGAGACAGGGTTTCACTATGTTGCTCAGGCTGGTCATGAACCCCTTGGCTCAAGCAGTTTACCAGCCTTGACCTCCCAAAGGGCTAGGATTACAGGCATCCACCATTGCACCTAGCACAACATATATACCTTAATTTTTTTTTTTTCTTTTTGAGACAGAGTTTCACTGTGTCACCCAGGCTGGAGTGCAGTGGTGCGATCTTGGCTTACTGCAACCTCTGTCTCCTGAGTTCAAGAGATTTTCCTGCCCCAGCCTCC
>NW_012114944.1:601111-601533 GCF_000951035.1 Colobus angolensis palliatus
GTGCCCGGCCAATGTATTTCTTAAATAATAGGGCTTGAAAGTCAAAATTACTCTTTGATCCATGAGCTGTGGACTGGATGTTGTGTTAGCAGGCATGAAAACAACATTCATCTCTTTGTACATCTCCAGCAGAGCCCTTGGGTGACCAGGTGAACTGTCAAAGAGCAGTAATTTTCTGAAAGCCATCTTTTTTTTTTTTTTTTTTTTCTGAGCAGTAAATCTCAATAGTGGGCTTAAAATATTCAGTAAACCATGCTAATTAACAGATAAGGTGTCATCTAGGCTTTGCTATTCCATTTATAAAGTACAAGAAGAGTAGCTTTAGTATAACTTTTTTTTTTTTTTGAGACAGAGTTCACTGTGTTGCCTAGGCTGGAGTGCAGTGGTGTGATCCCAGCTTATGGCAACCTCCACCTCCCGGG
>NW_012114944.1:603405-605206 GCF_000951035.1 Colobus angolensis palliatus
CGAGCCACCGCGCCCGGCGCCAGCCTGTTCTTTAAAGCTTTGAAGCCAGGCATTGACTTCTCCTCTCTAGCTATGAGGGTCCTACATGGCCGCTTCATCCAAGAGAAAGCTGTTTATCTACATTGAAAAAATCTGTTGTTTAGCACAGCTGCCTTCATCAGTGATCTTAGCCAGATTTTCTGGATAACTTGCTGCAGCCTCTACATCAGCACTTGCTGCTTCACCGCACACTTTTATGTTATAGAGCTGGCTTCTTTCCTTCAATCTGATGAACCAGCCTCTGTTAGCTTCCAAGTTTTCTTCTACAGATAACCTCACCTCTCTCAGCCTCCCCATAATTGAAGAGTTATGGCCTTGGTCTGGATTAGGCTTTGGCTAAAGGGAATGTTGTGGCTGGTTTGATCTTCTATCCAGACTACTCAAAATTTCCCCATATCAGCAATAAGGAAGTTTTGCTTTCTTATAATTCATATGTTCACTGGAGTGACACTTTTAACTTCCTTCAACAACTTTTCCCTTACATTTACAACTTGACTAACCGGCACAAGAGGAGTACCTTTTGGCTGATCTCAGCCTTCGACATGCCTTCCTCACTAAGCTTAATCATTTGTAGCTTTTGATTTAAAGTGAGAGACGTGCGACTCTTCCTTCCACTTGAACACTTAGAGGCTATTGTAGGATTATTAATTGGCTTAACTTCAATGTTATTGTGTCTCAGGGAATGGGGAAACCGAAGGAAGTGGGGAGAGAGATGGGGGAATAGCCGGTTGGTCAGTCAAGCAATCAGAACACACATATTTATTAAGTTTGCTGTCTTATATGGGTGCAATTTGTGGCACCTCAAAACAATTAGAATAGTAACATCAAAGGTCACTGATCACCCTAACAGATACAATAATTAAAATGTTTGGGCTAGGCACAATGGCTCATGCCTGTAATCCCAGCCCTTTGGGAGGCTGAGGCTGGAGGATCACTTGAGTCCAGGAGCTCAAGACCAGCCTGGACAACATAAGGAGACCCTGTCTCTACAAAAAATAAAAAAATTGGTGGCATGTGTCTGTAGTCCCAGCTACTCAAGGGGCTGAGGTGGGAGGATTGTTTGAGCCCAGGAGATTGAGGCTACAGTGATCACACCGCTGCACTCCAGCCTGGGCAACAGAGCGAGACCCTGTCTTGAAATAATAATCACAGTCATAGTTATAATAATGAAAAAGTTTGAAATGCTGTGAGAATGATCAAAATGTGACAGAGAGATGTGAAGTGAGCACATGCTGTTGGAAAAATGGCACCGATAGCCTTGCTCCAGGCAAGATTGCCACAAACCTTCCATTTGTAAAACGTGCAGCATCTGCAAGGTGCGATAAAGCAAAGCACAATAAAATGAGTTATGCTTGGACTCACAGAGCATAACACGGGGATAAATAAGCACAAATCTATACTGATTAAACATCTTGATTATTGAAGTGGATTTTATGGTATAATTTTTTTAAGACACAGGATATGGAATCAGACCTAACACATTTTCTAGTACTGAGTTAACATGTAAACTTTTAGCTACTCTAGATTGGAAAATGTAACATAATTGTTCGTTATCTTTTCTTATACAAACAAACAAGACTAGGCCTTAGGTCTGTGGCTTTAATGAAATAGTAATTTGTCATTCTTTATGTCAAATTTAGCCCCTGCTTTACTTTCTTTGCTTTCTGTTTTTTTTTTTTTTTTTTTTTTTTTGAGACAGTCTCACTCTGTTGCCCAGCCTGGAGTGCAGTGACGCAATCTCAGCTCACTGCAACCTTCGTCT
>NW_012114944.1:605316-634041 GCF_000951035.1 Colobus angolensis palliatus
AGTGATCGACCCACCTCGGCCCCCCAAGTGCTGGGATTACAGGCATGAGCCCCCACACCCAGCCCCTTGCTTTACTTTCATTTGGCGTATGGTTTTTTCCACAGTGACAACCAACAAATGAAACTGTGGCACCTTTGAAAGAGACTCTGCAGTTAGATTTCAGCTCTAATATCCCACACACCTGTATCCTTGCATCATGTGAGGGGGAGCAGGTGCAGGCACCGAGCAGATTCCTAGAAATCAGTGACCACAGGGCATGTTTTCAGAGAGGTGAAATGATGGGAAATTATTGAGCAGACAGTGAACTTCTGGAGGGCAGGAACTTCTAGGAGCCCCCAGCACTTCAAGTGCCCAACTCCTAGTAGATACACAATAAATGCTTGTGACTTGAGAGACAGTGGCAGCAGGTGGGCCCAGGGCTGAGGCGAGGGATGAAGGCCTTCTAGACCTGAGAGAGAGAGAATAAAGATGACATATTTGGAGCCTGGGGTCTGCAGAGTGAAGCACAAAGGACTGGGGTGCAGAGCAGGGAGGAGATGCCGGCTAGTGGTGGGGACACAGAGCTGAGCTACTGTGGCAGAGCAGAACCCAGGCAGGAGGTGGGAGGAGACCAACAGGAAGGGGTCCCTGAGGAAGTGAGGACTGCCTCTGGCCTCCCTCCTAGTGTGTGTGCAAGTGCATGGTGGGGACCCACCGCCCTGCAGAGAAGTCAGATAGACAAGCTTCTTGCCATTTCCCAGTTGTATTAGCTTCCTGTGGCTCCCATAGCCAATTGCCACGAACTGGTGTCTTAAAACAGTAGACATTCATTCTCTCACAGTTCTGGAGGCCAGAAGTCCAAAATCAAGGTGTTGGCAGGCCACGCTGCCTCTGGAGGCTCTTAGGGAGGATTCTTCTTTGCCTGTTCCAGATTCTGGTGGCTGGAGGCATTCCTTGGCTTACTTGGTTTGTGGCCACATTACCCCAATCTCTTCACCTTCACATAGCCTTCATCTCTTTGATATGTCTCTCCTTTCTCTCTCTCTCTCTCTCTCTCTCTCTTTTTGTAAAATAGAGATGGGGGTCTTGCTATGTTGCCTAGGCTGATTTGAACTCCCGGCCTCCAGCGATCCAGCGTGAGCCACCATGGCAGCCTGTGTGTCTTTTTTTTTTTTTTTTTTTGAGATGGAATTTCACTCTTGTCAACCAAGCTGTTGTGCAGAGGCCCAATCTCGGCTCACTGCAACCTCTGCTTCCCAGTCTCAAGCGATTCTCCTGCCTCAGGCTCCTGAGTAGCTGGGATTACAGGCTCCCATCACCACGCCCAGCTAATTTTTGTATTTCTTTTTAGTAGAGATGGGGTTTCACCACGTTGGCCAGGCTGGTCTCAAACTCCTGACCTCAGGTGATCCACCTGCCTCGGCCTCCCAAAGTGCTGCGATTGCAGACGTGAACCACCAAAGCCGGCCTCGTGTGTCTTTTATAAGGACACTTATTATTAAGTTGAGGGCTTTCCTGGAGAATCCAGAATAATCTCCTCATTTCAAGATCCTTTCTAACATCTTCAAAGACTCTTTTTTTCAGATAAGATAACACAGGTTCCAGGGATTGCTGTGATGGTTAATTTTTTATGTCAAGTTAACTGGGCCGTGGTACCCAGATATTTGGTCAAACATTGCTCGGATGTTTATGTGAGAGTGTTTTGGGTGAGATTTGCCTTTAGACTGATGGACTTTGAGTAAAGTGAATTGCCCTCCATGTGATTGGGCTTTAATCAGTTGAAGGCCTGAATCAAGCAAAAGGCTGACCTTCCCAAGCAAAAGGGAATTCTGCCAGCAGATGGCCTTTGGACCTCATCTGCAATATTGACTTTTCCCAGGTGTCCAGCCTAACTGCCTTTGGACTTGAACCGCAGCTCCTTCCTGGGTCTCCCCCGTCAGATTTTGAATTCATCAAGCTCCCACAATTGTGCGACCCAATTCCTTAAACTAAGTTTATAGATTCTGTTTCTATAGAAAACCCTGGCTAATGTAGGGGGTTGTTCTATTGAGGTCTTCAACTGATTAGGTAAAGCCCACCCACCATTCAACCCACTCTGCCAATATTTAACCTACAGAAATGCTTTTCAAACCTGAATGTGTATATGGTCTTGCTCAAGTGCAGATTCTGATCCAGTAAGCCTGGAATTCTCCATTTCTAACAAGCTCCCAAGGGATGCTGGTGCTGCTGGTTAGAGTGATCAACTCATCCCGGGACTACCCCAGTTTTAGCACTGAAAGTCCCTTGTCCCAGAAAACCTCTGAGCTCCAGGCAAATCGGGATGGTTGGTCATCCTACTGCTGGTCCACGAACCATACTTTGAGTAACAAGGAGTTAGAGATCTCTGTAGTAAGGGAAAATCATAAAAATTCAGCGCTTCCTCAAACATGGGGATGAGTGTAAAAGTATATACCCCAGTGGATAAATCCATTGGTCCCAACATAAAGTGTCATGGATAGTGGTACATTTACTCCCCAAAGGTCTCCCCTTTCCAGTGCTTTTATTTCTTTGAATTTTCTATCAGAACAGGATGAAAGCTTCAATCAGGGTGATTTCTTATCAAATTCCCCCACAGTAGCTCAGCAGAAGGTCTTGCCACTGACTTCATGAAGACAGGGAAACTCCTAGGCAAACTCCCTTGTCCTTCCTCTCCCAAGCTGAACATTGCTGTATACACTGACTGCTCTCTTGTACTCAGCTGGCAGAGTAGAAAGGAGCAAGCTTTAAAGTCAGCAGAGCTTAGTTTGAATTCTGCCTCTGCCATTTACAGTTGATTGATCTTGGACAAGTTAACTTCTCTAAGGTTGATAATACTTCTGGAGGAATAAATTTCAGAGGGCTGGGAGCAGGTGAAGGAGACACCTAGGCAAAGTGCACATTGACCACCTGACATTTAATGAGTTTCCTTCCTCTCTGCCACCCAGGCAGAAGGTGATGTAGGCCCTTGTGGGTGACGCAGGCAGTGGGGGAGACAGTGCACCTCGGGCTCAATGCTGTACCAAGCACTGCTTGTAATATTATTTTACCTATTCCTTCCTTCTTTCTTTCTCTTTTTTCTCTTTCTCCCTCTTTCTCTTTCTTTCTCTTTCTCTTCCTTCTTTTTCTCTCTTTCTCTCTCCCTCTTTCTTTTTTCTTTCTCCTTTTTTCTTCTTTCTCTCTCTCTTCTATTTCTCCCCCTTTCTTCACTCCATCTCTCTCTTTTTTCTCTTTATTTCTGCCCCATTTCTTTATCTCCTCTTTCTTTCTCTTCCTTTCTTTCTCTTTTTTCTCTCTCTCCCTCTTTCTTTCTTTCTCCTTTCTTTTTCCTTTCGAGATAGGGTCTTACTCTATCACCCAGGCTGGAGTGCCACTGTGAGTCTGGCTCACTGCAGCCTTAACCTCCGAGTTCTATTTATATCTTTCTTGAAGTCAACTTTAAGTCAATTCATTTTTTTAAACTTAGCCTTTTCTAACCAATATTATTTGTGAAACCATGGGCTTAACATGCCAATCATATATTTTGTTCCAATGCACAGTAAATACATTTAGTCATTCATTCAAGAGATATTTAGGGCTGGGTGTAGTGGCTCACACCTGTAATCCCAGTACTTCGGGAGGCTGAAGTAGGCGGATCACCGGAGGTCAGGAGTTCAAGGCCAGCCTGGCCAACATGGAAACCCCGTCTCTACTAAAAATACAAAAATTAGCCGGGTATGGTGGCAGGTGCCTGTACTCCCAGCTATTCAGGAGGCTGAGGCAGGAGAGTCATTTGAACCCAGGAGTGGGAGGTTGGAGTGAGCCAAGATCACATCACTGTACTCTAGCCTAGGTGACAGAGAGACATTCCGTCTCGAAAAAAAAAGAGAGAGAGAGAGAGATTTAGAGTGTCTTTTATGCTCTCAAAGGGATAAACATGCTAGTTATATAAAATATATAACTCATATACATTATAATGAATACATTCAAGTAGTCATGCATTCAGCAGCTGTGGAGGGTGCCTTTTTATGTTAGGACAGCCTGGCACACTTCTAAGCTCTTGAGCACTTGTGCTGATCCCAGACCCCAGTCTGAGAAGAGCGATGACTTAGGAAGTTCCGTGATATATTTACCGAGGACCCAAGTCAGGGTGCACCCAGTCCCAGGCCTAGTGCTGGAAGCTTTTCTTCTTCATCTGCCTCCATGCAGTGGGCAGGAGGGAAGTCAGAAGGCATAAAGGGATCTATTTTAGGGCCTGGATTCTTGTGTTCACTTCTCATCTCATTCTCCCTTATAGGTAACTGCAGGAAAAAATGGACTAAAGCCTGCCCTGTGGGTTTGGCTAGCGTGTGTGTGTGTGTGTGTGTGTGTGTGCGTGTGTGTGTGTGTGTATTTTCTTTCTTTCTCTTCCTTCATGTCCTCTTTCCAGGCACCCCCATGAGTCAATTGGCTCAGGACAAGCCAGCCACACTCACACTTTTTATTTTCCCTACAGGCCTTCATCCTTCTCCCAACATTGCTTTGGTCTCCAGGCCCATGCACTGCTAAGATCCCAAGATTCAGACTGGGGGATAGGAGTTGAGGAGATGCCACCTTTAGGCTGAGCTGGGAGCTTCTGTCCACCTTTATCAGACTTGATCAGACTTTGCACCCTGGGGTATCACCCTCTGCTTCAATTAACACAGCAGCTTCCCACCTTCGCGTGCTTTTCCAAGGCTCCTCCTTCAAGGGGGACTTGGCTCAGTCAATTATTTCCTTCGCCTTTTGCATGTTCAGTGTCTTCCTTTCTTCTCGAGGCTTCCCCTCTGTGGCCCAACATGTTCCTCCATGGCAAAAACAAAAACAACCAGCCTAAGCCAGTTCTCTCTACCCTCCTACCCTCTGCACGTCAGTGCTGCCTCCTCCCTCCCTTTCATGGTGCTGATATGGTGAGAGTGCAATACCCTCAGCAGCGCCTAACAGTCAGCAGTGAGTGCTCAGAACCCACACCCACCTCTGCGGCCGATGACCCTCTCTTTGGCTCTGGCCCCAGCTGGCCTCGTGCTGTTCCATTTCAAGGTTTTTCCTGGCTCATCTTCGTGCCCCCTCCCCTGAGGGTCCGGGAGGTCTGTATCCTCTGGCCGCCTCTCCTCTCTCCTTGCACTACTCCTCTCTTGGAGCAACGCCGTCTGTGCCACCTTCTCACCTTCCACACCACACACCTTCAGCCTTCACTGAGAAGAGAGCAGGGCTGCAGCATCTTGTTTCATTCTCATCCCTCATGGAGCCAAGAACTAAAAATGGAAAAGGAGAAAGCCTCCTGACAAGGCCACTGGCAAGTTCAGTGGGAACAACTCAGGTTTTCAGAAGGAAGTGTGGTCTCTGGAGCCAGCGGGTTCAGAAGAACAAAGAGATTTATCAAGAATGAGACATACCAGACCAGTTGTGTTGCTTTCCATTGACAGGAAGCAAATCAGCTGCTCAGGAAAAGGTCAAACGTGGCACCTGGTCTCAGAGAGGTGTCTGTCAAAGGCTGTCATACAGCCCTATGGACAAGAAGGAGACCTGGGCCAGGAGAGAGTGATGCAAAACCATTTGTCCCAAGGAGTTGTAGATGGGACTTAGGGAAAGGAGGGGCTCCAGAGGCACCGTGATAGTGTCAGAGTGACTGCAGGGTCCTCAGGAGATGTTGAGGGAAAAGAAAGGGCTGGGACATGCCCTAAGATTTCTGTGCACAGGCACTGGTCCCCTCTGCTGATTCAGGGCTCCCCTAACACAGCCACCCTCATCACAAGTAATGATACCAGGAAGTGGCAAAACCTGTTACAACATCAGCAGGGCGGGGCGTGGAGGCTCATGCCTGTAATCCCAGCACTTTGGGAGGCCAACACAGGAGGATCACTTGAGGCCAGGAGTTCGAAACCCCTTTTCTACAAAAAATACAAAAATCAGCCAGGCTTGGTGGCGCACGCCTGTAGTCCCAGCTACTTGGGAGGCTGAGGTGGGAGGATTGTTTGAGCCTGGGAGATCGAGGCTGCAGTGAGCTATGATTGCACCACTGCACCAAAGCAAGACCCTGTCTCAAAAAGCAACAGACAAAAAACACATGAGCAGGTTCTGACTGCGGCCGCAGAGAGCTCCGTGCTTTCCCATTCAGCAAGCAGGCGCCCTGCAGAGAGCGCCTCTGCTTTCCCAGAGCCACCCCCAGTGCTGCTGGAGGCCCAGATTCCTTCAAATGACCTGGGCAGCCCCGCTGGAATGCAGTGTGACAACAGAAACAGGTAGGCTGCCTGGGGAAAACCATGCAGGCGTCCCCAGGCTCTGATTTGGTAACTGCAGATATTCTTTGATAAATTGTGGAACCATTAGGCACAGGCATTAGGTCTGGGCAGTGTGTGTGTGCGCATGGGGAATCTGTTTATGAGAATATAAAATAAAACGTGCAAACACAGGAGAAGTAGAAGATACAGGTGGCAGGGTAGAGTGAGAACTGAAGTCAGGACTAGGGAGATGGAGAGGGAAATGAAGCCTGAAGAAACTGTGGCCAAAGCCAGCAAATCTTGTATGTGTAGGATCTCCATGAACTGTCCTGAAATTTCCAAGAGAAGGAGACATCTATCAAGTAGAAGACAAAAAGGGATGCTGACCGGGGAGGCCAGACACTGGTTGGTAGAGCCCATGACTGGAGAAGCAAGAGCAGCACAAGGTCCCTGAGGGGTGGTTAAGAGCAGCTGGTGGCCAGGCATGGTGGCTCATGCCTGTAATCCCAGCACTTTGGGAGGCCGAGGCAGGTGGATCACTTGAGGTCAGGAGTTCGAGACCAGTCTGGCCAACATGGCGAAAACCCATCTCTACTAAAAATACAAAAATTAGCCAGGCGTGGTGGCGGGTACCTGTAATCCCAGCTACTTGGGAGGCTGAGGTGGGAGAATTACTTGAACCTGGGAGGCAGAGGTTGCAGTGAGCCGAGATTGTGCTATTGCACTCCAGCCTGGGTGACAACAGTGAGACTCTGTCTCAAACAAACAAGCAAACAAACAAAGAGCAGCTGGAGGCTGGGCATGGTGGCTCATTCCTGTAATCCCAGCACTTTGGGAGGCCGAGACGGGAGGATCACGAGGTCAGGAGATCGAGACCATCCTGGCTAACACGATGAAACCCCGTCTCTACTAAAAAATACAAAAAACTAGCCGGGCGAGGTGGTGGGCGCCTGTAGTCCCAGCTACTCTGGAGGCTGAGGCAGGAGAATGGTGTAAACCCGGAAGGCGGAGCTTGCAGTGAGCTGAGATCCGGCCACTGCACTCCAGCCTCGGGGACAGAGCGAGACTCCGTCTCAAAAGAAAAAAAAAAAAGAAAAGAAAAGCAACTGGAGGCCAAGTGTGGTGGTTCACACCCGTAATCCCAGCACTTTGGGAGGCCAGGACAGGAGAATTGCTTGAGCCCAGGAGTTTGAGACCAACTTGGGTGAAATCCCTTCTCTACAAAAACAAACAAAAATTATCTGGGTGTGTGGCCGGGCGCAGTGTCTCACGCCTGTAATCCCAGCACTTTGGGAGGCCAGGACAGGAGAATTGCTTGAGCCCAGGAGTTTGAGACCAACTTGGGTGAAATCCCTTCTCTACAAAAACAAACAAAAATTATCTGGGTGTGTGGCCGGGCGCAGTGTCTCACGCCTGTAATCCCAGCACTTCGGAGGCCGAGGTGGGCGGATCATGAGGTCAGGAGATTGAGACCATCCTGGCTAACACAGTCAAACCCTATCTCTACTAAAAATACAAAAAAATTAGCCAGGTGTGGTGGCGGGCGCCTGTGGTCCCAGCTACTCGGGAGGCTGAGGCAGGAGAATGGCGTGAACCCCGGAGGCGGAGCTTGCAGTGAGCTGAGATCGCACCACTGCACTCTAGCCTGGGCAGCAGAGCGAGACTGCATCTCAAACAAACACAATTAGCTGGTGCCCCAAGTCTCAGCTACTTGGTGGGCTGAGACAAGAGGATCCCTTGAGTCCATGAGGCCGAGGCTGCAGTAAGCTGAGATTGTGCCCCTGCACTCCAGCCTGGGTGACAAAGTGAGACCCTGTCTCAAAAAAAAAAAAAAAAAAAAAAGGCAGCCGGCACCTTGCTACCTTCCCATCTCTCTTCTGTTATGGGGTGGGGGTTCACAATCAAGACAAATAATTTAAATAGTTTTTTCCTCCAGATTTTCTTTCTTTTTCTTGACGATAAACTTATTTTTCATAAAATATATCAAGTATAGAGGCAAAAATAGAGAAAAATATAACAACCAAGCTTTTAAATATTAGCATTATGCTGGCTGGGCATGGTAGCTCACAGCTTTAATCTCAGCACTTTAGGAGGCCAAGGCAGGAGGATCACTTGAGGCCAGCAAGACCAGCCTGCGCAACATAGTGAGACTCCCATCTCTACAAAAAATAAAAAATTAGGTATGGTGGCACATACATGTGGTCTCAGCTAATCAAGAGGCTGAGGTGGGAGAATTGCTTTAGTCCAGGAGGTTGAGGCTTCAGTGAGCTGTAATCACACTACCACACTCCAGCCTGAACAACAGAGCCAGATCCATCTCAAAAAATAAAAAAGTTAGCATTATTCCATTTTGCATCAGATATTATTTATTTTTTATTATTTTTTAAGATGGAGTCTCACTCTCTTGCCCGGGGTGGAGTGCAGTGGCGCAATCTCAGCTCACTGCAACCTCTACCTCCCAGGTTCAAGTGATGCTCTTGTCTCAGCCTCCCGAGTAGCTGGGATTACAGGTGCATGTCACCATGCCTGGCTAATTTGTATATTTTTAATAGACACAGGGCTTCACCATGTTGGCCAGGGTGGTCTTGAACTCCTGACCTCAAGTGATCTGCCTACCTTGGCCTCCCAAATGCTGGGATTACAGGTGTGAGCCACCAGGCCCAGCCAAATCTTATGTTTTAGATAGTCAATATCACAGATACAGTGGAGGGACCTACTCTCTGTTTCTCTTTTTTGTTTTTTTTTTTTTTTTTTGAGACAGAGTCTCACTCTGTCGCCCAGGCTGGAGTGCAGTGGCACGATCTCAGCTCACTGGAAGCTCCGCCTCCTGGGTTTACGCCATTCTCCTGCCTCAGCCTCCCAAGTAGCTGGGACTACAGGCACCCGCCACCTCGCCTGGCTAGTTTTTTGTATTTTTTAGTAGAGATGGGGTTTCACCGTGTTAGCCAGGATGGTCTCAATCTCCTGACCTCGTGATCCTCCCGTCTCGGCCTCCCAAAGTGCTGGGATTACAGGCTTGAGCCACCGCGCAGAAACACTCTCTGTTTCTAAGAGGCTACCTCAGTTCTGTCAGCTTCTGGTCATTCTTGCGCCTTCTGGCCATGGAGTACAAATCCTTTTGAGAATCACAGCACATAGGTCTTTTTTCTTCTATACTTAAAGAGTTCATTTTGTCTGGTATGTACATAGGTCTTGATGTAGGAAGGCAGGTACTGAAGGGAATGCTCTTGCTCACGAAGGGAGGCAGAGGGCGGAAGGTGGGTGTATGAGGGAAGATCTGTTGCTAACTTGAGGTCTAAAGAAACAAAGATGCCTTCAAGCTGTCCCTATGTAATTAAGAGCACCCGCCCAAGCACTGGCCCAGTTTTTCTTGTTTATGACTTTAATCTTGCTGGTTGTCCTTTCATTCACATGTTTACTGAATTGTTCACCCTTTTTATGGTATGCCCTTTTAACCACCAGGGTTCATGAACCATTATTGTAATTTTCCACTTATGTGACTTGATCTGCAGATGGGTGTTACCATACTTACTCAAATATTTCCTGCTTATTCCTGCAAAATTAGGACAAAGATCTCAAAGATTTTCTGAGGAATAAGTGAGATAATGTCTGTGTATTTAGCACAGAAATTGGCAATATACAGAGCCTAGTAAATGCTTTTCCCCCTCTTTTCTAATTTCTCATACAACGTCTGTTTAAAACTCCATTAGAATTATCAGAGTTGCCAACAAGCACTGCAGATAGAGTTTCTGGAAACTACTTTTGGTCCATTTGTGAAAATTGTGGCATTTACTTTCTTCTGATTAGCCTAGCAATTGGAAAACCTGGAGGAATTAACAGTGTTAAAGTGTAATATTTTAAGATGTAAAAACAAGGGCCAGTCGCAGTGGCTCACACCTTTAATCCCAGCACTTTGGGAGGCTGAGTTGGGCTGATCTCTTAAGACAGGAGTTTGAGACCAGCCTGGGCAACATAGTGAAATCTCATCTCTACAAAAACATACAAAAAAATTAGCCAGGTGTGGTGGCATGAGCTTATGGTCCCAGCTACCAGGGAGGCTGAGGTGGGAAGATTGCTTAAGCCTGGGAATTGCTTGAGGCTGCGGTGAGCCAAGATCGTGCCACTGCATTCCAGCCTGGGTGACAGAGTGAGACCCTGTCTCAAAAAAAAAAAGATTCAAAAACATGGTTTTGTGCAAATATAGAATCAACAGAGGTCAAAGATTTTATTCAATTCAATTAATGAGGGCACTGGTAAGATGTTAAGATTATTTCAAAGGGAATTTGAGGAACAGAGAGGCAAAGAGAAAAGACAAAACGGTTTTGCAAATAGATGCAAAACTGATTAATATCCTACAGTGCAATAAAATGTAATGTTTGGTGTTCTCTCTTCTGCAGAGGAGAAATCAATTGTATCTTTATCAGGCAAAATTTATTTGCATTGCTATGGATAAGAATTTGCCTTACCATCAGATTTTTTTTACAATTTTACTTCAATTCCTACGAAATTATAAAATAACCTAGTCAATAAGAAATCAGTTAAATTGTACAACCCTATAAAATCCAAAAATTCCAGAAATTCCAATAGGCAGTAATAACAATTCCATTGAAAGGAAACCTAGTAATCTCCTTTGCCCATTTCCATATCTTGGATAATTTTCTCTGGCAATTCTTATGCATTAAGGATGTGGTCTAGGAGGAACCCTTGGAATTTTCTCACTCTGGATTGTGAAACCACAAAGTCAGCCTGGAGCTGCCTATATCTGGACACCTAAGCTCCTGTCAGAGCCAGTTTATTATTTCCAGTCACTCATTACTGGGATTCTCCTCTCCCTGGGGCGTTATGAAGGTAAAGAGAGGGTTCTTGGGCAGTCACTTTCAGCATTAACCGTTTTATTCCCACATTTGGCAATAGGGCTTGCCGTCCATTATTTATGGCCTCTGTCTTAGTCTGTTTTGTGTTGCTATAACATGATACCTCAGACTGGGAAATTTATGAAGAAAATCAGTTTATTTCTCACAGTTCTGGAGTCTGGGAAGTTCAATATCAAAGTGTCAGCATCTGACAAGGGCCTTCTTGCTGAGTCATCCCATGGCAGAAGCCAAAAGAGCAAGAGAGAGAGAGACAAGTGAGCAAAAGGAAGCCAAACTCACTTTTAAAACAGCCCACTCTCGAGATAACTAACCCACTCCCTCAAAAATGACATTAATCCTCTCAAGAGAGCAGAGCACTTATGACCTAATCACCTTATTAGGCCCCACCTCCTGACACTGTTGCATTGGGGATTAAGTTTCCAACACACAAGTTTTGGGGGACACATTCAAACCATAGCAGCTTCCTTCCAAAACTTGTCTCAACTGCCCAAAGCCTTTTCCAGACTCTTCTTCTACTTGCAAACCCTCCATTCAAACCAATGAAACAGTTAATATAATCTTAAATTTGCAAAAACCATGTGGTTTGTTAAACAATTAATTATGCACAATGTTGAAACATCTCTTGTATCACATTTTTAAACTTGTCTATCATTTTTTTGAGTGTTCTTATGTCTTGTGTTTTCAATGAAGTTGCACTTCTAGAATAGATACCAGAAATTTTTCTCCTCTACCACCACCCCATATTAGGTGTTAGGTTTTTGTTTTTGTTTTTTTCTTAGATGGATTCTCACTCTGTCACCAGGCTGGAGTGCAGTGGCGCGATCTTGGCTCACTGCAACCTCTGCCTCCCAGGTTCAAGCGATTCTCCTGCCTTGGCCTCCTGAGTAGCTGGGACTACAGGTGCCCACCACCATGCCCAGCTAGTTTTTGTATTTTTAGTAGAGACAGGGTATCACCATAGTGGGCAGGCTGGTCTCGAACTTCTGACCTTGTGATTCACCCACCTCGGCCTCCCAAAGTGCTGGGATTACAGACGTGAGCACCATGCCCGGCCCTGATTTTTTTGTTTTTTTTAATATACAGATGGGGTCTCATTATGTTGGCAAGAGTGGTCTTGAACTCCTGGCTTCAAGCAATTCTCCTGCCTTGGCCTCTCAAAGTGCTGAGATTACAGGCTTAAGCGACCATGCCTGGCATAGGTGTTAGCTATTTTGTATTAAAGGGCTAGAAAAAAGGGCTCAGAAAAAATCTTTGACTTCTCAATACCTTCACAATAGTGTGCCAACTCTTACCAGAGAGTCCAAGTTCCCCCTCAATATTTTCCACCTTCTTGTGCCAGGCCAAATGCTTACCCCCACATATTTCTTTTTGCATCTCTGTATCTACGCTCCCAACTTGGAATGCTCTTTTACTTTACTTTCAGGGCATAATTCAAACACTGCCTCTTCCATGAAGTCTTCCTTGATCCCTCTAATTAGAAGTTACCACGTGACTTGCCTTGTCCTGTAAAGATCTCCAGTGAGATGACACAGGACACAGGCGTGGAGCCAGACTGCCTGAATTCACTTATTAGTTTTGTGATCTTTGGCAAGTTATTGTAGGAGACCAGCATATGCCAGCACGAAATATGCCTCCTTAGCATAAGGATTATTTTGAGCTGATGATTTTGAGAAGTTACAGATACAGGAGAAGCTCTGAAAACAGTAGAAATTACCCTTTTGTAAGGGAAATTTAATCTATAAAGGAAGTCTTCATTTGTTTTTGTTTTTGTTTTTTTGTTTTTGTTTTTTTTTGAGACAGAGTCTCGCTCTGTCGCCAGGCTGGAGTGCAGTGGCATGATCTCAGCTCACTGCAATCTCCGCCTCCCAGGTTCAAGCAATTCTGCTGCCTCAGCCTCCTGAGTAGCTGGGACTATAGGTACATGACACCATACCCAGCTAATTTTTGTGTTTTTTGCAGAAACGGAATTTCACCATGTTGACCAGGCTGTTCTCAAACTAGTGACCTCAGGTGATCCACCCACCTCGGCCTCCCAAATTGCTGGGATTACAGGCATGAGCCACCACGCCTGGCCGGAAGTGTCCATTTGTAAGGGTGTCTTCCTTTCTGTACCAGGAAAAGCAGGATGATTCTAAATCATTAGGAACTCATCAGTATAGATGGCTCTGGCTTAAATCTGTGCAGCAAACCTCACTCTTGTTTACTCTGCTTTTCCTGGCAGCTCCCTCATTATCAGCCTTCCCCACACCCTTCTTTCTCTGTCCAGCAAATGATGGTATTGAAACCTGAATTCAAAGCCACCTCTTTGAGGTTTACTCCTTTCTCTGTTTATCTCCTATGGATACATAAGAGGTATACATGTTGTTAAAATTCTGGAGTTTTGTTTTGTTTCGATACAGGATCTTGCTCTGTTGCCCAGGCTGGAGTGTGGTGACATACTCTCAGCTCACTGCAGCCTCAACCTCCTGGGCTCAGTTGATCCTATTACCTCAGCCTCCCAAATAGCTAAGACTACAGGCACCTGCCACTGCCCAGTTAATTTTATTTTGTATTCTTTGTAGAGACAGTGTCTCAGCCATGTTGCCAACGCTGGTCTCAAACTTCTGAGCTCAAGCAATCCTCCCGCCTAGGCCTCCCGAAGTACTGGGATTACAAGCATGAGCCACTGTGCCCGGCCTGTTTTTCTCTTGTTATTGGTCCTGTGTTACAGAGGTTCATACTGTCTAAGAACTATGAAGGGCAGAAGAAAAAGTTATGTTTCCTCCCCTTCAATATTAAACCACTCGGTGCCTGAGTTTTCTAAAAAGAGTGCTACCCACTCACATAATAGGATTTTTGTGAAGATTAAATAAATTGATACATGTAAAGCATTTAGAAGATGCCTAGAACATAGTGAGTGCCCAATAAAAGTTAATTATTATTGTGGCTGGGAGCGGTGGCTCACGTCTGTAATCCCAGCACTTTGGGAGTCCAAGTCAGTTGGATTACCTAAGGTCGGGAGTTCAAGACCAGCCTGACCAACATGGAGAAACACCATCTCTACTAAAAATACAAAAGATTAGCCAGGAGTGGTGGCACATGCCTGTAATCCCAGCTACTCGGGAAGCTGAGGCAGGAGAATCGCTTGAACCCTGGAGGCAGAGGTTGCGGTGAGCTGAGATCACGCCATTGCAACTCCAGCCTGGGCAACAAGAGCAAAACTCTGTCTCAAAAAAAAAAGAAAAGAGTTATTATTATTCCTCTTGGATGCTCTCATAATTCTTTGCTAGTGCTTCTGTCAGAGTTTTTTGTTTGTTTGCTTGCTTGTTTTTGAGACAGTGTCTCATTCTATCAACTAGCCTGGAGTACAGTTGGCATGATCTTGGCTCACTACAGCCTCGATTTCTTCGGCTCAAGCAATCCTCCCACCTCAGCCTCCTGAGTAGCTGGGATTACAGGCACCTGCCACCATGCCTGGCTAATTTTTAAAAAATGTAATACTGTACATTTTACTTCAAAAACATTTCAGTGTTCTAAACATACGAAAAAAACCCAGAACGTTGCAAATCGTGTTTAAGTACAAGAGGTTCTTGAACTTTCATTGATGCAGTAGCTCTTCACTTTGCTGACAACGAAGAGTTCTACAGTTTGTTTAAACACTACCGCACTTAACTAAAAAAAAAAAATTATCATGCCAGCTGACCCCGCTTTGTCCACAGCTAAGATGGCAGCAGAATGCTATGTCACAGAAACAAGACAAGCTAAATGGATGCCCACTGCATAGTCAACAGGTCCAGCCTCACAGTGCACACACCCTGAGCTACAGCTGCTCCAAAAGGCATCTTCCCCACAACCTCAACGCCAAGCGAGGAGCATCCAGACTTTATCTCAGTCGTTTTGTTCTTTTTACAAACTATAGAGATATACAGTTGATAACTCAGGATTTCTAGCCAATAACCATATAGTTAACACCACCTTACAAAAAAAAGAAAATGCCAGAAACATCTTTAGATGCCTTGTCACACCCACAGCAAAGTGCACAGAGTGGGGAGAACACAAGAGTGCCTTTTCATTTTAAAAGTGTTTGGAAATATGTACACCTTTGATGCAGTTTCAGGGTGCTCCAGACACCCATGGCCACTTCATGTAAACCACTGACAATTTCTAAAGCACTTTGAGAAACTACAATACAATCGTGATCAAATTTTGTAATTAAACCTAATGAGGGCAACAGACACTTCTCAAATAAGAGATGTGTTGAGTACGGCGCTCCTCTACTCTAAGTATTCACAAGGAGACAGATAAACAGTTTCTTTGTTCATCCTCATCCTCCTCCTTCTCTTCTTCCTCCTCGTCTTCTTCATCTTCCTCTTCCACATTTTTCCGGGCAACTTTAGCAGAACCCTTTGTGCCATCAAACTTTCCTTTCAACTTACAGTCAGCAACATCCTTCTCATACTTCTCCTTCAGCTTTGCCGCCTTGGTGATGTAAGACTGCTTTTCACTGTCATTTAAGTTCTTCCACATCTCACCCAGCTTTTTTGCCATGTCTCCAATAGAGATGCCGGGGTTTGTGGATTTGATCCTGGGGTGGAATTCTGAACAGAACAGGAAGAATCCAGACGGTGGCCTTTTGGGGGCATTAGGGTCCTTCTTCCTCTTGCCTCCCTTAGCTGGTCCATGATCCTTCATTTCCCGATCATAGAGCACTTTATCCGCCTTTGCCATTTCATCAAATTTAAATTTCTCTTTTCTGGACATTGTCTTCCACCTCCCAGAGTACTTCTTGGAAAATTCTGCAAAATTGACAGGGACCTCTGGGTTTTTCTTCTTATGTTCTTCTTTGCATTGGAACAGGAATTAAAATAAATTAAAGAGGCCAGGCGTGGTGGCTCATGCCTGTAATCCCAGCACTTTGGGAGGCCGAGGTGGGTGGATCACCTGAGGTCCGGGGTTCGAGACCAGCCTGAACAACATGGAGAAACCCTGTCTCTACTAAAAATACAAAAAATTAGCTGGGCATGGTGGCATGTGCCTGTAATCCCAACTACCCCAGAGGCTGAGGCAAGAGAATGGCTTGAACCTGGGAGGCGGAGATTGCTGTGAGCTGAGATCATGTCATTGCACTCCAGCCTGGGGAACAAGAGGGAAACTCTGTCTCAAAAAAAAAAGAAAAGAAATTCAAGAAGATGTAAGCAAAAACTCAGTTGTATGTAAGAAAACCCAATTCTCCCTGAGAAAGAAGAAAAGCTGAAGTCCTCTAAAAATTAACTGCCTATTTTTCTGTGGCTAGTAAGCCTTATCTCTCCCTTTCCCAGGAATTGTGAAGACTCTGTATCTCTAGCTGTGCAGCTGCAAGGTCACTAGGCAGATAATCGCAAGTCATAAAACATGTTGCTCCTTGAAAAGTAAGAAATGATGTAATGCATGTCCTAATTAAATAACTGTCTTTATTTCTTGCTTCTGTAATATGCTTCCCCCTGCACAGATCTCCCCCCACCCCACAAAATGCTTAAAAGGTAGCTTGACTCTTTGTTCGGGCTTAGTCCTGTGGATGTTAATCCGACTGGGCCGGTGCACCTAAATAATAAATAATTCCTCCTCCACCCGTCGGTCTCTCTGATTCCTTCATTATCCCACTGCAGCATGTCTGCACAGAGAAAGCATAAGCAGACATCTTGGCCTTTGGAGGCCGGGCGGGGTGGCTCAAGCCTGTAATCCCAGCACTTTGGGAGGCCTAGGCGGGCGGATCACAAGGTCAGGAGATCGAGACCATCCTGGCTAACATGGTGAAACCCCGTCTCTACTAAAAAAAAAAAAAAAAAAAAAAAAAAAAACTAGCCGGGCGAGGTGGCGGTCGCCTGTAGTCCCAGCTACTCGGGAGGCTGAGGCAGGAGAATGGCGTAAACCCGGGAGGCGGAGCTTGCAGCCAGCTGAGATCTGGCCAGTGCACTCCAGCTTGGGTGACAGAGCGAAACTCCGTCTCAAAAAAAAAAAAAAAAAGAATCGTCTATGTGTATTTGAGAAGAATATGTATTCTGCTATTGCTGAGTATTCTAGAGATGTCTATTAGGTCTAGTTACTTTATAGTATTTTTTTTGTTTTTTAGTTTTTTTGTTTTTGAGATGAAGTCTCGCTCTTGTCCCCCAGGCTGGAGTGTGATGGCGCGATCCTGGCTCACTACAACCTTCGCCTCCCAGATTCGAGCGATTCTCCTGCCTCAGCACCCCTGAGTAGCTGGGATTACAGGCGCACGCCACCACGCCCAGTTAATTTTTGTATTTTTAGTAGAGATGGAGTTTCCCATGTGTCTGGTCAAAGAGGCTTTCTGGTTAATGTTTGTGGGACGCAGAGACAACAAATATAAACAAGTGCCTGGCCTGGGCAAGGAGAAGTTTTGGTTTGGGCCTTTTTTTCCAGTTTTAGCAGGGTCTGTGATGGGGCTGGGCATTATTCAATCTTTGCCAAATGATGTTCTGAAACCTCTTCCCGTTGGAGGGCACAAGGGCAGAGCCCTGTGAAGAACAGACAGGCATGGCCAAGGCACCTGTGTACCCGACAACGTTGGGAAGTCCCCCTTCCCTAGGCCGAAGGCTGTCCTTTTTTTAGGTGAGCCCTCTCTAGAGCCAGACTGAGGAAAGGACAGTCCCTGGCGTTCTGGAGGCAAGGACAGTCCCTGGCGTTCTGGAAGAAATACACATTGACAAGCGGGAAAGTCCCAGACCTGCTGGGAAGACAGGATTTTGCAAAAAGACAGACATAGGTTTGAAGTCTGACTGAGGAAAGACAGAGACCCTCTCATATTGTTTTGTATTGTTTTATACTCAGTACCTGTTTTAAGAAAAAAACAAGGAAGTAAAACCAAAGACAGCCAGCCAGGCGCCAGGTCTGAAACCAGGCCTGGGCCTGCCTGGCCTAAACCCAGTAGTTAAAAATCAACTCATAACTTAGAAACCGATGTTATTCATAGATTCCAGACATCGTATAGAAAAACACTGTGAAACTCCCTGCCCTGTTCTGTTTCTCTCTGACCACGGATGCATGCAGCCCCTGTCACGTACCCACTGCTTGCTCAAATCAATCACGACGCTTTCATGTGAAATAGTTAGTGTTGTGAGCCCTTAAAAAGGACATAAATTGTGCACTCAAAGAGCTCAGATTTTAAGGCAGCAACTTGCCAATGCTCCCAGCTGAATAAAGCCCTTCCTTCTACAAGTCGGTGTCTGAGAGGTTTTGTCTGCGGCTGGTCCTGCTACATGACCACCTGCCTGTCTACTGGCTGAGAGAGTCATATCTAATTCCTGCTTCTTCCCAACTTACTCTAAATCTGAAAATGTTTAAATCTCAGCCCTAAGTGAGGAGACCCCAGGAGAAGCCAAAGGAGGGGTGGAAGGGAGGGACAGAGACAGAGGGAGGAGAGAGGAGGAGAAGCGGGGAGAAGAGGGGAAAGGGAGAGGGAGAGGAGTAGGGAGAGGGGGAGAGGGGAGAGGGAGAGAGGGAGAGAGGGAGAGAGGTGAGGGAATAAAAGTGGGAGCCCGGCTGCAGGGCCCAGACCAGCCCTACCAGCTAGTAAATGATGTCCTCCAGGCAAAGAGAACATTGTACTGCAGGCAGGAGCCGAGCTGACCTGGACACTCGAAGTCAGGGGCCCACAGACAGAACTGAGAGGGCTGTACATTCAGTAAAGAAAAAATTACACACTTATTTTCATTAACCCCTAACTAAACTTCAGCTATTCCTTCAGTTAATGTATGCAACAAAGTAGGGTGTATCAGAGGCACCTGTGACTCTGGCGCAATTTGAATCTGAAATATTTTCACTTCCCACTGCGTTTGTTGCAGATACCTTGAAATTTCTTACATTCGTCACTTCTTCAAAATCGTCATTGTTATTAGAACGACTGCCAGATCTTATCACGCAATGCATTAATAAAGTAGTGTTTATCTTGCCTGAGTTTGTTTACATTTTAATAACTGTATTTCAATACAGCAGGTTCTGTCTGGAATCCTTTGTGCTTGTTTTAGGCATGAAGAACATGACTCCAAGAATCCGTCCATCTGCCTCCCCGGGCTGCTGAGCACGGCACATGAAGGTGAGAACTGAGGAGGGCAGCTGGCAGGGGGGAGGCTCTGAAAGCACAGCTGTGTGAAGGTCCGGTTCAATATCCGCTTCAGAAGACACACAGCCCTTTGTTGCTCACGTCTCTTGCTGTCTAAAGTTGATCAAGGGCCAACTTAGAGAACAGGATGGAGCTGTGGAGAGGAATGGGTAGAACGCCACGGAGATATTGAGGAAAAAAGGCCATGGCTAATACTCCCACCCCAGCCCCAGCATCCAGGCACAGGGAATCTGAGCCCCGCCACCCGCATCTGCGAGCCCCTGACAGACTCAGCAGGTGTCAGCTTTTTTGAAAAGAGAATGTCTCGCTCTGTTGCCTAGGCTGGAGTGCAGTGGTGCGATCACAGCTCACTGCAGCCTGGATCTCGGCTTTCAAGTGATCCTCCCACCTCAGCCTCCTGAGTAGCTGGGACTACAGGCGTGCACCACCACGCAGAGCTCATTTTTTTTTTTTTTTGAGATGGAGTTTCCCTCTTGTTGCCCAGGCTGGAGTGCAATGGTGCCATCTCGGTTCACTGCAATCTCTGCTTCCTGGGTCCAAGCAATTCTCCTGCCTCAGCCTCCCGAGTAGCTGGGATTACAGGTATGTGCCACCATGGCCAGCTTATTTTGTATTTTTAGTAAAGACAGGGTTTCTCCATGTTGGTCAGGCTGGTCTCGAACTCCCGACCTCAGGTGATCCGTCAGGATCACTCAGGCCTCCCCAAGTGCTGGAATTACAGGTGTGAGCCACCATGCCCAGCCACGCAAAGCTACTTTTTTACAGAGGTGGGAATCTCACTGTGTTGCCTAGGCTGGTCTCAAACTCCTGGCCTCAAGCGATCCTCCGGCCTGTAATCCCAAAGTGCTAGGATGACAGGCATGAGCCACCGTGTCTGGCCACCGTCTGCCTTCTAACTCCTAGCCTGCTTCTATCACATGCCGGGGAGCTACCCTGTCTGCTGAAGAAAGCTGAGACCCTAAACGTCTTTTGCTCAGGAAGGTGAAGGTGAACTTGGTGGCCTTTACCCAATGACTGCTGATATTTGATCCCTGAGGGAATGAGCCAAGGCTCAGCACCCAACACCCACTTCAACTCTGCAGTTTCCCGGTTTCATTAAGAAGCCTGTTGTTGAGTCTGGCCATGCGTTAAGGACATGTGGACTCTTGGAGCAACCCCGTTTCTCTAGCATCCTCCCAGGGGATGGGTTGGTGTGGCCACGAGACAACAGGAAGGGTGTGGGCCGGAGGGGAGAGGTTTCTTGGCAGCTGGCTGCCCTGGAGCTCTGGGAAGGTTTGACCATCAGGTTTACTGCACCAGGAATATTTCATTCAGTTTCCCCCAGCCAATCTGTAGATTAAGGAGAAATGGAGATTATAGGAAGATAATCGCAGTGTGGACACAGCCTCAGGTTTCTTTTTTGGTAAAATTGATGTTTATTACACAGGGGCATAGTAAGTAAAGCATGCACTTCATTTTTCAGTTTTCCTAGAATCCAGTGCTGTTTAAAACAACAACAACAACTGTTTACTCACTTAAGAGCAAATATATACGTTGTTGGATGAGGAAGAAAAAGTTCCATTGGGACTGGGTGTGGTGGTTCACACCTGTAATCCCAGCACTTTGGGAGGCTGAGACAGGAGGATTGCTTAAGCCCAAAAGTTCGAGATCAGCCTGGGCAAGATGGTGAAACCCCGTCTCTACAAAAAATACAAATATTAGCTGGGCGTGGTGGTGTGCGCCTAGTCCCAGCTACATGGGAGGCTGAGGTGGGAGAATCATTTGAGCCTGGGAGGTGGAGGCTACAGGGAGCAGGAGGTGACCAGGAGCGGGAGGTGACAGTGAGATGAGATTGCGTCACTGCACTCCAGCCTGGGCGACAGCAAGACCCTGTCTCAGAAAAAAGAAAAAGTTCCATTGCTCCCCACCACCCAGATGAATGCCACCCAAAATAGCTCCTGAGAGGATCGGGCCCGAGTGGCGGCTTTTGGGAGAAACAAACCACAGCTGCCAGCTATGGGGCACCAGCTGCACCACATCGTTCCATTAGATCCCCCGCAATGCCGAGGCAGGAACTAATCAACTCACTTTCCACAGGAGGAAAATAAGGTTTAGGGAAGTTAAGAAGCTTGTTTCGGGCCGGGCGCGGTGGCTCAAGCCTGTAATCCCAGCACTTTGGGAGGCCGAGACGGGCGGATCACGAGGTCAGGAGATGGTAGACCATCCTGGCTAACACGGTGAAACCCCGTCTCTACTAAAAAAAATACAAAAAACTAGCCGGGCGAGTGGCGGGCGCCTGTAGTCCCAGCTACTCGGGAGGCTGAGGCAGGAGAATGGCGTGAACCCGGGAGGCGGAGCTTGCAGTGAGCTGAGATCCGGCCACTGCACTCCAGCCTGGGCGTCAGAGCGAGACTCCGTCTCAAAAAAAAAAAAAAAAAAAAAGAAGCTTGTTTCTGCCACACACATCTTACCTTCTGGTTTGATTTTGTGAGAAAAGCCTGGTTTGTTTGTTTGTTTGTGCCGGAGCACGGTGCACATTTCAGTCCGGAATGAGGGAGTATGGTTAGGGGAGGCGCGGGCGCCTTCGCTGTTCAGGTGTGTGGTGTTATTTAAAGCACACCGCAGCGGCTCCGGGGAAGCCTGGGTCCCAGCCCTGCCGCTGAGCTGCTGCTCGACCTGAAGTAGCTCCCTTTTCCCAGCGTGCCTCAGTTTCCTCTTGGGAAGGCTCACTACCGGCTGAAGGTGAGTGGACTGGGGAGGCAGAAGGGGACAGAGCTGGGGTACAGGCCGGCAGACGGTGGAGTGTGGGAGAGGCTGAGGCGGGGGGAGTCCGGGGGTAATGGGGTTCCAAAGAGGGGGGTGAGTCCTGGCCTAGGAAGTCAGGTTCAAGGCGCTGGTGTCCCAGCTGATCCCTGGACCTGAACAGGGACGTGTTCCCTGTCCTGCTTTGAAGTCGCGTCCTGGGCGTGGGCAGCCAGAGAAAGGAAGCGTTCTCCCAGGGCTGCAGCCCCACCCTGCTGGGCTGAGTTCTGTGTTTAACGGAGGGAGGAGGAGGAGAGGGATGAAAAGCTGGGTCTTCTGGTAGCTTTTTATAATTATTTCTAAAATGCTATATTTGGGTATTTTCTGCTTCTACAAATAAAACATGCTTATTGTAAAAAATTCAAAGAACAAAAATCTGAAATTGCTGGAAATGTTTTCCCAGGGATGCTCCTAGAACAAACTATTAATTATTAGGTGCTTACTGTACATGCTTTTTTACTCCTTTATTTTCCTTTTTTTTTTTTTTGGTAACATATGAACATGTTTATGTTAGACAATATAGAAGTATTTGAATCCAAATAGTACAGTTCCTCTTCCCCTCCTTTCAACCCCCTGGTGTGGCAGGCAAGGCCTCAGGATTGCGGGCCTCCATAACAATTGTTTCCGCACTGTGCAGTGAAGTTAAATGTTAAAAGCTGATAGAGCCAGTGTCCTTATACAAAGGCTGTAATGTAACAAAACCCCACCCAGAGTTTCGCCTAGGCCTTTCCTGGGCCTTAAAGCATGACAGAATAACGAAGGCATTCTTAACAGGATCTGTTTAGGATTAAACAAATTTTATCGGGGATCTGAAGAAACTCCCCAGCCCTCCACAAACAAATTTATTGGAGGTGGAAAGGAACTCCCCAAACCTTCGTGATTTAGCAGAAGACAAAATAAGGGTAATCACTGCAGCACCTGGACCCATTTAGATTAAGTAAATTTACTGAGGCTCCAGAGGAAGGTCTTCAGGGCTGAGACCTTAGTTATAGATTAGAAGTTAATCACTTATGTCTTTAGATAAATGCACACTTACACGTACACATAGAGCTTAGAAGGTATATAAGCTCTGGAAAACTTCAAAATTTTGAGTTGGTCTGGCGATAATTTCCAGGCCTTTTCCCTGCACCTGGTTACAGAAATAAAAACTCTCCTCTTTCCCAGTTTATCTGCATCTCAGTATTGGGCTATGAAAATAAGCAGCTTGCCCCTCGGTGTGATCTGGGAGCACCAGCACCAAGCACTGGGCAGTGGGAGGGTAGCTTCTGGGCAGTGCCCCCCAGCCTGCTCCTTCCTGCCTCTCCACCTCCCAGGCAGGTCCTCCCACCTCCCCAGGGGTGTGGTAGGGAGGGCTGGGGAGGCCTCAGCACTCCACTGACTCATCAACCCTTCTGTCCTTTGATGGGTAGGATGCCAGCAGACCTGGTTTCATAATATCTTAGTGTGTTCTGCATGTGTGGTCCAGCTCCTCCCTTGGGATGCAGGGGAACTATGCATCTTTTATGTATTCTCAGACTTTGAGGTGTCAGCTGAATTGGAGACAAATAATCCCATCTTAATGTCCAGTCACATAACTATACCATCATTTAACTGGCTTTCACTGATGGACATTGGGTTGTTTATGTGTGTGTGTGTGCAATACACGTCACATCTGTGTGTGAGCTCCTGTGTTAGTATTAATATTATAAACAATGCCTCTCATCATGCCACCTGACTTCAACCTATACTACAGAGCAGCAGTAACCAAAACGGCATGGTACTGGTACAAAAACAGACACGTAGACCAACGGCATAGGATAGAGAGCCTAGAAATAAGGGCTACACACTTACAACCATCTGATCTTTGACAAACCTGACAAAAACAAGAAATGGAGAAAGGATTCCCTATTCAAAATGGTGCTGGGATAACTGGCTAGGCATATGCAGAAGATTGAAACTAGACCCCTTCCTTATACCATATACAAAAATTAAGATGGATTAAAAACCTAAACATAAAACCCCAAACTATAAAAACCCTGGAACACAACCTAGGCAATACCATTCTGGACATAGAAGCTGGCAAATATTTCATGACAAAGAAGCCAAAAGCAATCGCAACAAAAGCAAAAATGGACAAATGGAATCTAAAGAGCTTCTGCCCAGCAAAAGAAACTATCAACAGAGTAAACAGGCAACCTACAGAATGGGAGAAAAATTTTACAAACTAGGCATCTGACAAAGGTCTAATATCCAGCATCTATAAGGAACTTAAATTTACAAGAAAAAGATAACCCCATTAAAAAGTGGGCAAAGGATCTGAACACTTTTCAAAAGAAGACATACATGTGGCCAAAAACTACATGAAGAAAAAATCAACATCACTGATCATTAAAGAAATTGAAGTCAAAACCATGGTGAGACACCATCTCATACCAGTCAAAATGGCTATTAAAAAGCTAAAAAAGAGGCCGGGCGCGGTGGCTCAAGCCTGTAATCCCAGCACTTTGGGAGGCCGAGACGGGCGGATCACAAGGTCAGGAGATCGAGACCATCCTGGCGAACACGGTGAAACCCCGTCTCTACTAAAAAAATACAAAAAACTAGCCAGGCGAGGTGGCGGGCGCCTGTAGTCCCAGCTACTCGGGAGGCTGAGCCAGGAGAGTGGCGTAAACCCGGGAGGCGGAGCTTGCAGTGAGCTGAGATCCGGCCACTGCACTACAGCCTGGGCGAAAGAGCCAGACTCCATCTCAAAAAAAAAAAAAAAAAGCTAAAAAAGAACAGATGCTGGCCAGGTTGCAGAGAAAAGTGAATGCCTTTACACTGTTGGTGGGAGTGTAAATTAGTTCAACCATTATGGAAGACAGTATGGTGAGTCCTCAAAGACCTAAAAACAGAAATACAATTCAACCTAGCAATCGCATTACTGGGTATATACTCAAAGGAATACAAATTATTCTATTATAAAGACACATGCACACATTTTTGTTGCAGCACTATTCACAATAGGAAAGACATGGAATCAACCTAAATGCTCATCAGTGGTAGACTGGATAGAGAAAATGTGGTACATATACACCATGGAATACTATACAGCCATCAAAAAGAATGAGCTCATGTCCTTTGCGGGAACATGGATAGAACTGAAGGCCATTATCTTTAGCAAACTAATGCAGGAACAGAAAATCAAATACCTCATGTTCTCACTTATAAGTGGGAGCTAAATGATGAGAACACATGGACACATAGAGGGGAACAACACACATTGGGGCCTGTCAGGAGGTGGAGGGTGAGAGGAGGGAGAGAGTCAAGAAAAATAATTAGTGGATACAAGACTTAATGCCTGGGTGACAAAATAATCTGTACAACAAATCACCATGATACAAGTTTACCTATATAACAAACCTGCACATGTACCCCTGAACTTAAAATAAGTTAAAAAAACAAAAAATGCCTCAGGCATTGTAGCTGCCAATTCTTGTAAGCGATTGTCACTTTGGCCTCCCTAGACCTCTAATCAGTCTCCAAACAGGTTCCCCTGCCCTGCTCTTTAAACTGGGAGAAGTTTAGCACTGGGCCTACCCAGTGTATGTCACAGGGCTCTGAAAGCATCACATTTACTTAAACATTCTGGTATAAAAGGGGATGTAATGTAATTACTATGTACTTAAGAGAGATAAATTGGCTGTCTGGACATTTCTCCATTGTTGTGAGCTATTTGCTGTTGGTGCCAAACCGCCAGGCCTGGCAGAGTCCATTCACAGTCATTCCCCTCTGCCCTCAGGAATATTTTGATAGGAAATCTTGAAATGTACTCTCTGTAGTAGCCAGCGTCCAAGACGGCCCCAGGGGTCCCAGCCTCCTGATATCCACACCCTTAGGCAGTCCCTTCCCACAGTGCACCAGGGTTGGCCTCTGTGACCAAAGAATATGGTAAAGGAATGTCAAGTCACTTCCACAATTTAGGTTATAAGGTTACTATAGGTTATAAAAGGCTTGAAAGCTGAGTGCCATGGCATGTGCCTGTAATCTCAGCTACTTGGGAGGATGAGGTGGGAGGATCCGTTAGCCCAGGAGTTTGAGACCAGCCTGGACAACATAGTGAGACCCTCATCTTAAAAAAAAAAAAAATCCGCTGGGTGTGGTGGCTCACGCCTGTAATCCCAGCACTGCGGGAGACCTGAGGTCAGGAGTTCGAGACCAGCCTGGCCCACATGGTGAAACCGCGTCTCTACTAAAAATACAAAAATTAGCTGGGCATGGTGGCGGGCACCTGTGATCCCAGCTACTCACGAGGCTGAGGCAGGAGAATCACTTGAACCCGGGAGGCGGAGGTTGGAGTGAGCTGAGATTGCACCACTGCACTCCAGCCTGGGTGACAGAGCGAAGACTGTCTCAAAAAAATTGGGTTTCTCTGGCTGGGTACGGTGGCTCACACCTGTAATCCCAGCACTTTGGGAGGCTGAGGCGGGTGGATCACTTGAGGTCAGGAGTTCAAGACCAGCCTGGGCAATGTGATGAAACCCTGTCTCTACTAAAAATACAAAAATTTAGCTGGGCATGGTGGTGCACACTTGTAATCCCAGCTACTCAGGAGGCTGAGGCAGGAGAATTGCTTGAACTTGAGAGGCAGAGGTTGCAGTGAGCTGAGATCGCGCCACTGCACTGCAGCCTGGGTGACAAGAGTGAAACTTGGTCTCAAAAAAAACAAAAAAAAAAGACTTGAGCTCTCTATCTGTCTTGCATAATTTGCCTTGAGGAACGGGGATGGATACTGGTAGGCAATGAAAAATGTTCATTAGACAAAATGTCTAGATCTGTAAACCCAAGAACTTAAGAAGACGATATTGCATCTCTTGATTTAGAAGAAACTGAATGCTCTCAAGGGCAAAATAATCGATTTTTCATTCAGTGCTAAGTTTCAGCCACATATCATTAATATGTGAATGATTCCAGGACTTTCTCTACAGACGGTTGGAGGTGGCTGCACACAGGAAAGGCATTGGTTAATGAGCCTGCATGTGGGTGTACCATAGCTGGCACTTTCATTCTCACTCAGTTATTTGCATCCCTTTGATCCTGTGAAGTATCTTCTTATCCCCACTTGCTAGATGAGGAAATGATGCCTGAAGAGGTTATACGAATGACCCATGGATACATTGCTAATTAGTGGCACATCCCTGGTGTTAATTAGGATTCTCAATGAATTGGAGTTATGTTAGCTAAGTCAAAACATGGGGAACTGGTTGGGCGCGGTGGCTCACCCCTGTAATCCTAGCGCTTTGGGAGGATGAGGCAGGCAGATTGCTAGAGCTCAGGAGTTTGAGGCCAGCCTGAGCAACGTAATGAGATCTCTTGTCTCTACAAAAAATTTTAAAAATTAGCTGGGAGTGGTGGCACAAACCTGTGGTCCCAGCTACTTTGGGAGGCTGAGATGGGAACCTAGGAGCAAGACCCTGTCTCAAAAATAAAAACCAAAACATGGGGAATTTGTCCTAAGGATCCATGGAGCTTGAGAGCTGAGGTCCAGGTAGGACACGATCAGGGACTGAAGCACCATCGGGGTGCTCTGTTTCCCCTTCTGCTCCTCTCTGTCTCTGCTCTGTTCTTTCTTCCTGCAGTCAGGTTCTCTCTGCTCCTCTAGGCCTTGCAGCAGGTAAAGGTGGCCACTACAGTCACTGTTTTTTTGTTGTTGTTTTTGAGATAGAGTCTTGCTCTGTCACCAGGCTGGAATACAGTGGCAAGATCTCTGCTCACTGCAACCTCTGCCTCCCGGGTTCAAGCGGTTCTCCTGCCTCAGTCTCCTGAGTAGCTAGGACTACAGTTGCCTGCCACCACGCCCAGCTAATTTTTGTATTTTGAGTAGAGGCAGGGTTTTGTCATGTTGGCCACGCTGGACTCGATCTCCTGGCCTCAGCCTCCCAAAGTGCTGTGATTACAGACCTGAGCCACCACTCCTGGCCATCACTGTTTTCATCCTCCCTCAGTTCCAAATGCTAGAGAAGGCACACCCCATGGCACAGGGGGCAGGTCATATCATACAAAATAGACGCTGACCTGGCCCCGCTCCCAGGGCCTCAGCAGATACAGTCATCATGAGCTGCACTGATAGCCCAGAAGCAGAACTTGCAACTTGCGTTGCAGATCAGCAGCAGGCAGTGAGCTCCTGTGAGCTCGGCCAGGGGCTTCCCACAGGTGGATTGCTGTGAAAGGAGCTTTGTGCCTATGACTTCTGCCAGCTTCCTTTTTCTCTCCTCATGGGTATTTTGTCCAAGCAGCCCCTGTGGCTACTTATTGTGCAATTCACAGAGCGCACTGAGGAGCCTTAAAGAAATAGCTGCCTGGGGCCGGGCATGGTGGCTCACGCCTGTAATCCCAGCACTTTGGGAGGCCGAGGCAGGTGGATCACGAGGTCAGGAGATTGAGACCATCCTGGTTAACATGGCCTCGTCTCTACTAAAACTACAAAAAAAATTAGCCGGGCGTGGTGGCGGGCGCCTGTCGCCCCAGCTATTCAGGAGGCTGAGGCAGGAGAATGGCATGAACCCAGGAGGCAGAGAGTGCAGTGAGCCAAGATCGTGCCACTGAACTCCAATCTGGCTGGGCAACAGAGCAAGACTCCGTCTCAAAAAAAAAACAAAAACAAAAACAAAAAAAGCAGTGCTCCAGGTAATGCAGTGCGTAGCACCCCCAGGTCTATCTGACTCCAAAGTTCACACTCTTCACCAAACTTAAAAATACACTCTAGTGTCTTTCAACAAAGAATCCGGAAAAAAAAAAAAAA
>NW_012114944.1:634091-637218 GCF_000951035.1 Colobus angolensis palliatus
AAAAAAAAAAAAGAAATAGCTGCCTGGGCCTGAGTTTCTGTCCACATCTTTGTGAGCTGAAACTCTGGGGCATTTCCCTCCAGCATGGCCTTTGGTTCTAAGTCAGGTTTGGGTGGTGGATTCCTAGGAAGAGTCACAATGAGCCAGTCCCTGTGGGACAGGCGATGCCCTCTCTGGGCAATGGGCCCTGTGGATGCTGGACAGTCGAGGAGCTGATGGCATCTGAGTTCTGTGCACGGGCCAGGGCTTGTTGCTGGTTGCAGTTTCTGTGTGCGTGTGGTATGTGGGGGCGGCTCTCACTCTGCCTGGGTTAGTAATGACTGACTTGAACCTAATTCGTTAAGATACACAAGTCCAGGAAGGTGGCCCACCCAGAATTGGGCGAGTCACAGGAGCCATGGCAGCCTTCCTCTGGCCTGTCTCTGCCAGGTCTCCGCAGTGCATCCCTCAGCAGAGAGGAGCCCTGCCCAGCTCAGCAGGCCCAGGGTCCTGAAGAAGGTGGAGTTGGCCCAAGGCCCCCAGGCAGCCCTGGGATGGCAGAGGTGGCATGGCTCCCCACCTGTCTGGAGGCTCTCTACAACCCCTGAGGCCTTTCCCAAGAAGGTCTTCACCCTGGATCTAACCTGGAAGGGAGGAATCTTCCTCTGGTAGTAAAAGGGGCGGTCCGCTCCTAAAAAGGAGGTTTCCTTCCGAGGCCTCCTGCAGTCAGCCTTGCCTTAGCTGCCACAATTACACGCTAACACCCAATGGCCCAGGTTTCTCTCTAGAGCTCCGGGTGCGATCATCCAGCTTGTCTATTGGACATCTGCCCTTGGCACCTCCCAGCATGGGAAGCCCGGTCCTTGTCACTCACGGGTACTCTGCTCTCCTTCCTTACTCTTCCCAAAACCTGCTCCTCCTCTAATAGTCACTCCTTACTGGACCGTTCCCACCAACCCCCTAACCAGTTTGAGCCCAAGTGTTACTCTCCACTCCTTCATTCAAGAAACATTTATTTGGCCTGCAGTGGCTCAAGCCTGTAATCCCAGCACTTTGGAAGGCCAAGGCAGGAAGATCGCTTGAGGTCAGGAGTTTGAGACCAGCCTGGTCAACATGGTGAAAACCCATCTCTACTAAAAATACAAAAATTAGCCAGGTGGTGGTGGTGTGCGCCTGTAATCCCAGCTACTTGGGAGGCTGAAGCGGGAAAATTGCTTGAGCCTGGGAGGCAGAGGTTACAGTGAGCCGAGATTGTGCCACTGAACTACTTCAGCCTGGGTGACACAGCGAGACTCCGTCACACACACACACATACACACATACACATTTATTCAACCTCTGCTATGTGCCAGGCCCTGTGCTGGGCCCTAGAGGTAAAGACATGAGTCAGTGCCAGCACAAGATGCTCACAGGCTAGTGGAAAGCACACCATTCCACCTGGGAAGGGAAAAGATGAGAACTTGGCAAGCTCACAACAGGAGGAGGGTGTGCAGTATCTTGCTCCCTCGCTTATAAAATTCAGGAAAGGTTTCCTGGAGGAGGGGATACCAGAGTTGAGTCAGGGGAGAAGACAGAGGAGGGAGGAAAAGGACTTCCAGGCAGAGGGCAATCTGGGGCCCAGTGTGTCTGGGGGAACTGGAAGCAGGTTGACGCTGCTGGAGTGTAATATGCCGGGTAAGGGAGTTCTGGGAGACAAGGCTGGAGCCATCATCAGGAGCAGGTTAAGAAGGCTCTTGTTGGGAAGGGGAGCACCTGATAAGATTGGACTTTGTCCCGTGGCAGGGGAGAGCCACTTAAGGGTTTGGAGCTGTGGGTGAGAGTCGGGGGTAAAGGGGCCATGATCAGTTTGTATTTGATCCCCTCTGGAGGCTGTGCAGAGGTCTGAATATGAAAGTGGGGGGTACAAAGCAGGAAGCGAGATCATGATGGAAAGGCAGGAGATGATGGGGTCTGAACTAGGGCTGTGGAGGAAAGGGAAAGAAAAGGACCATTCACTAGGCGTGGGGGAGGCAGAAGATGAAAGAGTCCGGGATGACCCTCCTGTTTCTGGCTAGGGTATCGGGTGAATGGTAGGCCAGCAGTGGAGCCAAACAGTACGGGAGAAGAAATATGTTTGCGGGGAAGTTTAAGAGTCCATAAAGTTTGAGTGCCTACCGCTGGGGTGTCCAATCTTTTGACTTCTCTGGGCCACATTGGAAGAAGAATTGTCTTGGGCCACACATAAAACTCTATAACTAATGATAGCTGATGAGCTGAACAAAAATTGCCAAAAAATCTCATGTTTTAAGAAAGTTTACGAATTTGTGTTGGGCCACATTCAAAGCTGTCCTGGGCTGCGTGTGGGCCCACAGGCCATGGGTTAGACAACTTGGCCTACAGGATCTTCAGGAGGATAACTTCAGGAGGAGATGCTTAGCAGGAAACACAGGGAGAAGTGGGACTGCAGATAGGAATCCCTGTGCTAGGGAAACTATAAAAATGTTACTGATGCAAGTAGGAGAGGATGCAGTAGCTCCAGGAAGAGTACACAGAATGGGATAATGGTGAGGGTCATATCCTAGCGAGCCCTGATGGGAATGGGTGGGCCAGAGAAAAAGAAACTCAGGAGAGAGAACTCAGCCACATGGAGGACTTACTGAGAGGAGTGTCATGACAGCCAAAGGGCGAGTCATGGGAGCTGCGGCAGCCTTCCTCTGGCTGTCCTTGCCAGGCCTCCGCACCCAGAAATGCAGAGTCACCCAGCACAGAGCAGTCCAGCAGCACAAAGACAGGAATGTGTTTATTAGACCTGACATTTAGGAAGCCACTGGCAAACCTGTGGTTGGGAGAGGCAGGCTTCGACCAACATGGTAGCTCCAGTCTCAACGGTACCTATGTCTATGTGGAAGGAGCATGGGAGTGGAATTCATATGCAGAAATCAGTCTTGTTCAGCACAGACGAGGCTTGACTTTAAAGCTAAACAAATTTGCATTTTAGAATACAACCAAGGCTGGGCACGGTGCCTCACACCTGTAATCCCAGCACTTTTGGAGGCTGAGGTGGGCGGATCACTTGAGGTCAGGAGTTCGAGACCAGCCTGTCCAACATGGTGAAATCGTAGCCGGTGCCTGTAATCCCAGCTACTCGGGAGGCTGAGGCAGGAGAATC
>NW_012114944.1:638123-638426 GCF_000951035.1 Colobus angolensis palliatus
AAAAAAAAAAAAAAAAAGCTTGTACTGTATTTGGAACTTGGTTTTGAACAACAGTGCCTCCTGGTGTAAATGTCATATATAAATACTTTACTAGCATAGTGGCAATATTCTAATAGAAATATTGCTGCTTTGATTTTTTTTACTTAAAAAGCAAGTTAAAAACATGTTTTGGGATGAGGAAAGTGATTTGGGGAACTTGTTTAGGTTTTATGTAATACAGCATTATGGAGATTGATAAAGCTATCTTGATGATAAAAATTCACACAGAGTGGGGTCTACCACTTATTTATTTTTTTGAGACAA
>NW_012114944.1:639066-641144 GCF_000951035.1 Colobus angolensis palliatus
TCAAAAAAAAAAAAAAAAGTTTATAAAATTATACGGAAGATTGAACAATGAATTTCTCAAATTGAACCTTTTGTGCAACCAAGCACGCAGATCAACAAATAAAAAATGATTGACAGCCCAGATGCCTCCTCATGCCCTGAGCTCCTATAGGTCACAACCGCCTGGCTAGGGTAATCATGATCACATCTTCTCACATCACAGATCAATTCTGCTTGTTGATCTTTCTACAGTTGGAACAGTTTGTAAGAATATTCTCACAAGTGTATTGAATGAGGCACGAGAGTGCGCTCTTCTGGGTCTTTTTCAGTGCGTTAGCAAGATTTACCCATGTTGCTTGGTGTGTAGCTGGTTTTCTCTTTGCTGTATAAAAACCATTGTAAAGCTCAACCATAATTTATTATCAGCCCTATGGTCGATAAACATTTGGATTGTTTCCAGTTTTGGGCTTTTATAGTCTGCTGTGAACATTATTGTACATGGCTTTTGGTGCCCATACGCATGCATCTTATTAGGAATATACCTAGAAGAAGAGTGACTGGGTTATAGCACATGAACTTTAGTAGACAATGCCAACCAGTTTTCTAAATTGGTTGTTCCAGTTTATGTTACCGTCAACAGCGGATGAGAATTTGTTTGCTTCACATCCTCACCAACATATGGTATTGTCAATCTTTCTAATTATAGATATTTTCTGGTGGGTATATGTCATTGTGCTTTTTAGAAGCAGCTTTATTAAGATATAGTTCAATTATAGATAATTGTACCATACAATTGATCCACTTTGTACAATTCAATGGCTTTCAATATACTTGGAGTTGTCATCCATCACCATAATCAATTTTAGAACATTTTCATTACCCCTCAAAGAAACCTTATAGCCTTTCATTATCACCCTCAACCCCACCATCCCCTTAGCTCTAGTCTACCACTCATCTATTAATACTTTCTCTGTAGAGTTGTCAATTCTTAACATTTCATACAAACAGGATCATACAGGAAGTGGCCTCTTGTGTCTGGCTGCTTTCGCTTTGCATGATGTCTTCGAGGTTCATTAGATTTTGATTCTCCATGTGGGACACAGGTTGTAGGCTTCCTATCTATTCCTTTTAAGCTCATCTATCTCATGATGCATTTCATAATGAATTTATCTTCATGGACCTACCAGAAAGCAGTGCTACTTTAAATCAGTCTGTGAGAGCATGACTGAGGTTTATCTTTGATTGCAGGAATGAGTGAGCTTTGTTAACATTTTCTAGGCCAAATTATTTTGGCCATCCTTTGTGATGAGACATTCTGAAGTCTCAAGTTCATTTGTTAGAATAGATCAAAAATGATTTATTGAGTTGAAACAAATCTGGCTTTTTTGTTTGTTCGTTTGGTTTTTTAGACGGGGTTTCGCTCTTGTTGCCCAGGCTGGAGTGCAATGGCACGACCTCCGCCTCCTGGGCTCAAGTGATTCTCCTGCCTCAGCCTCTCGAGTAGCTGGGATTACAGGCATGTGCCACCACGCCCAGCTAATTTTGTATTTTTAGTAGACGTGATTTCTCCATGTTGGTCAGGCTGGTCTCAAACTCCCAACCTCAGGTGATCTGCCTGCCTCGGCCTCCCAAAATGCTGGGATTTCAGGGATGAGCCACCGCACCCAGCCTGAATTGGGCTTTTCTTTCAAGTATCCCTACAGCCGATCTCATTGCTGTCATCTATGCAGAGGCATGGGACCTTCCACCCAGCTGAAGAAGATAGACACGTGGGAGGTGGCCATGTAAAGACAGAGGCAGAGACTGGAGTTATGTCTACAAGCCAAGGTACGCCAAGGGTTGTTAGCAGCCATCAGAAGCTAGGAGAGAGGCATGGAACAAATTCTCCTCCAGAGCCGCCAGAGAAAACCAACTCTGTCACCATCTTGACTTTTTTTTTTTTTTTGAGACAGAGTCTCGCTCTGTCGCCCAGGCTGGAGTGCAGTGGCCGGATATCAGCTCACTGCAAGCTCTGCCTCCTGGGTTTATGCCATTCTCCTGCCTCAGCCTCCCAAGTAGCTGGGACTACAGGCACCCGCCACCTCGCCCGGCTAGTTTTTT
>NW_012114944.1:641194-642670 GCF_000951035.1 Colobus angolensis palliatus
CACCTCGCCCGGCTAGTTTTTTGTATTTTTTAGTAGAGACGGGGTTTCACCGTGTTAGCCAGGATGGTCTCGATCTCCTGACCTCGTAATCCGCCCGTCTCAGCCTCCCAAAGTGCTGGGATTACAGGCTTGAGCCACCACGCCCGGCCTTGACTTTTAACTTGTAGTCTCAACCACGAGAGAATAACTTTGCTTTAAGCCATCACATTTGTGGTAACATGTTATGGCAGCACTAAGAAATGAATACACTAAAGACCTGATTTCAAAGCTGCCTGGTGTAAGCTGGTGCTCAATGAAAGCTCATGGAGCCAAGTTAGGTTGTGAATATTCCTTAGAAGGACCTAGACCTCTGTGTGTGTGTGTTGAACAATAACTCAACGTGAGTTCTTTTTCCTGATTTGTTTCCCTAACTAAAATTTGTAGCTTCGATCAGAGAGATGGTCTCAGTTTCCTGTAGATCTTCTTGGAATTAGAGTAAATGTGACCTATTTTCCTCTTTAATGGCATCAAGGATGGGGCATTCTGAGCATGAATCACCATGGACAGTGACACATTTTTTATTGGCAAGGGGACCGGCCTTATTTTGGTAGATGAGTCATTCTCTTCCTCTGATTCAGCTGAAGTTTAGTACTAACGTCCAAAAGCAGAAAAGGAGAAAAAGAGCCAATTAGGATGTCTGGATACAATACTGCTTACACTGACTACAGAAATGTCTCTCATGCTAGGATTAAGTTTGAACTGTCAGAAATCCACGTCAGCACACATTTGGAGGGTCTTTTTTTTTTTTTTTTTTTTAAAGACAGGGCCTCACTCTGTCATCCAGGCTGGAGTGCAGTGGCATGATCAGAGCTTACTGCAGCCTCCACCTCCTGGGCTCAGGCAATCCTCCTGCTTCAGCCTCCCTAGTAGCTGGGACTACAGGTGTGCACCACTACGTCCGCCCTTGTTTTTTGTTGTTGTATTTTTTGTAGAGATGAGGTTTCACCATGTTGACCAGCCTGGTCTCAACTCCTGAGCTCAAGCCATCAGCCAGATGCAGCTTCTCAAAGTGAGATTACAGGTGTGAGCCACCACACCCAACTGGAGAACTCTTCACCAGAAGATATGCAATAACCACCTGACTTAGCCAGACTACTGGGTCCTGGCAGACTGCTAGGTGTGGCTCACTGGTTATTAACCAGTCACCATGCATTTTTCCCATGTGTAGACCAAGAACTAGATGTCTGAAGGGGAGGTGAATTTCTTCTTCCTGAACAATTCACTTTTTCTCTATAGTGGGAAAATAACCAAACTAATTCTACCACATATTTTCAGATGATAAGGTAACATTCAATATTCCTGGCTGTCACTATGTTGATGTTTTGTCCTTGTTTCTTTTTCTCTTTTTTTTTTTTGAGACGGAGTCTTGCTCTGTCGCCCAGGCTGGAGTGCAGTGGCCGGATCTCAGCTCACTGCAAGCTCCGCCTCCCGGGTTCA
>NW_012114944.1:644475-665988 GCF_000951035.1 Colobus angolensis palliatus
GCCCGGCCTCAAGTTTTCTTTCTAATGTGGCTACTAACAAAATTTAAAATCATGTGGCTAATTACACTTTATTGAATGGCCTTGTTCATCCAGTTCATTGAAGTGTACAAGAGAGCTGAAACATTTAGCTGTGACGTGATCCTCCCATTCGTAAGAATCTTATCCTCCTGGCTGGGCATGGTGGCTCATGCCTGTAATCCCAGCACTTTGGGAGCCTGAGGCGGGTGATGAGGTCAGCAGTTTGAGACCAGCCTGGCCAACATGGCATAAACCCTGTCTCTACTAAAAATGCAAAAATTAGCTGGGTGTCACGGCACACGTCTTTAATCCCAGCTACTTGGAAGGCGGAAGCAGGAGAATCACTTGAACCCGGGAGACGGAGGTTGCTGTGAGCCGAGATCACATCACTGCACTCCAGCCTGGGGGAAAGAGCAGGGGGAAAAAAACAAAACAAAAACCACAACTCTTTTCTAGGGAGTGACACAGGATGCCACTACCCAAGCAGAGGAGGAAAGCTGGCTTTTATGTATGCTTCTGCATGGAAAGGCCACATAGCCTATCCTTACAGGCCCTTGGCCAGAACCATGCCCCTCCATGACTTAATTTAAGTAGGGTGACTTGGGTAGTCATGGGTACTTAGCAGTAAATGCCTTTGTCTTAAGACATGGTGTAAGTTTTGGGTTTCTAGAAACATTCAAAGTTAAACACAAGTACTCTTCTACGTATGTTGGAAAAAGGACGGAAAAAAATCAGGATGTGTCACTTCTGTCAGATGAGTACTGGAGTCAGTCAAGCGGGTAAAATCTTAATTAACATAGCATATGCATAAGTATATCATTTTTATTTTCTTCCTTTTTTAGTCAAAGGAAAACTATACAAACATATATGGAAAATGACAAGCAGAGCCTCCTCTTTCCATATTATGTTGACAGGAAGTTGTACATAAACTGTAGCTAATGTGGACAAATCTGACTAGCTGTCTACTGCAGTCTTCTTTCCCACCTCTTATGGTTAACATATATAGAAAGAACTAGTTGAATTCTAGTTACTTACATCTTCCCCCTCGCCCTTCCCAAGATGGAGTCTTGCTGCCACCCAGGCTGGAGTGCAGTGGCACTATCTCAGCTCACTGCAACCTACGCCTTCCGGGTTCAAGCGATTTTCCTGCCTCAGCCTCCTGAGTAGCTGGTATTACAGACATGTGCCACCATGCCTGGCTAATTTTTGTATTGTTAGTAGAGACGGGGTTTCACCAGGTTGGCCAGGCTGGTCTTGAACTCCTGACCTCGTGATCTGCCCAACTTGGCCTCCCAAAGTGCCAGGATTACAGGTGTGAACCACCGCACCCAGCTTTTTTTTTTTTCCTCCCTTTAGAGACAGGGTCGTCTTGCTATTGCCCAGGCTGGATTGCAGTGGCACAAATATAGCCCACTGTAACCTCAAATTCCTGGGCTCAAGTGATCCTCCAACCTCAGACTTCCAAGTAGCTAGGACTATAGGTGTGCGCCACAAGGCCCAGCTAATTTTTAAAACATTTTTGTAGAGATGGGGGTCTCACTATGTTGCTTACATATCTCTACTGTTCAAATGCATACACCACATGTTTGGCTGTACTCTTTCTGCTATCTTCTTGGCCTTTATAAATATGTACCATATGTTCCATATGTTACAATGCTAGTTACTTTTGCATTTCTAAGTTGTTTACACAAATGCAGAAATACAGAATCTGGCAGCCAGTAATTCAACCCAGCTCTATCTTCCTGCTGCTATCTCTCCATCCCCATGCATATACAACCCCTCCCCATTCCTAACACAGTGACATGAAACAACAAATGTTTTAAGTGTACATCATACATTTATTACCAACAACCCTCTCAACTCCAAAATTGGGCACAGGGATTAAAAATAAAAATTCATTGCACTACTTAGTAAAGCATTACTAGTAACTTTCATAAAAAATGTACAAACTTTGTTAAAAATTTATCAAGCCTTCAAATGATTTGGTTACAGATATTTATAATACATACATTTAAAACTATATGTTAACTGATACAATGGAATATGATTTGAGAAAATGACTCAGCAAATGATTCCAAAAAACACCCCTGTGAGCTTTCACAATCGGAAACAAACGGCAAAATGAGGTAACCAAATGTACCAACAGGGGGACAAACAGCTTTCTAATGAAAAGGCCCAAAGATATCTGCGAAAAATATTCTCACAAGTGAGTCGGTAGATCTCATTCAAAATTATTCTAAGAGGCCCAAATTTAAGAATCTTAGCAAATCACATTTCAGATAGTATATAAAATCTAAATATGCTTTCACATTTTCCAGATTTTGCTCAAAAAATTAAGGACAGAAAATCCTAATATGAGATCTTGATACCTGGAGGCCTTATTTTTTTTGAAGGGTGGGGGTTAAAAAAAAAAAAAAACACCAAAGATGACAATTCATGCCGAAAAACTAACAAGAACCCACAAAAAACCCACAGCTGAGTTAAGGTGGTAAAGCCAATATTATTTTAGGAGGAAAGAGGACGAAGGCCATGAACCAACATCTGCCTGCTATCTGGTGCATCACCCAAGGTGACAATGGCTGGGCACAAATCAACTGTTCTCTTTTGCCAGCCACAAAGCTGCTCACTGTGGCAAGCCTGAGCTGGTCAGAATACGCGTGTGTACACACGAACCACAATAAGCAAATCTGCACACATCTCTATGAGCCCCACGCAAAGAAAAGACATTCCCACAGAGAGATCAGTCACAAGAGTGCAACAACGAAATTCAAGACTTTACCAAAACAGACCCTGCTGCCTCCTAAATTGCCAACTGCCTCTCAAAAATTTACAGAAAAAGGGACATTAATAAGAATTCATAGAGGGAGGGAAGAAAAAGCTGCTACTCCTAGTCATTAGTACAATGTGCCGTGTTAATTAGGTATCTCTATATAAATTAGAAAAAGTGCTTTACTTGCATGCTTCAATAAAATGAATACTGAGTGTAGTAGTGTTATGTTAGATCTGTACAGATATAAATTTTTTGCAGCTATATAAAAGTGTATAAGATGGGCTTTTGCCATTTTAAACATGATTTTTTTTCATTAAAAAAAGATTAAACTATACGTGATTTGTATGTAGCTGATTATTATGCCAAGAATTTTGGTCTTTAACACACTTTTTATTCATCAGGAACAGGTGAGGGATATCCTAATGCTTTAAAAGTAACATGTGCATTTTTACCACTGTTTAGATGTATTTCTGATGCACTGACAACCTAGGGGCAAAGAGAGTGTGCAAAACCCTACGTGTACGACTAGATAGAGGCAACAGTGTCTCAAAAAGGGCAAAATTGTGCTTCTGTGAATTGACTTTACTTAACTCTAGGTTGTGATGAGCTTATAGACACTTCAAGGAAGGGCAAGCAGCATGGCAGTAACAAGTAGTTAACACTGTCTGAGTGGAAAACTGACACAGAACCAACTGAAAGTTGAGTGGGGCTGGCAGCAAGTTATCACAGTCCTGACTGGAATAATGCAGCTTGTGCTATTGCAAACAAAGCAATTACATCAACTGCAGGAAGAGGCAGACAATGTTGAATACACTAAAAGAATGAGAAAGTAATTTAAACATTGCTGGAAAAATGACTTTAAACAATCTGAATTATGCTCAAAGAACCTACTAAAAAAAACCCCACACAACTATGTGTTAGATCAACTAAATGAAGGTCAATTCCTGTTTAACAGCATTATTTTTTATACAAAAATCAAATCTTCATTTATACTGCAAGTATTCTGGACACCTGTTGTATTAAACTTTTCTCATTCAAACAAAAATTAAAAGGAAAAGCGATTAAAACATCAAAACAAATCAGGTCTAAGGAACATGAGCTGTAATAGCACTTGATCCATCCTGAAACAGGAGTTTCGATGAGAAGCACATGTGATGAAGGAAGAACTAGACAACTTTCAGAACTGGAGTCTGGCACGTGAATTAATATGGACAGAAATATAGCTTTCTTAAAACAATTTAGTTGCCCACAGGAGCTTGAACACAGAACACATATCAGAAGTCAAGCTGAATTAACAGATTTTGTTCTGGTGGAAGTCAACGAGATGAGACTTCATGGGACTAGTGGTCTTCTTAGAAATATATTAAATATCTTCAGAATAGACTACAAATCTAAACATTAAAAAAAAAAATCACAGGTACTTTCTGTAAGAAACTGGAAATGTAAAGGAAAAAAAGTATCAACATTCAAATCATTGATTGAAATGCTAATATTGCTAACTGATGATGTATGATATTGCACCTTCTTTTTGGAAACAGCAAGTTGGAGATTTTAAAATTTCCACAACAGAATCAAAAAAATCAGGTTCATGGAGTGATAATTTGTTAAACTTTTTTTTTCCTTAAGTGACCTACTTAGGACCACCAATAAAGAGAAGGTGACAGCTGCCTGAAGCAAAGGAAGAAGGCTTTTCTCATTCCATTCATTGGGAGGGAAGGGGATGGAGTATTCAATGCTTGTAATTGATGCACCCTCAGCAATCAGTGTGCAACAGCAAACACAAGGGGAAAAAAACCAGTGTACAGTACTAGTGCTGTTTAAATAACACACCAGATTATACATTGCAGCATAATTAAAACTACACACACATTCTTGGTACATGCTGGTATATAGGATCTCATACACACGTTAGCTACCATGCCCTCTCACAAGTAGTTGTGCACACTCTCACACAGATACACTTATCACCAACAGTCATACGCTGCATTCATTTCCACTCACAGTTTCTGAAGGCTCTATATAAGGTAGATTGCTATATCATCTGTAGCTACCACTTTTTATAAAAGCACATGCTAAAAGATCACGTCCACTGTAATCTTGCAGCAACACTCGGAATGATCACACAAAAACCAGGGAATGTTAGTGCACACACAAAATTAAGCTAAAGAAAAAGTCTTTGGAGTTCCAATCACACGGTTAGTATAACAATCCCATAACTGTGAAGACTAATTGTAAGCTTTTATAGTTGATTAAGTCACACAGTGCAAAGAAAGGTCCATTGACCCTTTTGGTAAAGGGAGGGCTGGAAGCCACACAGATTAAGTTCAATGGATAGTCCGTATATACATGTGATGAGGAACACCCAAACTAAATTTGTGCTTCTTAGGTTGGTCATTCTGAATCCCGATGCACTTCTGAAGCATCAGCTCGGCAAATTGGGCAAGTACGATTTGCCTACAAAACAAAAGGAAAACTTGTTTAAATTGTGACATATACAATGAAACACATTAAAAGCAATGGAACTACTTTTACTTCCCACAGTTTTTACATTCTTTGTTCCTCTGAAGAGGTACAAAGCAATTTGTGTCTTTTTTTTAACCCACAAACCTCCGAATTAGCCCATGAATTTTTTTTTTTGAGATGGGAGTTTTACTCTTGTTGCCCAGGCTAGAGGGCAACAGCACGATCTTGGCTGACTGCAACCATCGCCTCCTGGGTTCAAGCGATTCTTCTGCCTCATCCTCCCGAGGAGCTGAGATTACAGGTGCCCACCACTATGCCTGGCTAATTTTTGTATTTTAGTAGAGACGGGGTTTCACCATGTTGGTCAGGCTGGTCTCAAACTCCTGACCGTCGGGTGCTCCACCCACCTCGGCCTCCCAAAGTGCTGGGATTACAGGTGTGAGCCACCACACCTGGCCGCCATGAATGATTTTTAGTAGGTCTGTTAAAATATACAAACAAGATTACATTCACCAGTTTGGACCAAGTTAACAACTGACATTAAAGTAACACCTTGGTTAGTCTTTTTTTTTTTTTTTTTTTCCTTTTTTGAGACAGGGTTAAACCCTGTTGTCCACAGGAGCACAGTGGCATGATTACAGCTCATTACAGACTTGAACTCCTAGGCCTAAGTGATCCTCCTGCCTCAGCTTCCTGAGAAGCTAGGATTAACAGGTGTGTGCCACCACACCCAGTCAATTTAAAAGACAAGGGTTTCACTAAGTTGCCCAGGCTGGTCTCCAACTCCAGGCCTCAAACGATCCTCCTGCTTTTGCCTCCCAAAATGCTGGGATTACATGCCTGAGCCACTATTTCTGGCCCCTTGGCTATTCTTAATGGAATGAAGTCACAGAAAACATTTAGTGGTACTGAGGAAAGCTTGACTGTAAAATAGGTGACTGGATCTATACCATAGCTCTACTTACTCACCTGGTTCCCTGGCTCCTAAATTTGCTTTCTCCATTTCAACAAATGGGACCATAATTTGTGGAGTTGCTAATGCCAGAAACGTAAGCATCACCTGTTCTCCTACTTCCTACAACCCATTCAGCACATAATCTTATTTCTGCATTATGGTAATTCTCAAATCAGTCCCTCTTTTCATCCAGTTGCCACTATCCATTCTCTGGCCCACCACGTCTTTATTCTATCTCCCTGTCTCTCAGGAATTACCTCTTCTACTCCATCCTCCAACAGTGGCCAGAAATCCTTCTAAAACAGTCTGTTATATCCTTCCCAAATGCTTTCAGGATCACACCTAAACTCCTTCACGCTTCAGAGTGGCTTCACAACAAGCTGGTCATTGATTTTCTCTCTGAACACCTTTTCTTTTCCCACTCTTCCTCACATTACAACTATCAGCCACATGGAACTTGTGGTTTTTTTTTGAGATGGAGTCTCGCTCTATCGCCGGGGCTGGAGTGCAGTGGCCAGATCTCAGCTCACTGCAAGCTCCGCCTCCCGGGTTCCCGCCATTCTCCTGTCTCGGCCTCCGGAGTAGCTGGGACTACAGGCGCCCGCCACCTCGCCCGGCTAGATTTTTGTATTTTTTTAGTAGAGACGGGGTATCTCCTGACCTTGTGATCCGCCCGTCTCGGCCTCCCAAAGTGCTGGGATTACAGGCTTGAGCCACCGCGCCCGGCCAGAACTTGTGGTTTTGACTGTTCTCTGTTTGCACATGTCAGGGATTTGCACATATAATGCTTTCCTTTTAAAATAATTTAAGACTCTTTGTCTTCAGGATTGAGTTTGGGCTAACTTAGATACTATGGAACTGTGTTCCCTCAGAACTTTTAACTCTATCTTCCTCTCTAAATTGTGAGGTTACCTAGTTTTATCCAAATCAGGAACACTTCATTTAAAAAATAACAAATTTGACTATATAGTTTTTTTTTTATAGTCATGGAGCCACTGCAACCCAGCCTATTAAGGTTCTTTTACTGTATCACATTTTTATTCTACTGTTACAATTTGAGACTATGAAACTATTAAGTGTAAAAAAGCAGATTTTGTAAACTTTTTTTTTTAAACATTAAATAGCCAAGTGCAGTGTATAATCCCAACACTTTGGGAGGCTGAGGTGGGAGGACTGCTTGTGCCCAAGAGTTCAAGACCACTCTGGGCAACATAGTGACACCCCGTCTCGCTTAAGCCTGGGACGTCAAGGCTACATTGAGCCATGACTGTACCACTGCACTCCAGACTGGGCGACACACTGAGACCCTGTTTCAAAAAATACATACATAAAAAAGAAGCCCCTGCAATAATTTCACCCTGGCATAGCCACTCTTATGGATTTGTGTCCTTTGTGCTTTTGTTCATATATACAAAGGAGAAAATGGTCAGAATTAAATAAAAACACTAGATGTACTTATTCTCCATGCAAACCTCTGACAACAGAGCTATGATGAGGTAGCCTTCTAAACTCTCGAAGCAAACTGTGGCCTAGCAAGTTCGGGCCTTGTCCCTGTATGCCATGAGAAAGGACATACTGATTGTCAAGAGGTCATCCGTTTGGGTTTTGTATAATCACTCCTATATTGTTGACTGCAGTTAATTTTTACTGGCCTTTTCTCCTCATTTAAAGAGATCATACTCAAAGCTGTGTTTCCATTTTGTCTTCCTGTCCACTGAGTTACGAACTTACTCTAATTAACCTATGGTCAATAAAATAGAAAAATTTAATGTCATTTCCTTTAAAGATATTATCACTTTACCTTAAGCCATTTGTCAACACACTTGGCATGGAACTCGTGGTTACAGGGTAAGACTCTAAGTAGCTGCCTTGACTCAAAATCACACATGCATACTACACACCTAAAAAAAGCAAAAAGATCATTTAACCATAAAACCAGATGGTTTTCTATTGTCATGACTATTGAAACCTACAAGATAATTTATTGTTATCAAAATATCACTTAAATTTTTAAACAAAATTAACCAATACCCTGAAAAAATTGTGATGTTAAGGCAGTAAGAGGGTTTTGCTTTACTAACAGATTACCAAGAAAATTTCTAGTTAATATGAAGTCAATCTTAATACCAAAGATTCTATACTATTAAAAAAAAAAAAAAAAGGTGTTGGAACAACTGTATGTCCACATACAAAAGAATAAAGGTGGACCCCTACCTCATACCATATAAAAACTGACTCAAACTGATCAAAAGCTTAAGTGTTAAGAGCTAAACTATTAACCTCTCAGAAGAAAACACAGTAAATCTTCATGACCTTGGATTAGACAATGGTTTCTTGGAGATGACATTAAAAGCACAAGAATTAACAACAAAAAAAGAAATGCAGTTGTTCTTCAGTATCTGAGGGGGGATTGATTTCTAGGACCCACAATGGATACCAAAATCTGTGGATGTTCAAATCCTTTATATACAATGGTATAGTGTTTGTGACCTATGCACACCCTCCCATATACTTTAAAATCATTAATATATTTTAATACCTAAAACAATGTAAGTGCTATGTAAATAGTTGTTATACTGTATTGTTCTTTATTTGTACTACATATTGCTCTATTATTTTCTATTTTTATTTTTTCCTGAATATTTTCTATCTTTGGTTGGCTGAATACAGAGGGCTGAGTGTAGGCTGAAATAAATCAAAATCAAAATTTAAACATTTTGTGCTGCAAAAGACATCACTGAAAAACTCAACAATCCACAGAATGGCAAAACTTTTTTTTACACTTTTTATTATTCTATTCCTCAGAGATCCCTGTTCTGAGGGAGGACATTTTTGAAGATAATTTATCTGATGAGATCTATAATACGTATAGAACTTCTACAACTCAATAATACAAAGACAAACCAACTTATGGAAAATGAAGCAAGGATCCAAATAGACATTTCTGAAAAGAAGGTATACAAATGGCTAGTAGCACATGAAACATTCAAGATCATTAGCTATCAGGGAAATGCAAATCAAATCTGCAGGAAATTCCACTTCACAACCACTAGGCTGGCTATAATAATAAAAAAAAATAGACAATATAGCGTGATTCAAAGCCATTAGTTACCTTTGGCATTATTCAATGCCAAAAGTGGAAACCCAAATGTCCATACACTGATAAAAAAAAAAAATACGGTCTATACAGTGGAATATTATTTGGCCATAAAAAGAAATAACTTACTAGTAAAAGCTACAATATAGAAAAAGTTATGCTAAGTGAAAGATGCTAGACACAAAAAGATCATATAAGACCCCATTTATGTATAATCTATATAGACACAGTGCAGACTGAGGATGGGGAGGAGGCACCAAGATGAGGTAGAAATATGAAGAGTGTTGCTAGTGGGTGAAGTGGGTGAGGGGTTTTGTTTTAGGGTGACGCAACGGGTCTAAATTTGATTGTCGTGATAGTTACATAGCTCTGAATATACGAAAAACCACTGAGTTGTACTTTTTAAGTATTATTATTATTTTTTTGAGACAGTCTCGCTCTGTCGCCCAGGCTGGAATGCAGTGGTGTCATCTCGGCTCACTGCAACCTCTGCCTCCCGGGCTCAAGCAATTCGCCCTGCCTCAGCCTTGCGAGTAGCTGGGATTATAGGCGCCTGCCACCATGCCCAGCTAATTTTTGTATTTTTAGTAGAGACAGGGTTTCGCCATGTTGGCCAGGCTGGTCTCAAGCTCCTGACCATAGGCGATCCACCTGCCTCAGCCTCCCAAAGTGCTGGGATTACAGGTGTGAGCTACCGTGCCTGGCCTCAACTGTACATTTTAAATGGAATTTTACAGTATGTAAATTACATATCAATAAAGCTATTTTTAAAAGATCCCCTACTAAGCAGAAATTTTTGGTAAAAACCTCAAGCTTTATGTGCATGAAGTTTCAATCTTGTGTGAAAACATTCTAGAATGTCAATTAGAAACAAAATTGCTAAGCAACATTAAAATCCAAAACAGCCCTAACAGAACTTTCTAAGATGATAGAAATGTTCTAGATCCACACCACCCAACACAGCAGCCATTAGCTAGAATGACTAAGACATTTAATTTTTCATTTAATTAGCTTTATATTGACTTATTGGACAAGCATTGGCTTAGACTATGAAATAGAGATAACATATCTTTATCAAAGTTATCTCTGACTCTTAAGCATTTTCTTTTAACTTTTTGTTTCCTCTTCCAACTTTTACCTTAATGACTCTTAAGCTTTTATTTCATAAAGGTAGAAAAGGAAATTTAGCAGAGTGATGTCAGAAAAATATACTTACAAAGTCTGTTCTGACTGATGGTTGTTAGGATTGAACCGATAAGAAGGAAGTTGTTCAATATCTGCTTTAGTCAGTCCACGAGGCTTTGCCTCTCCCAGTCGCTCTGCCAGGTTTAACAGGGCCTGCAGCGGTAAAAGATGACATATTTTCATCTGTCTTTATGTTTTGCATTCCAATTTTTTTTTTTTAAAGAGATGGAGTCCTGCTATGTTGCCCAGGCTGGAGTATATATAGTGGCTGTTCACAGGCATGATCATTGTGCACTGTGGCCTCGAACTCCTGTGAACTCAAGCAATACTCTTGACGCAGCCTTCTGAGTATCTGGAACTACAATTGCGTACCACCGCAGCCCTATTAAAATAGTTTTTAAAATGTTTCTTATGAAAAAATCTAAACACATACAAAAGTAGAAAAGCAACGTTAATGAACCTTGATCTATCCATTATGCAGGTCAGTAGTCCATAGCTAATCTTTTATCTATTACCATCTGTCCTAAAGCTCACATTATTTTAAAACAAAACTGAAAGATGGTATCATTTCATTAGTATCAAGTGCATCTGTAAAACAAAGTAACTTTGACCCTGTGAGCTGGATTCTTTGTTGTGGGAGCTGGCCTGGGTACTATAGGATGTTTTGCAGCATTCCTGGCCTCCCTCTGCTCTCTTAGTGCCAGTTAACAACCCCCCCGCTGTAACAATCAAAAATGTCTCCACACATTCCCAAATATCTCCAGGGGACAAACTGTCCCCAGGTTGAGAGTCGCTGCTCTAAAAAGATAGACTTTTTAGAATATAACCACAATGACATCATCACACCTAACATACTAACACTAATTCTTTAACATCAAATGGACCAATTAACGTTCAAATGTCTTTGTTTCAATTCAAAGCTTTAAAAAGTAGTTTGTTCAAATAAGGATCCAAACAAATTCGTAACTTACCATGGTTTAATACGTCTCAAGTCTCTTTTTCACTCTTAAATTTGAAGAAACCAGGTTAATGAGTTGTAGAAATTCCCAGTTTGAAATTTGCTAAATGAACCTCCCATCCCTGACCCACTGGGTTTAACAAATTCCTTGTCCCCTTGTCCTATAAATAGATAGATGTGAATACTTTTACCATAAGGCCCATCATGTCTAGTGGTTATGTTAGCAGCCAATGATGGAATACTGTCTAGATCCATTAATTCATTAAGAATGGGCAAAATGGGGCCAGGCGCGGTGGCTCACGCCTGTAATCCCAGCACTTTGGAAGGCCGAGGCGGGCGGATCACAAGGTCAGGAGGGAGATAGAGACCATCCTGGCTAACACGGTGAAACCCCATCTCTACTAAAAATACAAAAAATTAGCCGAGCGTGGTGGTGCACGCCTGTAGTCCCAGCTACTCGGAGGCTGAGGCAGGAGAATGGCGTGAACCCAGGAGGCGGAGCTTGCAGTGAGCCGAGATCCTGCCAATGCACTCCAGCCTGGGCGACAAAGCGAGACTCCGTCTCAAAACAAACAAGCAAACAAACAAAAAAGAATGGGCAAAATGGTAATATTCTAATTTTATCATTCTTCATTTATTAGAATGCCTAATATTAAACAATACTCAGAATTTAGGTAAAATAGGATGAGACCACCTAATTTTTTTTTTTTAAGTATCCACTATCAACTCATGAACTTTAGTATATTTGATGTGTTTCAATATTGTAATTATTATGCCTCTTTTTTTTTTTCTGAGTCAGAGTCCTGCTTTATCCTCAGGCTGGAGTGCAATGGCATGATCTCAGTTCACTGCAACCTCCGCCTCCTAGGTTCAGATTCTCTTGCCTCCTCCTCCCGAGTAGCCGCCGCCCAGCTAATTCTTTGTATTTTTTATTTTTTAGTAGAGAAAGGGTTTTGCCATGTTGGCCAGGCTGGACTTAAACTCCTGACCTCAACTGATCCACCCGCCTTGGCCTCCCAAAGTGCTGGAACTACAGGAGTGAGGTACTGTGCCCAATTATTATGCTTATTGATTTTACATCAGTACCTCCTTTCCTTAATGACTCTAGTAACTCATTTGGTTTATCCCACAATTAGTCTGCCTTTTGTGGACTGCTTTTCTCCATTTTTCAGGTTGCCCCAGGGTTAAAAGAATGGGTAACAAATAATGATAGATGAGAGAAACAGAATTAACTTCCCCAAATGTCAATAATTAATGTGGTAATAACTGTGTGTGTTTTATTATGATACCAGAACTCTGCTTCTGTGTCAACATTATTTAGAAAATTGCATCATCTAAATAATTTGTTCCCCTTTCACTAGCTCCCTAGCCCTTCTAAATGCTGGAATAGAAAGTAAATTGCGGCCGGGCGCGGTGGCTCAAGCCTGTAATCCCAGCACTTTGGGAGGCCGAGGGAGGCGGATCACGAGGTCAGGAGATCAAGACCATCCTGGCTAACATGGTGAAACCCCGTCTCTACTAAAAATACAAAAAAAAAATTAGCCGGGCGAGGTGGTGGCGCCTGTAGTCCCAGCTACTCGGGAGGCTGAGGCAGGAGAATGGCAGGAACCCGGGAGGCAGAGCTTGCAGTGAGCCGAGATCCGGCCACTGCACTCCAGCCTGGGCGACAGAGCGAAACTCCATCTCAAAAAAAAAAAAGAAAGTAAATTGCCAGGCCGCACATGGTGGCTCAAGCCTGTAATCCCAGCACTTTGGGAGGCTGAGGCAGGCAGATCACTTGAGGTCAGGAGTTTGAGACCCACCTGGTCAACACAGTGAAACCCCGTCTCTACTAAAATGACAAAAAAATTAGCCGGGCATGGTGGCGTGCACCTGTAATCTCAGCTACATGGGAGGCTGAGGGAGGAGAATCACTTGAACCCAGGAGGCAGAGGTTGCAGTGAGCTGAGACTGCGCCATTGCACTCCAAGCCTGGGTGACAAAGCGAGACTCCATCTTTAAAAAAAAAAAAAGTAAACTGCCAAATCGATGATTACAATATATAAAATTTAGATAAAACTTATTATATCATTGATAATGATCTTTTATATCTCATATATACCATGGTACACAAAGGTCAACAAATATAATTTATGACAATAAAATATATTAAGTTCTTACAGTATAAAGACTACACAGGCATATTTCATTTTACTGCACTTTGCTTTACTGCATGCCACAGATACTACCTTTTTAAAACAAAAACAAAAAATTAAAGGTGTGTGGCCACCCCATGTTGAGTGAATCTATTAATTCAACTTTTCCAACAGTCATGTCATTTCATATCTTGGTGCCACATTTTGGTAATTCTCACAGCATTTCAAACTTTTTCATTATTTTGTATCTGCTATAATGTTCTCTGATCTTTGCCGTTACTATTGTACTTGCTTTGTGGTACCACAAACTGCACTTGCATAAGACAGAACACTTAATTGATAAATGTTGGGTATTCCGACTACTCCACTGACCAACTGGCTATCCACCCATCTCTCTCCCTCTCCTGGGGTATTCCTAGTCTTTGAGACAGAACAATATTGAAGTTATGCCAATTAATAACCCCACAATGGCCTCTAATTGTTCAAGTGAAAGAGTCACATGTCTCCCACTTTAAAAACTAGAAATGATTGGTTGGGCATCCTGGCTCACTCCTGTAATCCCTCCCAGCACTTTAGGGAGGCCGAGCGGCTGGGTCACGAGGTCAGGAGATCGAGACCATCCTGGCTAATACGGTGAAACTCCGTCTCTACTGAAAATATGAAAAATTAGCCAGGTGTGGTGGCAGGCACCTGTAGTTCCACCTACTAGGGAGGCTGCAGCAGGAGAATGGCGTGAACCCAGGAGGCGGAGCTTGCAGTGAGCCGAGATGGTGCCACTGCACTCCAGCCTGGGCGACAGAGCAAGACTCCATCTCAAAAAGCAAAACAAAAACTAGAAATGATTAAGCTTAGTAAGAAAGGCATGTCAAAGCCAAGACAGGCCAAAATGTAGGCCTCTTGTGCCAAACCAGTAACCAAGTTTAAACGCAAAGGCAAAGTTCGAATAGAAAAAGTGCCATTCTCACTGAGCACAGTGGCTCATGCCTGTAATCCCAACACTTGGACTAGCCTTGGGCAAAATGGCAAAACCTTTCTCTGCAAAAGAAAAAAAAAAAAGCACAAAAATTAGCCAAGTCGGTGGCATGCGTCTACTGTCCCAGCTACTTAGGAGACTGAGGTGGGAGAATCGCTTGAGCCTGGGAGGTCAAGGCTGTAGTGAGCTGAGATGGTGGCACTGCACTGCACTCCAGCCCGGGTGACAGAGTAAGACCCTGTCTCCAAAAAAAAAAAAAAGAAAAAGAAAAAACAGAAAAGCCACTCCAGTGAATGCACAAATAAGAAAGCAAAGCAGCCATACTGCTGATATGGAGAAAGTCTGAGTGATAGAGATAGAAAATCCAACCAGCCACAACATTCTCTTTAGCCAAAGCCTAATCCAGAACAAGGCCCTGTCTTTCTTTAATTCTATCAAGGTTGAGAGAGGTGAGGAAGCTGCAGAAGAAAAGTTGGAAGCTAGCAGAGGCTGGTTCATCAAGTTTAAGGAAAGAAGCCATCTTTATAACAACAAAGTGCAAGGTGAAGCAGGAAATGCTGATATAGAAGCTGTAGTAAGTTATCCAGAAGCTCTATCTAAGATCACTGATGAAAGTGAATACACTAAACAATAGATTTTCAGTGTAGATGGAACTGCCCTATATTGGAAGAGAATGCCATCTAAGATTTTCATAGCTAGAAAGAAAAGGCAATGCCTGGCTTCAAAAAACAGGCTGACTCTTTTGTTGGGGCTAATACACCTGGTGACTGCAGGCTGAAGCCAATGCTCATTTGCCATTCTGTGGGCCCTTAAGAAATTATGCTAAATCTACTCTGCCCAATAATAAAGTCTGGATGACAGAATGTCTGTTTACAGTATGATTTACGGAATATTTTAAGACCACTTTTGAGACCCGTTCAAGAAAAAAAGATTCCTTTCAAAATATTACCGCTCAAGTGCTCTGATTAAGATGTACAAAGAGATGCATGTTGTTTTCCTGCCAACAAAACATTCACTCTGCAGCCCATGGAAAAAGGGTTCTTTTCTCTACATTCTTGCCTATACTTACTTTTTGATAACAGCCATCCTAACAGGTGTGAAGTGGTATTTTATTGTGGTTGATTTACATTTCCCTGATTGCAATGTTGAGCACCTTTTCATATACCTGGCTGGACATTTTGTGTCTTCTTTGAAAAATGTCTATTCAGGTCCTCCATCCATTTTTTTTAAATTGGGTTATTCATTTTTTTTGCTACTGAGTTGTATAAGCTCCTTGTATAGTTTAAATATTAACCCCTTTATCAGATGTTTACTTTTCATATTTTCTCCTAACCTGTAGACTGCCTTTCATTTTGTTTCTTTCTTTCTTTTGCGGTACAGAAGCCTTTTAGTTCAATGTAGTCCTAGTTATTTATTTTAGCTTTTGTTGCCTATGCTTGCGGTGTGATGGCCAAAAAACCAATGCCATGGCTAATATCAAGGAGCTTTTCCCCTGTTTTCTGTAGGCACTTTTATCATTTCAGATATTAAGTTTAGGTCTCTAATCCATTTTGAGTTAACTTTCATGTATGGTGTCAAGGTCCAGTTTCATTCTTTTGCAGGTGGATATTCAGTTTTCCCAACACCATTTCTTTTTGTTTTGTTTTTTCTTTTTCAGACAGAGTCTTGCTCTGTTACTCAGCCTGGCGTGCAATGGTGTGATCTTGGCTCACTGTAGCCTCCACTTCCCAAGTTCAAGCGATTCTCCTGTCTCAACCTCTAAAGTAGCTGGGATTACAGGCGCCCACCACCACGCCAGGCTAATTTTTGTATTTTTACAGAAACAGGGTTTCACCATGTTGGCCAGGCTGGCCTCGAACTCCTGACCTCAGGTGATTTGCCTGCCTTGGACTCCCAAAATGCTGGGATTACAGGGTGAGCCACTGCGCTCAGCCTCCCAACACCATTTCTTTTCTTTTTTTTTTTGAGGCGGAGTCTCGCTCTGTCGCCCGGACTGGAGTGCAGTGGCCGGATCTCAGCTCACTGCAAGCTCCGCCTCCCGGGTTTACGCCATTCTCCTGCCTCAGCCTCCGGAGTAGCTGGGACTACAGGTGCCCGCCACCTCGCCCGGCTAGTTTTTTGTATTTTTAGTAGAGACGGGGTTTCACCGTGTTAGCCAGGATGGTCTCGATCTCCTGACCTCGTGATCCGCCCGTCTCGGCCTCCCAAAGTGCTGGGATTACAGGCTTGAGCCACCGCGCCCGGCCCCAACACCATTTCTTAAAGAGGCTATCTTTCCCCATTGTGTCTTCTTGGTGGCCTTGTCAAAAATTGGCTGACTGTTGTACTCCTTTCTATTCACAGTTCCTAAAGTTCAGAACATGCACGGTTTTATAATTTATCGCCTGACCTATTACAACACCTAAATAGGTTTCCTTGTCACCATTTTCTAACTTCACAGTACTGGCAGAGTTTGGACTCTTAACAAGTACTGATGCCATAAAGCACAAAAAACATTTAGTGGCTCCTTCCTCCCCCATAATATTCAAAATTATGTCCACTCTGTAGCAAGCACTGAAGGACAACCAATTAAGCTTTCCAATCAAATGCCGATTTTCTCCCTTTAACCACAGACCATCTGCTGATTCTCAAGAATGTCCAGTACCTCTCTGCCTCAATCTTAAAGATGAAAAAGCTTCTACATTATTTAAGATCTAGCTCAAACATTTTGGCTTCCACAAAATCTTTTCAGCATATCTAATCAAAATTCAGTTTTCTCATTTGCATTCTCATTGGAATTGTACGTAATTCTAATAGAGCACCCATCTACCTACCTATTATCATAGCTGTGGTAGTACATATTCAATTATCCTTAAAGATGTTAAATCATTTTTATGACATGTTTGTATCTTGAAATGCACAAAGTGTTTACCTAATAAATGTTTAGATCAAGCTTGTCGAACACATGGCCTGCATGCAGCCCAGGATGGCTTTGAATGTGGCCCAACACAAATTGATAAACTTTCACAAAATATTATGAGATTTATTTTTTGCAATGTTTTAAAAGGTTACTGGCTACTATTAGTGTTAGTGTATCTTACATGTGGCCCAGGAAGTGAAAAGATTGGACGCCTGTGGTCTAAAGAGTTAAGTTGAATAATACTTTCATGCTCACAATACTCCCCAAATTAATTCACAATTCATCTACTAACCTCGTAATTTTCTACTTCTCCATCTTCTACATCTAATTCAAAGCTGAAAGTTGGGCCCACTGCAGGTGGCACTGGAAGCATTGATCTGCAGTGAAAACAATCACACTAGCATTGAATATATTAGTACATTAATTCAATGAACAGGACAGGGAGGACAAAGGCCAGTGCTATAAGGATGAAGAATGGTCAGTGTTAATCTGAAAAATTTAACAAAACATATGTAAGAACTGTAAAATAAAAATGGCAAACATATTGCTATGATAACTTAAAGGTGAATAAACAGACATACACCACATAAGACGACAACTCAGTATCATTAAGATGTCACTTTCTCCTTAAAATAATCTATAAATTCCATGCAATACCAAGATTGCAGCAAGCACTTAAGTAAAAACTCACATGCTGATTTAAAAATTTACAAGGAAATGCAAAAGACCTTAAACTAAAACATTTTAAGAACAAAATCGGGAGACAAACTAGATCTGACATTACGATAGAAAGAGAGAGAAAATGGGGAGAGAGAGGAAGGAAGGAAGGAAAAACTACAACAGTGTGGTAACAAAGGCACGTGGCCTTCTGGTATAAAAACCGTATTTCCTAGCTTTCCTAGAACGTAATTACAGACATGTGACTAAGTTATGGCCAATGTGATACAGAGGCAGGGGTTATACGTGCAACTTCTGGAACATACCCTTGAGAGGAGCAGGTAGGCACAGGAATCTATTTTTATTTTTGCTAGGTGGAATGTCATATGACTAGAGCCTGAGAGGCCATCTTAGATCTTGTACAGGAAGCCATTAACATTGTTCATAGTCACAGGGCTAACAGATCATCGTTGAGCTGCCTACTTTCTAGACTTCATTACGTGAGAGAGAAATAAAGAATTACTTACAGAGCGCGGTGGCTCACACCTGTAATCCCAGCACTTTGGAAGGGCAAGACAGGCAGATTACCTGAGATCAGAAGTTCGTGACCAGCCTGGCCAACATGGTGAAACCCTGTCTCTACTAAAAGTACAAAAATTAGCTGGGCATGGTGGTGACCGCCTGTAATCCCAGCTACTTGGAAGGCTGAGACAGGAAAATCACTGGAATCTGGGGGCCAGAGGTTGCAATGAGCCAAAACTGCACCACTGTACTCCAGCCTGGGCAACACATTGAGACTCTGTCTAAAGAAACAAACAAAAAAAAACCCCACCATGTGTACCACCCATGGGAATTTCTGTTACAGACCAACTTAATCCAAACAGAGTAGTTCTAAGACATATAAATAATTTTTCTCCTTTCCCCCTAAGAAAAACAGCACTAAAAACTGAATAATCAAGGCTGGTGGTAAGTGCTATCAGTTGTAAAAGAGGCAAAAATCTTAACCTTTTCTGCTTCTTGATTTGTTTTTTTTTTTTGAGACGGAGTCTCGCTCTGTCGCCCGGACTGGAGTGCAGTGGCCGGATCTCAGCTCACTGCAAGCTCCGCCCCCCCGGGTTTACGCCACTCTCCTGCCTCAGCCTCCCGAGTAGCTGGGACTACAGGTGCCAGCCACCTCGCCCGGCTAGCTTTTTGTATTTTTTAGTAGAGACGGGGTTTCACCGTGTTAGCCAGGATGGTCTCGAACTCCTGACCTCGTGATCCACCCGTCTCGGCCTCCCAAAGTGCTGGGATTACAGGCTTGAGCCACCGCGCCCGGCCATTCTTGATTTGTTAAAACCTATTTTCTGGGTCACAGATTTCTTCCTTCCCCACTTCTCCTATGTTACCGTTCTTCTCTTTCTTTCAGCTTTAACTGGCTCCTCCCACCCCACCCTTTAACGTTAAGTAAAAACAAATAACTACCACACTGAAAGCTACAGACCACAGAGAAGACATTCATAAAGGAAAGAGAATCTTAAGAGTTTCAAAATTCAGAAATCATTAAGAAAGAACTTACAACACATATGGCAGTAAGCTTGGATGATAAGGGGGAGGTGGTATTGGCTGCTGGGATCGGTATCTACTACGTCCTGTGAGCCTCCGAGGCATAAATGGAGGATAAGGCTGCAGGGGGAAAAATGTTAAAAAGATTTAGGATCACTCTACATTTACAAATAATCTGTCAAAGTAATTAAAAAAAAAAAAGACTTAAACAGTCAAGTTTTTTATTGTTCAAGGTTTTTAATATTCCTTAAATACTAACTTATTAATGGATGCAGCAACCATTTTAAACCATACACTCAGGTGTATTTCTAAATATAACTTTCCAACTGAATGCTGTCAAGAATACATATAATTCTAAATATGGTGAATTATACTAAAACATAACTCAGAACCAATCAGTTGCCAAAGCAAGTAATTAACATAGTACTGTATGAAAACTTACTACTCCAAAGGACACCTCCTGATGCAAAGGATCATGTGTTAAGAACTGCAAAGGAGCTGATGGAGGTAATGTTGGGGGGTGGGCTGATGGAGGGTAAGTAAAACCTCCTACTGGAAGATGTTCTCCTAAGAGTTCCACTTCATTTTCTATCCTTTGCAGAGGCTGAGGAGAGAAAAAAAAAAAAAAACAACTTCCTGTGTTTAGATTACGCTTTATAATAACCACAAATTTAAAATCTGAAAATGTCTCTAAGGACATGCATCTCTTGATGTTCACATTAATCTAAAATTCATACAAGTAAACATACAGACTACAGTAAAATCTTCCTAACTTTAATTTCAACAAGGTTTAAAACATGTTATTAAACATTTCCATTATCCTCTATTAATTTTACTATGTGAACCTTCTCTTAAAATGAGAAGGCAAAAAGTCATCAAGTAAGCCAATTATTGGAAAATTAAAATTATTTTATCAAGTCATAGCACCTTGACCTAAAGGATTTTTAGACACTTAACCTTTCACAGATGAAACAAAATAGGATGTGCATTTATAAATCAGAAACAGGGCTAAATGAGACATTGTACAGAGGCATTATGCTGTGCAGAAAGATTATGGGCTTCTGGACATCAGAATCTTGGTACTGTCACCAATCAGCCATGTAACTTTTAGATAAATTACTTAATCTGAACCTCAGTACTGTCAACTATAAAACGGGCATGTTCACAGACTATTTCAAGTGTGTGGTGAACACTGAAGCAATGTAGTGCTATGCAAAGCACACAGAAGATATGTATTCTTTTTTCTGAAATAACAGCTGGGCTGGGGGCGGTGGCTCATGCCTGTAATCCCAGCACTTTGGGAGGCTGAGGCCAGTGGATCACCTGAAGTCAGGAGTTTGAGACCAGCCTGGTCAACACTGTAAAACCCTGTCTCTACTAAAACTACAAAGATTAGCTGGCTGTGGTGGTGGACACCTGTAATCCCAGCTACTGGGGAGACTGAGGCAGGAGAATCGCTTGAACCTGGTAGACAGAGGTTGCAGTGAGCTGAGATCACACCACTGCACTTCAGCCTGGGCAACGAGAGGGAGACTCCATCTCAAACAAAAACAAAAAAGCCCCAACAAGAAAATAAAAAAACAGTTCAATGAGATATAACTGACATATGATAAAAGGAATTCAACTGAATGGATTTTTGGTATATTCACAGTTACGTAACCATCACCACTATCTAATTCCAGAACATTTTCATCACCCCAAAAAGAAACTATATACCCATTATCAGTCAATCCCCATTTCCCCAAGTCATCAGCTTTCCTTTAATTTATTAATTTATTTATTTTATTTTTGAGACAAAGTCTCGCTCTGTCACCCAGGCTGGAGTGCAGTGGCCGGATCTCAGCTCACTGCAAGCTCC
>NW_012114944.1:666303-676004 GCF_000951035.1 Colobus angolensis palliatus
TTAGCCAGGATGGTCTCAATCTCCTGACTTCGTAATCCACCACGCACGGCCCAGCTTTACATTTTTATGTATTTGCTTATTCTACACATTTCATGTAAATGGAACCAGTTCATTTAAATAAGCAAGAAGCTGTGTCTACCTTCTCTGCTTAGCATAATGCTTTCAAGGCTCAAACTGTTTTGCGGATTTTATCAATGCTTCACTCCTTTTTATGGGTATTACATTGCATGGATATACCACTCTTTCCTCATCTATTCATCAGTTGATGGACATTTGGGTTGTCCACTCTTTGACTATTAGGAATAGTGCTATTACTACATTTGTGTACACATTTTCGTGCTGATGTTTTCAATTGAATTCTCTTAGGCACATTTATTTTTAAATGCTAGACTGACTTCTTCCCTTAGTTACAGAAAAGCGACATGTTATTCAAATGTAAGTAAATACTAAGCTTTAATTTGGAAGCCTATGCAGGCTTGAGAGAAATCACAATTGCTTACGCTATGACAACACTAGGTGAAAACTAAGTCTTGATATGGCTATGTGACTGGACCTTTAAAACAATTACAAATTTAGATACAAGTGATAGCTAAATTTTGCTTTAGCCTTGAATTCCCAGATACAGGAAGCTGAGAAGTAGATCATCCTGGCACAAATCCTATCCTAATTCCAAGAAAAGATTATCTTGCGGAAGCAATTCTACCTTTTCTGACGAGCCAAACTTGTGTCATAATTGCTTCTAGAGTTTTTAGGACAGCAGCCTCTTTGGTACCCAGCATGGTACAGAAATCCTTAGTAAACAATGGTAAGACTCTGCTATAATAAACTGTCAGGTTCTTTCCACAGAACTGAAATCTTCCACTTTAGTCATTTCTATAGGTTATCTCTCCTGTTTCTCCTTAATGTCTGATGGTTCTGATGCTGAACCTGGCCTATCAAAACAACTGGACCTTTTTTCCTGTGCCCTTCTTTGTACTTATGTAGTCCTTACATCTATCTCCCAGTGTCCCAAAACGATATGACTCTCAACTATATCCCAGTCCCAAGACAGAATTAACTATGTTAATAGACTACCTCATCTGCTTTTCATCACAACATAGTGAAAAAACCAGGCCTTCAGAAAAAGTAACTAAAGTTCAGAAAGGTTAATTTCTTTGCCTAAATGAATACAAATATTATTCTAACAAGTATTAACAATTTTATAATATTTTCATTTTCCAATTTAGAACCACATAAAAAGAAAAAAAAATACAACTAAAAACTTTTCTTCAGATTTACTTCCTGAAGGACTGCAGATGCAATAGAACACAAATTTAGACAAGTGACACTGAAATAACTAGAAAAATTTAAGAAACCAGAAATGTAAGGTAAATGTTTACACTAATTTGTATATGTTTGGATTCCTTTAATTCTTTTAAGAACCAGAAGAATGCCTAAGTTATTATGTTTGTTTGTTTGTTTATTTTGGAGACAGAGTCTCACTCTGTCGCCCAGGCTGGAGTGCAGTGGCATGATCTGGCTCACTGCAACCCTGCTTCCTGGGTTCAAGCGATTCTCATGCCTCATCCTCCTAAGTAGCTGGAATTACAGGCATGTGCCACAATGCCTGGCTAATTTTTGTATTTTTAGTAGAGACAGGGTTTCACCATGTTGGCCAGGCTGGTCTTGAACTACAGACCCTAAGTGATCTGCCTGCCTCAACCTCCCTGTTGGGATCACAGGCGTGAGTCTCTGCACCTGGCCAAGTTATTATGTTTAAGTGTGCCATTTAAACATAGTAACGTAGGCATTCTTCTGGTTCTTAAATCCACTAAGGTTATATGCCTGGCCTAAACATTTTGAAAAAATTAAAAATTAGTTAAAAACTAAACATTCTGACATAATAGTAGAGATACCTACCGATCGTGATTGCTGTGTTTGGAAAGGGACAAACTGGCCTGGTGGTGGCAAATGAGGAGGATGATGGGGAGAAAGGTGAGGAGGATGTATAAGAAATGGATCACTAGAAATAAGGGGTGGGAATGCAGCATATGGTACTGGTAAGTGCTGAACTGAACATGCCTGAAGCATCTGTAAGAGAAACCGTTACAGTTTGGTTAAAAATATCAGAATATATAATTAATTTAAAAGGACTGTGAGATTAAAATCTGTCATTGTCACACCTCTCCCAAAATCATGAAAATGTTTTTAATAGCTAATATTAACAATGAAATACTAGTGTATTTTTATCTACTAGTAAAGTAATGGTACTAATAATTATTCTGTATTTTATATAATTTTCACAAATTGGTTGAAATACTTTAGCCTTTTAAATATCTATGAAATGGTGCGGGGGGAGAGGGGGAAGTGCTGCATAAAAGAGGAAACTCTAGTTGGCTCAAGATGTAGCAAACACTACTGATATTTCAAGAAACTCCCCTTTTCAATCCTGTAGAAATCTTTTTCTTCCTAGGATTTTCATAAGAGCACAACTCTCAACTAATTGTCCTATAATCTCTCAGTATTTTAGTTAGAAATTTGGTACAATGTTTCTATTACTAAGAAACCAAGCTTGAGTAAATTAATCTGTTAAGTTAGTATTGGTGTAAGTGTGCATTTTAATCTCACATTCAGAGCAAGGTATTAAGAGTTATTTAAATTTTGCTAAGTGATCTTCTTTGAAGACATTATTGACCTTGGATACATCATTTAAATACAGCGCCCTCATTTCTGAAAGGAGGCTGAACTGAGATTAAAGATCAAAGGACAAAGCATAAGCTTCAGAGGCAAGAAAAAAAAGAGTCAGTGTGAATCTCTACTCTCTTATACTAGCTGTCTCTATCACACTAAGCAAGTCATTTAACTTTTCAGATTCTGTGACTAGAAAATGGGGGATGATGCCACCTTCATCATAGGTTTCCTATAGTAAGGAATAAGACAAAGCACTCAAAGTGCCCATTAAAACTCAGTAAGTGCTGAGACTCTTCAGTGTTGAACAATAAGATCTCTGAGACTTAGGCTGACCTTCATTGGTTTTAATTATAAACGGTGCTGATATATGAGAAAACATGGTTTGACCCTCAGGATATTAAAATATGTATAAGTTAATGTAAAAATATATCAGGTTATAAAGTTAATTTTATTAAATGGTTACTATAAGGATACTATTGAGATTTTTATTGCAATAAAATTGACCTTTTTACTTGAAAGTAAAACTACAAAGACAGTCTCTTAAATTTTGTTTGCTTATATAATGCAGTTAGCCCCTCTAAAGAGGGTTTCCAGAGTCAGTTAAGTTACAAAACCAAATTCAGGCTGGTGTGCTTAATAGTAGTATCTAATGAGAACAAAGATACAGACTTACTGGAGGAGGCACACTACAGACAGGGAGGTGCTGTCCGCTGAAAACCACAGAGCATCCTGGGACCTGCTGTGTACTACAAGCAGGGATGTGCTGGCCTGTGCAGAGTGGAATCCCATGTGGTGCCACTGTTGTTACTGTGTAAGAAACAGGGACTGTTCCTTGATGGAGCTTTAAAAGAAAAAACAAATGAACAAACTTTAGCTGTTTAGATAAAATGTTAAACTATTCAAAATCAACATTTGGTCATTTATTGGCTCCTCTCTCAGCTACACAGATTTTCACAACGTACTCTCCAATAGTTTCGACCAGAATATTCATTGTCTTTGTATGAGAGAGTTTGACTATTTCAAGAGTATATACTATTCCCACACAACTGGGGCTAAACTCCTCCCTCAAATGACTTGAAAAGCCCAGGTAAATAATGGATTACTATATTAACTCTTCTAGCCTGCCGTATAATTCAGAATAAAAAGAACTGGAATCATGAAAGCTTGTATATTCCATTATTTGGTCACATTCAAAAACGAATTTTAATTATAAATAGTGAAACAATGCAACGTATATTTAAAAAAACGAAATCTCATTTCCTGCCTAGCCAATCTTACTCCCATCCTACCTGCAACCCAGAGGCAAACAATGCTGATATCCTTCTTCTCTTTCTCCATGAACATACGAAAGCACAATTACACATAAATTGTCATGTTTGTTTTCATTTTCTTAACAGAAATGAGATCATACTACCCTGCAACTTTGTTTTTCCATTTAATACTACATTGCAGGTATGTATGCAAGGGAGTTAAAGGTAACTTGTTCTTTTAGGTACTAGCCAGATATTTTAAGAAACACTCGCTTAACAGTCCTATCATATGGTGTATCAACACATGTTCAAGTTATTTTCAACTCTTTTGCCAATATAAACAAAACTGAAAAAAAGCCGGGCGGATCACGAGGTCAGGAGATCGAGACCATCCTGGCTAAAACGGTGAAACCCCGTCTCTACTAAAAAATACAAAAAACTAGCCGGGCGATGTGGCGGGCGCCTGTAGTCCCAGCTACTAGGGAGGCTAAGGCAGGAGAATGGCGTAAAACCCAGGAGGCGGAGCTTGCAGTGAACTGAGATCCGGCCACTGCACGCCAGCCTGGGTGGCAGAGCGAGACTCCGTCTCAAAAAAAAAAAAATGAAAAAAATATATTAGTTTGGCCGGCAACAGTGGCTCATGCCTGTAATTCCAGCACTTTGGGAGGCCGAGGTGGGCAGATCACCAGAGGTCAGGAGGATGAGACCAGCCTGACCAACATGGTGAAACCCCATCTCTACTACAAATACAAAAATTAGCCAGGCAGTGGTGGTGTGTGCCTGTGATCCCAGCTACTCAGGAGGCTGAGGCAGGAGAATCACTTGAACCTGGGAGGTGGAGGTTGCAGTGAGCTGAGATCGCACCACTGCACTCCAGCCTGGACAACAGAGTGAGGCTCAGTTTAAAATATAAATAAATAAATAAATTTATATGAATGTATTACTTTTATCTCAGAAGCATTACTAGGTAAAGGGGTGAACATTTTTTAAACTTTTACAGATACTGCCAAATCATCTGCAAAAGGCTGGATGGAAAAAGCCACACCCGCAACAGTAACATATGAGTGCCCATTTCCCAGGCTCTTTACTCAAAAGTAGATGTATTTGCATTATAAGTACGCTTACCTGAGTGAAAAAATGGTATCACAGCAGGTTTGTGTTAAGTTTGCATTTCTCTGACTAAAAAGGTTGACCATCCTTTAACATTTTATTAAGCATTTAGATTTTCTTTTCTGTCAATAATCTCTATCCTTTGCTTACTGACCCCCCGCTTTTTTAAAGAGGGTTTTTTGCTCTGTCGCCCAGGCTGGAGTGCAGTGAGTGCAGTGGCACCATCATGGCTCAATGCAACCTCCATCTCCTAGGCTCAAGCAATCCTCCCACCTCAGCCTCCGTGGTAGCTGGGACTACAGGCGCACACTATCACATCTGGGTTGTTTTTGTTTTTGTTTTTTTTGAGAGGGAGCCTCGCTCTCTCACCCAGGCTGGAGTGCGGTGGCATGATCTCAGCTCACTGCAACCTCCGCATCCCAGGTTCAAGCGATTCTCCTGCCTCAGCTTCTCAAGTAGCTGGGATTACAGGTGCCTGCAACCACGTGCAGCTAATTTTTGTATTTGTAGTAGAGATGGGGTTTCACCATGTTGGCCAGGCTGGTCTCGAACTCCTGACCTCAGGTGATCCCATCTGGGTAATTTTTAAACTTTTTTTGAAGAGACTCACTTTAAATGTAGAGTCTCACTTTGTTTTCCTGGCCAGTCTTGAATTCCTGGCCTCAAGCGATCCTTCTGCCTTGGCCTCCCATAAGTGCTGGGATTACAGGTGTGAGCCGCTGAACCTGGCCCCATCCATCTTCTACTAGGTTGTCATAATCATTTGTAATTTTTTTATTTAAGAGGTATATGAATCTATTGCTTGTTGTGTATAATGAAAATATTTTCCTAGTCTATGTTTTATCTTTTGATGAGATCCTTTATTTAATGGCATATTTTTGTCTTTTGTGATCTTTTTTTTTTGAGACGGAGTCTCGCTCTGTCGCCCAGGCTGGAGTGCAATGGCACAATCTTGACTCACTGCAACCACCGCCTCCTGGATTCAAGCAATTCTCCTATCTCAGCCCCCTGAGATAGGCATGTGCCACTACACCTGTTTTTTTTGTTTTGTTTTGTTTTTTTAATTAGAGACAGGGCTTCACCATTTTGGCCAGTTTGGTCTTGAACTCCTGAACTCAGGTGATCTGCCTGCCTCAGCCTCCCAAAGCGTTAGGATTATAGGCGTGAGCCACTGTGCCTGACCTATATTAAGACTTTTTATATCCAGAAACATTATGCCATTACATTGAATATCACGGTTCTGTCTTTCAAGAAGAAATTAAGTTTTCCTTCAGCACCATAAGACAGGACTGAAAAAAAAAATTAGTTTTCTTCTTCAAAGATTATTGATTTCTCAGTTTATTATTAGATTTGTTTCTCAAACTGTGAAAGTTTTGTTATATTTACAAGAGGTTACTTTTCTCGATTTGCATGTCAAAGCGGTGTTAGTATGAAGATAATTTTTATTTATATTATCTTGAATATATCAACCTTACCAACTTTTAAATTCTAGTATTTTTTAAAAATTTAGAATCTCCTTTCCTAGGTATACAACTATAGGATGAGCATCTCTTATCTGAAATGCATGGGACCAGAAGCTTTTGGATTTTTTTGAATTTTAGAAAATCTGCATTATACTTACCAATTCAGCATCTCTCATCCCAAAATCTGAAATCCAAAATGCTTAAACATTTCCTTTGAGTGTTGAGCTGGTGCTCAAAAAGCTGAAGATTTTAGAGCATTTCAGATATTCAAATCAGGGGTATCCAACTTGAATAAGGTTCAACCCAACTATTATCTTTTTGTGTCAGCAAACTAGAACCTTCAAAAATAATGTGTATATGTACCTATATCCTATATCTGATTTTGATGGAAATGTATGATGAAGTTTACAAATAAAACTTGATTTCTGATTAACAGCCTTTATCATAAATACCAACCCCCACCCCGACCAACTGCACACACATTTTCTTGAGACAGAGTCTTGATATATTGCCAAGAATGGAGTGCAGTGGTGCCATCACAGCTCACTGTAGCCTCAATCTCCTGGGCTGAGGTGACCCTCCCACCACAGCCTCCCGAGTAGCTGGGACTACCGGTGCATGAGACCACACCCGGTTAATTTTTGTATTATTTTTGTAGAGACAGGGTTTCACTGTGTTGCCCAGGCTTTTCTCCAACTCTTGAGCTCATGTGATCCGCCCACTTCAGCCTCCCAAAGTGCAGGGATTACAGGCGTGAACCACCGCGCTTGACCAAGTATCATATTTTGCTGATCCCAAGACATCAGATTGTATAGTCATTTTTTCCCCATACTAAGAAAAATACTTCTATTTAAACTAACATAACAAATACTTGGTCACTTATGAATTATTATTATTTTTTTTTTTGGAGATAAGAGTCTTGCTCTGTTGCCCAGGCTGGAGTGCACTGGTGCGATCTCAGCTCACTGCAACCTCCACCTCCTGGGTTCACACCATTCTCCTGCCTCAGCCTCCCGAGTAGCTGGGACTACAGGGACCCGCACCCTGCCACTATGTCTAGCTAATTTTTTTTTTTTTTGGTATTTTTTAGTAGAGAGGGGGTTTCACCGTGTTAGCCAGGATGGTCTTGATCTCCTGACCTTGTGATCCGCCCACCTCTGCCTCCCAAAGTGCTGGGATTATAGGCGTGAGCCACCGCGCCCGGTCAGATTGTATAGTCATTTTTTCCCCCTACTAAGAAAAATACTTCTATTTAACTAACAGAACACTTGGTCACTTGTGAATTTTATATATTTATTAGAAGCACTTTAAATGAGATCATACAACACTCGAGCATTCATAAAAAGGAAAATATAAGTGAAATAAAGTAGTTAGTTCTAATAGTTCTTCACTTTCAGAGTCTGACTCTGGTGAATCACTTTTAATTTCAGTGTCATTGTCTGGTTTTCCCACAAAAGGTTCAGTGCCATCAAGGGAGTTGGTGATGCAGCATTTTTTAAAACTATTCATAAAAGAAACAAAGGCTACTTGATGCTAGATTCTTAAGTCAGGGGTGTAATTATACAGCGCTTGTCTACTTTTGACTCCTGCTTGGAGGTTTATGTTAAACTCACCTCCTGCCTCACCCCCTAAACACTATCACTTAATCCCATATATGAGTTAACTGCAAGACATCTGATGCACAGCACAAGCAGTGAAGACTGTGTTACAACTGCTGCTTGGATGACACCAAGATTAGTATGCCATCAATTTTGAGAAGCATCCATCCCAAATTCGGAGATGTTAAAATATGGAAATAGCACATTTTAAAATCAATGAAATAGGGCTGGGCGCAGTGGCTCATGCTTGTAATCCCATTACTTTGGGAGGCCGAGGTGGGTGGATCTACCTGAGGTCAGGAGTTTGAGACCAGCCTGGCCAACATAGTGAAACCCTGTTTCTACTAAAAATACAAACAATTAGCTGGGCATGGTGGCGAGCACCTGTAATCCCAGCTACTCGGGAGGCTGAGGCAGGAGAATGGCTTGAATCCAGGAGGTGGAGGTTTCAGTTAGCCAAGATCGCACCATTGCACTCCAGCCTAGGCAACAAGAGCAAAACTCCGTCTCGGGGGTGGGGGAAGTAGTTTCATATTTCTTTTTAAAAACTTCATTGTAAAATACAAGCAAAGTACCAAAGTACATAAAGCACGAACATCAAGACTACAAAAAAAAAGAAAAAAAAAATCATCAGATGAACACTCATGTAACCATCACCTAGGTCAATGGTCAATAAACAGAACAGGTGTGGTGGCTCACACCTGTAATCCCAGCACTTTGGGAGGCCGAGGTGGGCAGAACACCTGAGGCCAGGAGTTTGAGACTAGCCTGGCCAATATGGTGAAACCCCATCTCTACAAAAAATACAAAAAATTAGCCAGGCATGGTGGCGGATGCCTGTAATCTCAGCTACTCGGGCGGCTGAGGCAGGAGAATCGCCTGAACTGAAGAGGTGGAAGTTGCAGTGAGCCAAGATCTCGTCATTACACTCCAGCCTGGGCAAGAAGAGCAAAACTCTGTCTCAAAAAATAAAAAAATTTTCTTTAAACTCTCTCAACAATGCTTTGGTATTCCACACAGTGGTTTTAAACCACTTTTGTTAAGACTGATACTTCTTTTTTTTTTTGAGATGGAGCCGTGCTCTGTGGCCCAGACTGGAGGGCAGTGGCGCAATCTTGGCTCACTGCAACCTCTACCTCCCGGGTTCAAGCAATTCTCCTGCCTTAGCCTCTTGAACAGCTGGGACTACAGGTGCACACAACATGCCCAGCTAATTTTTGTATTTTTAGTAGAGACGGGGTTTTACCATATTGGCCAGGCTAGTCTCAAACTCCTGACCTTGTGATCCACCCGCCTTCAGCCTCCCAAAGTGCTGGCATTACAGGCATGACCCACTGCACCTGGTCAAGACTGATACTTCTTTAGTATTACTATGATTTTTTCAGTTGTACTTTTTCTTTGAATTTTTATTACGGAGAATTTCAAACATGTTCAAAAACAGTAGAATAAACCTCCATATCCACCACCTAGCTCTCAAACCATTAAGCCATAGCCAATCCACCTGAATATACTGCTCCGTTTCATGTATTTTGTTGAAGCAAATCCCAGGACGCTATTATTTAAAAAAATATTTCAGTATGCATTTCTAAAAAATAACACTTTTTTTTTTT
>NW_012114944.1:677149-686589 GCF_000951035.1 Colobus angolensis palliatus
TTTTTGTATTTTTTTAGTAGAGACAGGGTTTCACCGTGTTAGCCAGGATGGTCTCGATCTCCTGACCTCGTGATCCGCCCGTCTAGGCCTCCCAAAGTGCTGGGATTACAGGCTTGAGCCACCGCGCCCGGCCACATTTTCACTAATTTCAGAGTGATGTGAATTTGGGCTGCAAATTTACTTCTGTTCAGTCTTGTCCTAGTGACCAGATATCCCTTTATTCTAGGTATACAGTGATTTAAGGTGCCTGGTATTTTATGTAGGAAGGGTCTCCTATACAGGAAGTGACTCCTTAAACTTCAATAGTCTTTCATTTTTGTCCCCTTTGCCTCCTGACAGACTCAAAATTAAAATTCAGGTTTGCTCAAATGAACAAATGCCTTAAGGACAGAACTGGCACCCCATTTTCCCTTAGTTTGGGGTCTGGCAATTTCTTCTGATCTATTAGCCCTTTTGATGCTTTCAGGATACTTACAGTGTTTTATCTAGCACACTCAGTTGTCCTCAAGCAAAAGGAATGCTATCAATAAGCCTTCCTACCACATATGGAAAATTAAAGTCCTTTTTACACTTTAAGACCTTCTAATAAGAAATGATGGTTAGCTTTTATATTTCTTGCACCTATTAATATTTTTCCTTTATATTGTTGATATAATAAATTATCTTGAAAGAGTTCCTAATACTGAACCCATGCAGGATGGGTTCACTATTACGTTATTCTTTTAATACATCACTAGGTATATTAAAATAGGTTATTCCAACAGGTTATTCTTTTTTGACTTTTATTTTTTATTAAAAAATTGCTCTCATACCTTCCTGCTGAAAACAGCCTATTCTTTTCATATACCACTAGCTATGGTTTATTATTTAAAACTTTTTCATCTGTATTCATGAGGGAAACTAGTCAACAGCTTTCTTTTGTTGTAATGTCTATGAAGTTTCATTGCTAAAGTTGTGCTAGTTTCATAAAATATATTTGGAAGCTATCTTTTTCTATGATCTAGAAAAGTTTGAATTGGAATTAGCAGTCCTTTAAAGGTTAGACAAGAATTCAGATCTTTTTATTTTTTTGAGATGGAGTCTCGCTCTGTCGCCCAGGCTGGAGTGCAGTGGCACCATCTTGGCTCACTGAACCTCCAACTCACAGGTTCAAGCGATTCTCCTGCCTCAGCCTCCCTAGTAGCTAGGATTACAGGTGCCTGCCATCACGTCCGGCTAATTTTTTGTATTTTTAGTAGAGACGGGGTTTCACCATGTTGGCCATGCTGGTCTCAAATTCCTGGGCCTCAGGTGATCCACCTGCTTCAGACTCCCAAAGTGCTGGGATTACAGGTGTGGGCCATTGCGTTCAGCCCAAGATGTAATTTTAATTTTAAAGACAGATTTTGTTATGCTTTTATAATTTCTGCCATGGCTACTAGTCTGCTCAGGATTTCTAATTCTTGTGTTGTTCTGGTTTTTACATATGTAATGTTTTCATGTTCCAATATACACACTCAACACATAACACTACTACATAAATGAGACCTTGCCTTTTCTGAAATGCAGTCTTTTCTTTATTTGGCTCCATCACTAACCACCACCCCTCCTTCACTTTAGCCCTCACCCCACAAGCCTAGTATGTATTTCTCTATATTTTTCTCTGTGTTCACACAGTCCTATAGTCATATACATACTATGTTTTACAAAATGGGACTCTGTAAACACTTTCCTCCATTTTTTTCAACTGTTTTTTTTTCTTTCTTCTTATTTTATATCCACACTTTTATCAGGTTATGGCCACAAATAATGTAAGTTTCCTACGTGATCAATTTTTAAGTGTTTCATGAACATAAAACATAAAAATGCCTGGCACAAGAAGAGTATCTAGGTAAGATATTTTCTCAATTTGCCACTACGTGTTTTGGTTTATTATTATCTAGTGCAGATGAAAAATGAGATCCTATTCTCATTAGCTTTCTCTGGTAATTTTTTTGGTTTATAAACTCACAAGATTTTCCCCTTATCCTTAAAATCCAGCAATTTTTATAAGGACATGCTTAGACACATGTCTTTTCTTTTTTTTTAACCTCAGAAACTCCACAGAAAAGACCACCATGAAATTGTGGTCTTCATCCTCAGGCTCTGAAGATAGGCAACCCCTCCCTCAGCTAGTCCCTCAGTTCTTGGCAGGAAGAAAAGGGAAAAATGAACTGTAGCCTTGTACCTGTCATCTCCTTAGAGACCTATGGAAACCTATAAGCAAAGATGTACCCAACTGTCTTGCTTATTGAATTATTCCAGAAGAAACTAGGAGGAGAGGAAACAGGGATATATACTCAACCCACCAGCTGTCTGCTATTTCCTATTAATCTTAAATCAGTAATTTCAAATCAACCATACATGAATTCACTCTAGGCTTTCATAACCTTGATTGTTTTTTTTTAAATTTTTTGAGACGAAGTCTCGTTCTGTCACTGAGTGCAATGGTGTGATCTCGACTCACTGCAACCTCCATCTCCTGAGTTCAAGTGATTCTTCTGCATCAGCTGGGATCACAAATATGTGCCACCACGTCCAGCTAATTTTCGTATTTTTGGTAGAGACGGGGTTTCACTGTGTTAGGCTGGTCTCGAATGCCTAAGCTCAAGTGATGCGCCTGCCTCAGCCTCCCAAAGTGCTGGGATTACAGGCATGAGCCAGCTTGCCGGGCCGATACTAATTCAACTTTCTTCTATGGAAGCTGTGTAGAATTTAAATCTCAATTCTTAAAAGGAACAAGGAACTTAAATAACTTAATTTTAGGTAAAACTAAAAGAAATTTGCAACAGAAAGTCAAAAAAAAAAAAATCTCAAACCGCCACAAAACTTCAGCCTCTGTATTTCCAAGACATTCTGTTACTGTACCTGATCATGTATGTCAACCATGACTGCATTCTGCTGGGGTGGATGAGCAGCAGGATGTAACAGACGGGGAGATACATTCGGAGGGTGGAAGGCTCGAGGCTCCTCTATTGCTTGCTGCTGTGCGTAAGGGAGATGGTGATAGTTTTCATCTTGACTAATGGAATTATGTCGAGACAGACGATCCCTTCTTCCTCTCTGGCGCCTGACAGGAGGACTGTAATAAATGTCAAAAAGAAAGTCATTATTATGTCTACTGTTGTGATCCATCAAGATTCTGTACTGTCTTTCTTTGATATCTATCAATAGTATATACTAAGGTAAGCTTTAGTATTAAATAACTGCTAAAATTCCCCATCAGCTCTAAAAACTTACAAATTTAAACACAAGGTATATGTTTTATAAAATAATGAAAGCAAACAATATTGGTATTCATCCCTGAAAGTATTTAGAAATCAACAGCTACAGACAATTTTCTTGAATCCTATGAAATTGCCCTTTTTATAAGTAAAAAATGATCTAATATCAACAATTTCATATAATTTAACCTACCATTTTCTCCCTTTTTAAACATTATAATAAAACGAACTTCAATCTGTAGATATCTTGTCGGTGTTCCTCATATACCTAATAGGCACTTTTTTGTCTATTTAGCTAACACATACATAAGACATAATTCCTATGTGGCCAAAATGACACTTTTAAAAAAATGAGAAAACATGAAATAACCAAAGAACATATAATTTGCTGACAACTGCAAATAGAAACTGGGTAAACATGCAATGAATATGAGTGATAGTATCAACATAAATATTCCAAGAATATATAAAACTTTTAATTGTTATGGGGACACACAAGGTATATATATTTATATAGAATTTTAAATTAGAATTTGTTTGTTGATCCCCATTGCAGTGGCTCATGCCTGTAATCTTAGCACCTTGGGAAGCCGAGGCAGGTGGATCCCTTGAGCCCAGGAGTTCAAGACCAGACTGTGAAACACAGTGAAACCCTGTTTCTACCCCAAAACACAAAAAATTAGCCGGGCATGGTGGTGCGCACCTGTAGTCCCAGCTACCTGGGTGGCTGAAGTGGGAGAATCACCTAAAGCCTGGAAAGCTGAGGCTGTAGTGAGCTGAGATCACGCCACTACACTCCAGCCTAGACGACAGAGTGAGACCATGTCTTAAAAAAAAAAAGAGAGAGAGGGAGAGAATTTGCTTACTGAAGCAAGCCACATTTACTCTCCATGTACGAGTCATCTACATAGTTTAATAAAATTTTTATTATGACTAAACTTTCATTTTGTACTTCTCTAAACACAGTTCACCTCCACTGCTTTTTACAATGGCTCAGCACAAAAACAACTTGAAAAAGTACCCTGCCTCATAAAAATTGTACTCTACATTGGGCAAAGGAGGTCAAACATCTCCCCTTCTAGGAAGAGCTCCAAGTGTCATTTCAGCAACTTTCTTTACTGAGATCGGTCACTTTTTCCTTAATCTTCCCACTCTGTTCCTCTAAATCTGTTTCTTCTTACTCCTAATTCTCCAATCTTAAGAGAACAAGGGACACTCCTTTACGAGATTAACTCACAAAGGTGCTCTTGATTTTGCCCCTCCAGCTTCTTGCTCCATTGTTTCTTCTAACTTTATTTTAAATATAATGCTTTTTGCATTTTTGCTTCAAACTCTACTTACTTGTATTATATTGAATTCAAGATGCCCTCCACCTTAGGACTAAAAACTTTTTTTTTTTTTTTGAGACGTTGCTTCACTCTTGTCACCCAGGCTGGAGTGCAATGGCACAATCTCTCCGCTCACTACAACCTCCGCCTCCCAGGTTCAAGCGATTCTCCTGCCTCAAACTCCCAAGTAGCTGGGATTACAGATGTCTGCCACCAAGCCCAGCTAATTTTTTTAAATATTTTTAATAAAGACAGTTTCACCATGTTGGCCAAGCTGGCCTCAAACTCCTGACCTCAGGTGATCCACCTGCCTTGGCCTCCCAAAACGTTGGGATTACACGCATCAGCCACCACACCCCACCTTGTTAGCCTTTTGTTTTTGTTTTGTTTGAGATGGAGTTTCGCTCTTGTTGCCTAGGCTGGAGTGCAATGCACATCTGGCTAATTCTGTATTTAGGGTAGAGACAGGGTTTCACCATGTTGGTCAGGCAGGTCTCAAATTCCTGATCTCAGGTAATCCGCCCATCTCGGCCTTCCAAAGTGCTGGGATTACACGTGTGAGCCACCACGCCCAGCTTGCCTTTTAACTGTACGTTTATTTTATTCACCATAAAATAGGTAAAGACTAACAGCAGGTACTCAGGCCTTAACTTTGAAACAACTATACTTCCTCATGCTTATTATATTTAATAGCTATAAAATAATTTACCTGATAGCCATATACTATCTTAAAAAACATTCCCATGTAATTGGTTAATAAGGTACTGGGTAATGTAAAAGTCTTAATGTCTCACCAGAATATGGCTCAAAGACAGGTTTATGTTGTCTCAGCTGGAACACAAAAAGGTGGTTTTAAGATCCCTTCTGTATTAGCCCGCTCAGGCTGCCATAAGAAAACACTGCAGACTGTGTGGCTTAAACAGATACTTAATTTCTCAAAGTTTTAAAGCCTAGAAGTTTGAAATCAAGGTACCAACATAGTCGGTTTTTGGAGAGGGATCTTTTCCCTGGCTCTTGCAGACAACTACATCTCACTGTCTCCTCACATGATGGAGGATGTTTCCTGACATCTCTTTTTGAGACGGAGTCTTGCTCTGTCACCAGGAGTGCAGTGGCGTGATCTTGGCTCACTGTAAGCTCTGCTTCCTGGGTTCAAGCGGTTCCCCTGCCTCAGCCTCCCCTCCCGAGTAGCTGGGACTACAGGTGCGTGCCACCACACCTGGCTAATTTTTTGTATTTTAGTAGAGACGAGGCTTCACCATGTTGGCCAGGATGGTCTCCTGACCTTGTGATTCGCCCACCCTGGCCTCCCAAAGTACTGGGATAACAGGCGTGAGCCACCACCGCCCCCTCCGGCCCCACGCATCCCTTCTTAAAGGACATTAATCCTGCTGGGTAAGGGTCCTAACCTTATGACCTCATTTAATGTTAATTACACTTCCTTAGAGGTCATATCTCCAAATAGAACCACACTGAGAGTTACAGCTTCAACACGTTAATTGGGGAGGGGGGCTTACAAACATTTGGTGCATAACACCTTCCTAACTCAAGATCCTGGACATGCAAACAGGTATTCTCACAATGCACTATTTCCTTGGGATAAGAAATACATGACCTCCGGCAACAACTAATGAGGAAGAAACTCAGGAAGAAATGCACTCCTCTAGGATGAAAAGACAAGGGCCAAATCCCATTGCCTAAAAGTTGAACTAAACTTCAGTCATCTTTTCATACTACAGGCTCCACAGTTGTTTTTTGTTTCTTTAAATACAAAGTGTCTCATTCTGTCACCAAGGCTACAGTGCAATGAACAATCATAGCTAAGGCTCACTGCAGCCTCATACTCCTGGGCTCAAGAAATCCTCCTGTCTCAGTCTCAGCTTGGACTACGGACGTGCGCCAACATCCTCAGCTAAATTTTTTTTTTTTTGGTAGAGACAGGGTCTTGCTACGTTGCCCAGGCTGGTCTTGAACTCCTGGCCTCAAGTGATCCTCCCACCTTGGCTTCCCAAAGTGTTGAGATTATAGGCATGAGCTAATTACTGTGCAGAGTCTCCATGGTTATACAAGAAACATAATTAAGCTCCTAATTGCCTTACAGGATACAGAAGGAAAAGGAATGGAGTAGGAAAGGGTTAGCTCATTTCCAAGATTTCCATATATTCTTACAGTTATGAACTACAAAATGTGTCTTCTAGTAGTCAAGATTGCAGGCTAGTCCACAAAAATCTGTACCATAAGGTAGCTGATTTCACATATAATGGCATGGATGATTTCAGCCTCTTTCCATTTCTTCATCTGTCAATAAGCTAAATAAACTCTTCTATCCTGCTAGAAATCTAAGCAACTTTATTTTTCATAAGTGAATGTACGTGTATGTGTGGTGATGTGTTTATGAAATGCCTACAGAAAAAAATGTTTTCTGATGTTAAATATACTCACAAATCTACCAATGGAAGAAAACTTAAGAAATAAATTGTAATCAACTAACCTTCTTCTGTTGCGTGCAGGTGTGTTGCATCGTTCCCCTGAGAAGTGATGTTGGCTTGGTCGAACTGAAGGGGGCTGCCTATTTGATGTCATCTCCCATGGTCGCATTGGTGGTGAGGGAGCTGGTGATGCTGATGTATAATCAAAGACTGAATGAGAGAGGCGCTGTCTCTTGGGACTTGGACTATCTTCACTCTGCCAATGCAACAAAATGGATCAACTGAGCAAGATCTTTTCAGGATTTCACATTACTGCATACGTACAGGTTAAGATGTACTTAACCTGAAATCTAAAAATGTAAAAGCAGGGAAAAAATATATACTATCAAAATTTAAAACCTTTTAAAAATGCTGGGATGGGGTGGAACAGGGGAGGGAGATGCACAGTAAATGGTATCAAGTGAAAAATGAACTTTGTTTTTGAAAACTCATTCTAAAGCAAATGAGGTAACCACATATAGGGTATATAACAGGATAATAAAACTTTTGTGAAGTACTTGACCTTCTCTTTAAATTCCCAAATCACCTGAAAAATTACACTACACTACACTACAATCTCCCATCAATAAGACATCAATTTTCAGCTGTGAGTTCAGCTTAGGAGGAGATATAATTTGAGTAGGTCCTTGATTTGATTCTGAATCACACTCCTCTCCCTCCTTATACCTGTTTAGGCCACTATATTTATTTTCTTTAAAGAGAGCTACATGGGGCCGGACACAGTGGCTCACACCTGTAATCCCAGCACTTTGGGAGGCTGAGGTAGGTGGATCACTGAAGGTCAGGAGTTTGAGACCAGCCTGGCCAACATGGTGAAACCCCATCTCTACTAAAAATACAAAAATTAGCTGGGTGTGGTTGTGCATGCCTGTAATCCCAGCTACTTGGGAAGTTGAGGCAGGAGAATTGCTTGAACCCAGGAGGCGGAGGTTGCTGTGAGCTGAGATCAGGCCATTGCACTCCAGCCTGGGTGACAAGAGAATGTCTCAAACAAAAAAAGGGGGGGGGGTGGTGGTTACACGGATAAAGTAAGATTTATATTAGACAGATAAAGTAATAGCAGATTTACATCATCGGTTCTTAACTAGACTATCACAGCAGTTCGGAAGTACTTCTAAAGTTTTCAAGGGTCCCAGCATGGGCTTACTAGCTACAAAACTGATATGGATCACTTAATTGCATTAATACTCCAGGGTTCTCCACCTGACTCAATTTTCCAAATGAGTCTACCCAAAACTATCAAAGTTACAAATTAACTGAAAATTTGATAAGGCTGTGTTTTCTAATAGAACGTCTATCTCCAATCTATTACTGCAAGTTCTAATTAGTTGGGCATTACAGTACTTTTGGTTACAAAATAATTAGTACCTGCAGCTATCATAAAAATCATCTTATAACACTGTAAAAGTATATGGGATTACAAATTAGTGTTAAATTTTAGATAAGCATATAAATCAGAACTGATTATTTAAGCTGAAAGGAATGAAGCTTAAATTGTAAATGGCTACATGTGATCATTCCAAATTACTTAGCAGAGGTATTCCAAAAACCACATCATTTCCCTTCTATATTTAGGAGATATTATAATCAATTTTATTATCATTATAATTAAAATACAAAATACAAAAGCATGCTGTTCTAACTTTCCTACCACCATACTAACCTTATTTTCTCCCTAGATTTAATTGTACAGTCGTCCCTCAGTATCCTAGGGAGGTGGTTCCAGAGAACCACTCCCCCATACCAAAATCTTAAGACGCTCAAGTCCCTGATATAAAATGGTGTTGTATTTGCATATAACGTACACACATTCTCCCATATACTTTAAATCTCTATATCACTTAACAATATCAACACAATACAATGTAAATGTTTTATAAATAGCTGTTATACTCTATTTTAAAATTTGTATTATTCTGTATTGTTGCATTGTTACTTTTATTTCACTTTTTCTGAATATTTCCCACCCGTGGTTGGTTCAATCTTTGGGTAAGGAACCACCAACTAATCTAGTAAAAGTACACTTATTTTCATCCTTTGATTTTAATGAGAAAGTTAGTTCTTATGTTCTGATAATCCTAAAACTTAAAAAAAACGGTAAATAACCACTGAAATTTAAATATTCTGATTTTTTTAAAAAAAGGTAGAACAATCGGCCGGGCGCGGTGGCTAAAGCCTGTAATCCCAGCACTTTGGGAGGCCGAGGCGGCCGGATCGTGAGGTCAGGAGATCGAGACCATCCTGGCTACAGCGAAACCCCGTCTCTACTAAAAAAAATACAAAACAACTAGCCGGGCGAGGTGGCGGGCGCCTGTAGTCCCAGCTACTCGGGAGGCTGAGGCAGGAGAATGGTGTGAACCCAGGAGGCGGAGCTTGCAGTG
>NW_012114944.1:686639-705798 GCF_000951035.1 Colobus angolensis palliatus
TTTGTATGGACATCTATTTCCTTTTCTCTTGGATAAATACCAAGGCATGAAATGGCTAGATCACGGGGTAGATAGACATTGAACTTTTAAAGAAAAAAAAAAAAAAGAAAAAAAAAGGTAGATCAAGACCTGACAAACCTGCACATGAACTACGTGAGCACCAGAAACAGGCTGGCTCCACAACTGGTGAAAACAGATTTGATTAACACTGACTTTTTTTTTTTTAGACGGAGTCTTGCTCTGTCGCCCAGGTTGGAGTTCAGTGATCTCAGCTCACTGCAAGCTCCGCCTCCTGGGGTTCAAGTGGTTCTCCTGCCTCAGCCTCCCAAGTAGCTGGGACCACAGGCGCATGCCACCATGCCCAGCTAATTTTTTGTATTTTTAGTACAGACAGGGTTTCAACTTGTCAGCCAGGATGGTCTTGATCTCCTGACCTCACGATCCACCCACCTCGGCTTCCTAAAGTGCTGGAATTACAGGCGTGAGCCACCGTGCCCAGCTTAACACTGACTTTTTAAAACCAAAATGCTAGTAACCAATCATGATCATTAGCTTTTCATACATATCCCACATTGCATATCCTACCCTGAAAAGCCTAATGTAAGCTAAGACACAGAACTGTGAATTCTAAAAATTCACTACCTAAAATGGAGGAGAATGCTACAGATCCTCATGATAAATGTCAAATGACCAGAGAAAGCCCTTAGGTTATAAACCTTTATGTATTTTCAGTGATGTTCAAATTGTGGGCTAAAAATGTTATTTTACAAGACATGCAAAGCTTTTAAAAGTAGAGGTAAGGAAAAGTGACTGCGAAAAGTTACCATCACTTCTCTTTGTGCTGTGATGGTGAAAGACAAAGAATGGGAAGTGAAGGGAGCTATTCATTAGAGTACTACTTTTCTTTTTCTTTTTCCTTTCCTTTTTTTTTTTTTTCTTTTTGAGAGGGAGTTTCGCTCTTGTTGTCCAGGCTGGAGTGCAGTGGCCTGATCTCGGCTCACCGCAACCTCTGCCTCCCGGGTTCAAGTGATTCTCCTGCCTCAGCCTCCCGAGTAGCTGGGATTACAAGCATGCACCACCATGCCTGGCAAATTTTATATTTTTAGTAGAGACAGGGTTTCTCCATGTTGGTCAGGATAGTCTTGACTCTCAACCTCAGGTGATCTGACTGCCTTGGCCTCCCAAAGTGTTGGGATTACAAGCGTGAGCCACTGCGCCGGGCTACTAAGTTTACTTCCTAACTCAAAGTCATAGGAAACCACAATGACTAAAGATAGGAAAACATTAAAAAGTAGTTTGCTATATGCAATATGATTTCATCACTTCCCTTATCAATTTTAGTACTCTTAAGGAACTTCAAAGAAATTCTCACAGTTTCCAGAAAAGGGAAGGGGTAGTAACCTATAAATAACTAAGAATTAGATTAACATCAGACTTCCTATAGCAAAAACAGATGCTGAAAGTTCTCTGAGGGAAATGAATATTGAACCTAGAATTTCATACTCCAATCACACTATTAATCTAGCGTGGAAGCATAAAACACAACTTTTGTCAGATATATCAAGACCCAAAGGTGCTCCTCGTATAGCAGAAAATCACTTGATGTGTGCTCACAACATTCCCTATCTCTCTTATTTGAAGCTATTACACAACATCCAATAAATGACAGAAGTAACCCAGAGAGTACGATGAAATGAAAATTCTAGGAATGGTAGCAAGTTTGGAAATTCATCATTCCACATTAGAACAAGAAGTCAGAGGGCTCTGAGAAAAATGCCCTAAATAGAATCAAAATGTATGACTGAGAACTTGGAAGTTATTAATAAAATTTAAGCAGAATGGCTCTTTGTAATAAAAAAATATATAAAAGACAATCAGTCCAGGAAAGTCAATGTGGAATGCAAATTCATCTGACTTTGTCATCTAAAGCATTCTTTGAATGAAATGGGTAGTCAGAAGATTACATTCACTTCTCCATGGGCCAAACATGCTCTTGGTTCTGCAATGAGTAAATACAGGGATGTTCCTAACATGATGCGAAGTGTTTACTGGTTTTTGATAGTTAAAATCAATCGAGGACAAGGCATGAAATATCACTACTATAGTTACAGAATAGAATGTAAGTATAAACTTTGTTAACGTAAACTCTAAAAATTTCTTGGTGATAAAATCACGGACATTTAGTGAAAATCAAAATACAAAAATCTAAAAATAATGGCTTAAACATAACAAACATACTTTTTTGTTTGTTTTTTGAGATGGAGTTTTGCTTTTGTTGCCCAGGCTGGAGTGCAATGGCAGGATCTCGGCTCACTGCAACCTCTGCCTCTCAGGTTCAAGAGGTTCTCTTGCCTCAGCCTCCTGAGTAGCTGAGATTACAGGCATGCACCACCACACCCTAATTTTGCATTTTTAGTAGAGATGGGGTTTCTCCACGTTGGTCAGGCTGGTCTCGAACTCCTGACCTCAGGTGATCCACCCGCCTTGGCCTCCCAAAGTGCTGGGATTACAGGCGTGAGCCGCTGCACCTGGCCTGTTTTGTTTTGTTTTTTTTTTTTTAAAGACAGTCTCGCTCTGTCACTGAGGCTGGAGTGCAGTAGCACAATCTTAGCTCACTGCAACCTCCACATCCCAGGCTAGAGATCCTCTGACCTAAGCCTCCCAAGTAGCTGGGACTACAGGTGCACACCACCATGACCAGCTAATTAAAAAAATTTTTTGGAGATACGAGGTCTCACTATATTGCCCAGTTTGGTCTCAAACTGCTGGGCTCAAGAAATCCTTCTACCTTGGCCTCCCACAACGCTGGGATTACAGGTGTGAGTCACTACACCTGGCTAACAAACATACTTTCAAATGCATTGCTAAATGCAGGGGGAAAAAGGGAAATCATCCATGACTCACAAACTGAGGAAAACTGAAAAACAAATTTGTATTTTTGATGCTCTCAGGAGGAACAGAAGATAAGGCCTTATGACTGAGACCCCTACATGAAGCAGTCAAAACTTCCCAAGTAGTACACTTAAAATAAAAAGGAAGACAAGAAAGAGTCATCCCAGTGGAAAAGAGAAGGAAACGTTAACAAGGAAATGTCTGCTCTGTGTTGACTTTGAGTGGAAGTGGGTTTTTCCCGTGAGAATTCAAACTCTGGTTCACTCCTCACACCATATTTGGGGTTCAGATTTTCACAATCCATGCTGTCTGTGAACCTCTAAACGTAAAAACATAAAAACTCATCCAGAACTATGCTACCACAAGGACTCTTTACATGAGTAAATACAAAGCTGATTCTCGAAGGATATTCCCACTGCCTTTGTAAACTAAAAATAAAATCCCCCCCAAATGACTGAACTGATTCTCTCTTGACTACAAAGACCCCAGAGAAACTAGAAAAACTGAGTTCTTGGCCTTGACAGGAAGACAGGCTAGACAGACCTCACTGTATCTCTCCATCCCCTGCTTTTGGAGTTCGGGCAAAACTGACCAGCATTAATGTTAAAATAGAAATTATAGGACCTAACAGAATGGACTCTTTGTGACAATAAAATACCAAATTAAAAACAGGACCTAAGACCAAGCCAGACAAGGGTTAACTCACATACCCCTACAGGTCACTCTAACCCAGTGTACTGGTTAATAGACTTTCTTATAAGATTCCCTTCTGCTAAATCCAAATTTTTAGACAAAGCTTTACTCTTTCAACCAACTGCAAATTAAAGAATCTCATCTCTGAATCCACCTAAAATCTTTAAGTCCCCACCTCAAGATATTCCTTGTCTTTTCAGTCTGAAACAATGTATACCTTCTATGTATTGATTTATGACTTTGTAACTCCTGCCTCCCTAAAACTGTAATTCAACTGTAGTGGGCACATTTCCTAGGGACCTCTTGAGACTGTTTCCCAGGCCATGGTCACTCATATTGTTTCAGAATAAACCTCTTTAAAACATTTTTACAGCGTTGGGTTTTTCCATTAATACCTACGCCAGTAGTTCTCAAACCTTTACATGCTTCAGAAACACCAGATTGCTAGCCCCACTCCCCAGTCTCTAATTCAGAAAGTCTGGACCAGGGGTCCATCAACTGTCATTTCTACTATTATCCCAAGTGATGATGCTTGGATAATTTAGATTTTGAATTATCAGGCAGAGAAGTTCTTTCCCTCCTCTCCTTGTTGCTTCTGCGCCAGCACACCAACTTTTCAAAGTACCAAGTATTGACAACTTAAAATTCTTAAGATGTTGATTCAAATCTGGTACAAGTACTGTCTCTATTATTTAATAATATAGAACGTTGTACAGATATTACAGTATAGAACACTGCTACAGATTTAGGGATCAAGGGAGGTAAAAGAGGTCACAATGGGAGGAAGGAAGGAAAGGAAGGTTTTATGCTTAGCATTAAACCTGATGAAAATGAGTCTTGGAGTACACCTCTATTAACACCAAACCATTTTTATTACCAAAACATCAACAGAAGTGAAATGAACCTGAGGCAGGCATAAGAATGCATTCCATAATTCCAGATGAACAAGTCAGAAGTCATTAAAGGCTAAAGAAAAACAATTTTATATGTAACATGTATCTTGGGGCCGGGCGTGGTGGCTCAAGCCTGTAATCCCAGCACTTTGGGAGGCCGAGACGGGCGGATCACGAGGTCAGGAGATCGAGACCATCCTGGCTAACATGGTGAAACCCCGTCTCTACTACAAAAAAAAAAAAACTAGCCGGGCGAGGTGGCGGGCACCTGTAGTCCCAGCTACTCGGGAGGCTGAGGCAGGAGAATGGCGTAAACCCGGGAGGTGGAGCTTGCAGTGAGCTAAGGTCCAACCACTATACTCTAGCCTGGGCGACAGAGCGAGACTCTGTCTCAAAAAAACAAACAAACAAAAAAAAACCATGTATCTTGGGTTTATATATATCAGCAAGTCTTAGAGACAATAGGAGATGCTGAGCCAGACAAACTTTTCCCAAACAGAAACAGGTTCCAAGTTCTACTCAGTGACTACAATGTGCCTCTAACGGCAACCACTAGGGAGCCCTAAGGACTTCCTTCCCAAAGCAGTAAAGAGGCAACCTGTGTGGGGGAATGGAATTTCTCAAGAACCTGGTCCTCTTTCTAATCAGTCAGAAGGACTACTCTTCACCTTAAATTTACAAATAAGCACAGCATTAGTTAAGAATCTTCAATTCTCCTTTAAATTCCCAGACTTTCTCTACTTGCCTTAATTATCTTTAACAAAAATGAAGTTTCTTATTCCACAACTAAGGAAAAACAGTTAAATGCAAAGGGCCCAGGAAGAGCAAACTCTCACTAAATTTTACTCATTTTAAATAAATGTGAAAACACTTAGAAATCAACACTCTATATAAGCAACTTGTTACCAAAAAATTAAGACAAGATCCTTTTTTGTTTTGCAGAAGATGGATATAAGCTGGGGAAAGCAGAAAATTAATAATTTTATATTTGGATCATATAATAGTTTACAAAATGACTTCTAACATTACCTCATTTTATTCTCAAGATGAGGATTTTATTTTTAAACTATGTCCAGATAATATGTACAACGTGTTTTTTTGTTGTTGAGACAGAGTTTCACTCTGTTGCCAGGCTGGAGTGCAGTGGCGCGATGTTGGCTCACTGCAACCTCCGCCTCCTGGGTTCAGGCAATTCTCCTGCCTCGGCCTCCCGAGTAGCTGGGACTACAGGCGCGTGCCAGCCAATTTTTGTATTTTTAGTAGAGACAAGGTTTCACCATGTCAGACAAGATGGTCTCTTATCTCTTGACCTCATGATCTGCCTACCTCAGCCTCCCAAAGTGCTGAGATTATAGGCATGAGCCACCACGTCCGGCCTAAAATGTGTTTCTATTAGTGAAACTGAAACTTTTTAAGGCAGTTCAGTAAACATACTGCCCTTGAACTACATAATGTACAGTCTGATCTCACACAGGACTTTCATTTGATGTATAACTCTTATACTCCTCAGATCACAATTTTGCAGTGAAATCCAATCTCTCAACCAGACAACTAATATATTCTCCTGAAATGTTATTTTACTTGCAGACATAGAAGAAAAAAAGAGGGTTTGAATGTTGTTTTCAAAAGTTACCATAAACATGCAGAAACAATTTTTGCTCTTTGATATGATCCAAGTTTGTGTTTTTTTTTTAAATGGAAGCCCAAAGAAAATAACAGTCTGATATGCAGTGACTGCTCAGAAAAGCACTCTAGTAGTATAACATATTGCAATCACATCATAATGAATAGCAATACGGTATTTTCCTATCATTGGCTACAACTGCTAGTACATCAAAACACAGGAACTGTAAATAAAGCGGATTCCTAAGTCGAAGGAGGCCTACATGGCTAGTATTTGATTAACAGACTGGTGATGTTATATACTGTATTTTTCACAATTCCTAATTATACAAAATATCATTGGTTCACAAAAACTAATTTAGCTTGATGCTACAATTGTAGTTATCACTATATTTCTACCAGAGCACTAGATTCTACTCATGTATCTGTAACTATAATAATTTTAAGCTATAATTGTAGATAAGAGGCTAAAATAAAAAATCTAAAGTATAAACATTAAGCCACTGAAAACAGGGAAGATACTATAACAACCCGAAATCAATAGATCCTTTGAGAGATACCCCGCCTGGAGGTGTTCTGTAAACAGCTGAAGCTCAGAGGGTAGGAATATAAATTTAGGAGTGTTGGTATATAGACAGATCATAGTTCATGAAACTGCAGACATAGACAAAACTGCCCCTCAAAAGTTTATGTAATGAAAACAAGGCCCAATACTGAACCCTAAGAATCACCAACATTTAATGCTGGGTACTTGATTAGAAGAGGAGGGTAGAGTGTGATGGAAGCCAGTGGAAGGAGGTTTCAAGGTGCATGATAAGGGGCTGAAAAATATCCACCAGATGTATTAGGTGAGTGCAAAAATAATCGCAGTTTATGCATTGTCGGAATGTGCCGTTTGGTATCGGAATACATTCTAAAATAAAAGTGGCTATGTTACATATCATTTTAATGGGAATGTCTCACTTTATGTTCTTTATTAATGACTTATTACTTGCTATTTATGTTTATTTTAGACTAGGGAAATGATGTTAGACAAAAAGCAAACTCAAGCAATTTTCTTATTTTAGTTCAAGGTGGGTCATAAAGCAGCAGAGACAACTGGCAACATCGACAATGCATTTGGCCCAGGAACTGCTAACAAATACATGGTGCAGTGGTGGTTCAAGTTTTGCAGAGGCGGCGAGAGCCTTGAAGATGAGGAGTGTGGCCCGCCATCAGAAGTTGACAATGACCAATTGAGAGCAATCATCGAGCTAGCTGATCCTCTTACAACTATATGTGAAGTTGCCGAAGAACTCAATGTGAACTGTTCTATGGTATGGCCGGTTGGCATTTGGAGCAAATTGGAAAAGTGAAAAAGCTCGGTGAGTGGGCGCCACGTGAGCTAATCGAAAATTTAAATTAAAAAAAAAAAATCGTTTTGAAGTGTCATCTTCTCTTACTCTACACAAGACCAAGGTACCATTTCTTGATCAGATTTTGATAGGAGACAAAAAGTGGATTTTATACGTCAACCAGTGATAACCACCTCAGTGGCTGGACCAAGAAGCAGCTCCAAATCATTTTCCAAAGCCAAATTTGCACGAAAAAGAGGTCACGGTCACTGTTTGGTGGTCTGCTGCTGATCTGATCCACTACAGCTTTTTTTTTTTTTTGGAGACAGAGTTTCGCTCTTGTCATTCAGGCTGGAGTGCAATGGCGCGATCTCAGCTCACTGTAACCTCCGCCTCCCGAGTTCAAGCGATAGTCCTGCCTCAGCCTCCTGAGCCACTGTGCCCAGTCACCACAGCTTTCCGAAACTCTGTAAAATCATTACATCTGAGAAGTATGCTCAGCAAATCGATGACGTGCACCAAAAACTACAATGCCTGCAGCCAGCATTGGTCAACAGAAAGGGCCCAATTCTTCTTGCCCAATTCGTGCACGTCGCACAATCAATGCTTCAAAAATTGAACAGATTGGGTTACAAAGTTTTGCCTCATCTGCCATATTTAGCTGACCTCTCGCCAACCAACTACCACTTCTTCAAGCATCTCAACAACCAACTTTTTGCTGAGAAAAGGCGTCTACAACCAGCAGGATGCAGAAAATACTTTCCAATAATTCGTCCAATCCTGAAGCAGTGATTTTTATGCTATCAGAATAAAAAACTTATTTATCGTTGGAAAAAATGTGTTGATTGTAATGGTTCCCATAATAAAGATGTGTTTGAGCCTATGATGATTTAAAATTCACGGTCTGAAACCAGAATTACTTTTGCACCAATCTAATACCAACACAGAGGTCTCTGACAGAGCTAATTCTTTCTAATATGATTTGCTATCTCTTCTGGCATATTCTCCCCTTACGACAATTTTCAGAAAAGTTTTTCCGCCTCTTTTCTTCAATAATCTTCCATATGAATTTAAAAATAATTCTGATAGTTCTAGAAACAAAATTCTGCTGATATTTTGGGTGGAAATTTCATCAAGTCTACAAATTTGCTACAATATAGATATTTTCATAATAATTTGTTTTCTCTTTCAGAAACCTGGCATATTTCTCTATGTGTACAGCTTTTCAAATTTTAATTCACCTAATTTAACTTTAGCAAATTTGTTGAGGTGTTTGAACCAGAGTGCCTCCATATTGAACAGGGGTGTGGTAACAAGACTGAGACCTGCTGGGCTGCATTCCCAGAAAGTTAGGCATTCTGAGTCACAGGATGAGATAGCAGGTCAGCACAAGATACAAGACCTTGCTGACATTAACAGGCTGCAGTAAAGAAGCCGGCTAAAACCCACCAAAACCAAGATGGCGATGAGAGTGACCTCTGGTCATCCTCACTGCTACACTCCCAGCAGCACCATGACAGTTTACAAATGTCATGACAATGTCAGGAAGTTACCCACTATGGTCTATTTTTATTTTCTGAGAGGTAGTCTTGCTCTATTGCACAGGCTGGAGTGCAGTGGCACAAATCTCAGCTCCCTGCAACGTCTGCCTCCCGGATTCAAGCAATTCTTGTGCCTCAGCCTCTTCAGTAACTGGGACCACAGGTGCGAACCACCATGCCTGGTTAACTTTTGTATTTTTAGTAGAGACGGGGTTTCACCATGTTGGCCAGGCTGGTCTCGAACTCCTGACCTCAAGTGATCCACCCACCTCGGCCTCCCAAATTGCTAGGATTTCAGGTGTGAGCCATGGCGTGGGAACCCCTATGTGGTCTAAAAATGAGGATCCATCCCCTGTTTAACACATAATCAAGAAATAACCGTAAAAATGGGAAACCAGCAGGCCTCAAGGCTGCTCTGCCTAGCGGGTAGCTATTCTTTATTCCTTTACTTTCTTAGTAAACTTGCTTTCACTTTATTCTATGGATTCACCTCAAATTCTTTCTAGCACAAGATCTAAGAACCCTCTCTTGGGGTCTGGATCGGGACCCCTTTCTGTTAACAAATTTACAAAATAAAAGCAGTCATTAAGACACCACAAAATAGCAGTCATTAAGATACCACAAACACCCCTGAAGTTAATGGTTGTGCCAGATATAAAATTATCTCACCATGTACTTAATTACCTTTTGAAAACTTACTATCTTCAATCACAACCATTGAATCCATTGATAGTAAAGACATGGCTAATTTTAAAACTTTAAGATAAGGGTTGACAGCAAAGAGACGAGGGAATTTTGGGGGGTGATGAAACTATTTTATTATTCATTGTGGTGGTAACTCCACATCTGTATGCACTTGTCAAAACTCACAAACATACTATATGCTAAAAAGGTAAATTTTGTGTTAAGTATACATTAATTTTAAAATGTTTAAAATATTGTATGAAGCACTTTAAGATTCTAATTTTAAATATGGGTTTTTATAGAGATGCAAATGAGCCTACACTTACACCTCTTCTGTGGGCAACGAGTACACAATGCCATCACTTTCAAAGAAACATTAAAATACCGACCAAATGTGCACCGAGAAGCACATACAAAATACTCCTGGAAGCAGTGCTTGAAATAATAGTAAAAACAAACAAACAGCCGGGCGCAGTGGCTCAAGCCTGTAATCCCAGCACTTTGGGAGGCCGAGACAGGCGGATCACGAGGTCAGGAGATCGAGACCATCCTGGCGAACACGGTGAAACCCCGTCTCTACCAAAAAATACAAAAAAAACTAGCCGGGCGAGTTGGCGGCGCCTGTAGTCCCAGCTACTCGGGAGGCTGAGGCAGGAGAACGGCGTGAACCCGGGGGGGCGGAGCTTGCAGTGAGCTGAGATCCGGCCACTGTACTCCAGCCTGGGCGACAGAGCGAGACTCCGTCTCAAAACAAACAAACAAACAAACAAAAAACAGGAAACTACCCAAATGTCAAGCAAAAAGAAAGGAGATGAGCTGCAGTATATTCATATAATAGAAAACTAAAAACAATAACATAAATCAAGTATACAGGCAGATGCACTAGTAGGGACGAATTTTTTTAAAAGTATACAAAGTGTGACATCATTGATACTAAGTTCAGAAACAAGCAAAATTAAACAGTATAATATCAAGGGATATTTTATATGGTAAAAGCATACAGAAAAGCAAAAGGATACTGAAGAGAGATGTACCTGAGGCACAAGTATGGGATGTAACACAGGGTTATATGGGGGCTTCAAAAATATTGGTAATGACTGGTTTCTTACACTAGATGGTCTTATTATTATATAGGTGTCTGCTTTATAGTTTCTAAAGTGCATATATGAAATATTTCACAAATATTATTTACTTATTATTTCACAAATAAAGTATGTAAAATTTAAAAGAAAACCCAGACTTTTTGGCAATTAAAAAGAAGTCTTGACTAGGAGGAATAGAAAACAAGCAAATATAAGAAGTAAAATGTAAAAATTTGTAATAAACAAGGACAACGACAGAACTGATAAATAATAGATAGGACTGACCAAAAAAGGCTCAAAAACAGGGTAACTTATTTTGTTCAAAAAGACTGGAGGTTGAAACAATAGTAAGAATCCAGGAAGAGTAGCAACACATTTTTTCTCCCATATGGCCACTTTACTAGCCACACACCCAACTCCTCATGCGACGGGGGGGAGGGGATCAATTCACTTCTTTACTCCTAGAGAAGGTTGATGTCCTCAGAAAAGACAGGAGTTTAAAGGAAGCAGAGATGATGCCTTAAGAAAAAAATGAAAACAAATGTAAATCGGTTTAAAACAGATTATTCTAAAAAGAAGGAAAAGTAAAAGAATTGGGAGAGAAGGTACTTGAGGAGAAAGCCAAGAAGAAGAAAGCATAACACATTAAGGCAATAATTTTGTGACATTAGATGGCTGGGTAGGTTTTCCTTTGCATATGGTTAGCTAAGTTTTTAAGGAGAAGAAGCATAACTGGAACTAACAAATTACACCCTATTTAAAAGGTATCAACTAGATGAAGGTATCAGTATCTCAAAGGGGTTGTGAGAAAGATCTAATTTGCTTCATGCTGAACAGTGGTAGGGCAGTTTCTGGGCAAAAAAAAAAAGTCTAGTTCCCCCCACACCCCCACCCCAAAGTTCATCGAGGGCTTTTTTCTAAGGTTCAAGGAAAATAGGGCTTAAGTTAAATTAAGACTATTTAAATTAAAATTTAACAACAATACATTTCATCTTTCTGCAACACTCAAATGCAATTGGCTCTAACTTTATTGTTTTGTTTTCACAACATGAGTTTAAATCTACATTTGGCAGTAGATTTCTCTGAAATTGAAGTTTATATTGAGTTATTGTTTGAAGACACAAAGGGAGTATGGAGAAAAGTATCCAAAAAAACAAAACAAAAAACCCTTTTTATTGGCGGCAGTAGTAAGGGTATTAAGTCAATTTCTTCCACAAATACATAGTAGACAAGATACAGCTAAAGTTAGATTTGAGCCCCTCCTCTGCCAAATAACTACATATGTGATTAGGCACCTCACTGAGCTTTTCTTAGCCTGTTTCCACATCTTAAAAACCATCAATGACTAGCTTATTCTGAGGGCTAAAAACAGAGTTAATACACGCAGAGAACCTGGCACAAATTCCAAGAAGCAACACCAGACTGAAGAGCCCTAGATCACCTATCCCTCCAAATTTTTTATCTCCAACTTTATATGTCACAAGCATTTCACTTTCATAACAACAGAAAATGAGCTGGCTCTTATCCAAAAGTCCCAGCCTTGATGATCAATTATTTCACTACCTCAGGTTTATATACACTGGCCCGCAATCCTACCACTCAGAGGCAATTGTGTAATCTGACTTTTGTGGTAATAGCGATACTGACTTCCATTACTAGAACAGGCTTCTCTAGGAATATGGATTGAAAGTTTGGTAGCCAATGATTTCTATGGGCAGATCCCAGTAATCTTGTCAATAACCTAATGAGTTTCAATCCATTTACACACCTTACTTTCGAGTTTTCATTTTATATTAAAAAAAAATTTTTTTTTAATTTTTTTAACTCACAAGTTTACCCACAGGTAAAAGAAGACAAGTAACCATGTTTTCTCTCAGAAATATATGTTACTATCAAACTCTGGGTGCCAAGCAAGTAACTAGTGAACATCTTACATGCTTTCATTTTTCCTTTCCTACACAACTTCATATATTTTATACTATCTTCTACTTTCCTACAGAACTTGACCTATTAGGACAAGTGATTTAAGACCAAAAGATCAAAACATAAGAATATTAAGTAGTCAAATAATTAACAGTAGCTGAGTAGCTCAAGAAGACAAACATTCGTCAGAAAGGCTGGCTGAAAAAATATTAAAGTCCTCTAAGAAGAATACTTATTTCCACATACAACAGAAAACAAGGAGACGATATTGCGCATTTTGTTTCAAGCCTTCCTAGAAACACCGTACGTAGAATGTGACTTTCAGCCCTATGTAGGGAAAGGGTAAATATATAAGAACCTGGAAGAAAGCTTTGAAGTGAGCATCCTCTTGAACGGTAGTGTTCTGATCACTTGGGAGGAGAGGGAACAGGCTCTGAAGTCTCACCCTTTCACAAATCACCTTGTTAGGATGGCCAGGTAGAGATGCTGAATTGGCCCCGGGAGATATCTGGGAAAAAGAGGAAGAAAAGGATAGTTCATGGCTAGCTGCACCAATGTGGAGAATCATGCCTATGAAGGATAGTCTGGATTTTCTAGGTATTTGATGATTCTGCTAGCGAAGACAGGAAAGAAATTAAAAATTAATTTTAAACATCAAAACACAAAGATGGCAAAGGTTGCCTCTGGCAATGGATCTCTCTTGTGAAAACCGTTGGAGGCAAAACAGCACAGCCCAAGAACACCACGTCCTTCCTGTTTCCCAAATACCTATTGCTAACTTCTTCTGTTGGTGTTAATTCTGAAATCCTAAAGGACAGACTTCATGCTAAGAAAACCCAAGGTAAAATTACGTATCTTAAGTACAGAAAGGTTAAGTGGTTGCCTGGACCAAGATTAATACTTTTTCTCATTCTGTTTTTTAGTTAACCTTCCAAAATAATCATGTAAAGGAAGATGACAGATTTAACAATATTTGTGGCAAATTTTCTATAGCAATCATGTTTCACCGCGGAAATCTCAGCTCTATTTAACACAAACCTAATGACCTTCCTAAGGAATAAAGGACACAATCATAAGCACAAAAGTAAATGATTGCCACGTTTCAAATGCTTGATTTGGCCAATGCGGTGGTCACACCTGTAATCCCAGCACTTTGGTATGCCAAGGTGGGAGGATTGCCCCAGTATCTACAAAAATTAAAAAACAAAAATAAATGTTTGACTTGATCATGGGTTAATCCCCTTAAATTCATATGTAAATATACTTACTCTGTAACATTAAAAAAATCATGAACATAATGTGTTTCACTGTGCTGTGACAGTGAATTCTTCTTGGGGGGTTAAGGCTAGTGGTCCCTTTTGTCTCTACACTAAAAGTTATATACTTTAACACGGTCTTCTTTTTAGAGTTTCATTGCCTCATTCGTTCACTCAACCCTACATTTAAGCGTCTATTTGATGACAGGCACTAAACCAAAAACAACGGCATTGTTTCCTACTTTCAAAAAGTATATGCTATAAAAAAGAAACAGAAGTAAATCACTGCATGATTTAAGTATTATGGTAACGGTAGGCACTAGGTGCTATGAAGTAGCAGCTGCCAAGAGACAGTAGTGTAGCCAGGGAACTGCAAAACATTCAGCATGGCTAGACAGTAAGGAAGCAGCCAGAAACCGATCATAAAATGAAATGCTAATTATATTAATATCCCTGCTGTTAATATATTAATATCCCTACCTTCCTTAGCTTTTTAATAGTATTTTGTTTCTGGTTTGCTATGGACCTAGTAAACACATAACTGTGCCCACTGGTAAGAGTAAAAATACTTCCAAAGACTCACCTAGAAGTGAAAAACAAAGAACTTGAAAACAGGAACTTTAGAATTCATTAGTTTTCTGTATAGAATGTTCTGATCTCTATAGTGCAAATATGAATGTGCTATCCTTTACCATTATGCAGAAGTATGCATTGCTGAATCAAGGCGTATTTACTGATTGATTCCTACAAGCCAAGAATTACATTAGGAAGAGTACAGACACAGGCCAAATGCAGTGGCTCATACTTGTAATCTCAACCCTTTGGGAGGCCCCAGTGGGAGAAGAGCTTGAGTACAAGAGCTCAAAACTAGCCTGGGCAACATAGAGAGAATCCCATCTCTACCAAAATAAATACATAAATAAAAATTTTAAAAAGTTAAGTTAGCGTGGCATGGTGGCACACTCCTGTAGTCTTAGCTACTCAGGAGGCTAAGGCAGGAGGTTCACTTGAGCCCAGTAGTTTGAGGTTACAGTGAGCTATGACTGCAATACTATACTCCAGCCTGGTCAACACGGTGAGACAGTTTCTAAAAATTAGTAAATATTTGTTAATCTAATAAGATATAAAGATAAAACATGGGCCCTACCCTGAAGAAGCTTATTCTAACAATTTTTGAAACCCAGATGCAAGCAGCCAACCATAATATATTTAAAAGCCATAAAAATAGGGGAAAATTATGAGTAAGAGTTCTGAGTTAATGTGAAGGTAAGAGTTAAGATTTCATAGAAAAAGGAGTATTTCACATTCCTAACTCAATCTAAGGAGGGCTTTTGCCACTCTCTCAAAATGGTTGGTTTCTTTCTGCATCCTCTTGAGCTTTTCATTTGCTCATTATGCATCTTTTGTAGGATGTTATCCTACGGCCATCCTGCCTTCAACTATCATGCCCAAAGGAGTCTTACAAAATTGCTAGTACAAGTAGCTGGCTGGGAAAAGCCAAATCAAGGTCCTGTTTCTTCTCCTTCAGTCCTTGTTCCTTTGAAATCTTAAGATCTTGGTCAGAGACAAATGAAAAACTGGCCAATCTGGTCCCTGTGGCCATAATTTTTAGGCACATTCCCACCTACTCACAATAGTTTCCTTTGATCAGAAGCTCCATTTGTCTTAAAAAGGATGGACCAATATAATGGAGAAAAGCTATATTCAAATATAATGGGAAAAAACTATATTCAAATACAATGGAGAAAAGCTATATTCAAAGTAAGTCTGGGACAAAACCATAGATGGGCTTGATTAAAATGAGGTACAATTTTATTTTACTACTAGGTAAAATCAAATCACACACACACATTTTGTGTGTGTGTGTGTGTGTGCGCGTGTATGTATGGGACAGGCAGTCCCATACATAGGCAGCCCAAGATTACCTCTGGTGTACATCTATACAACCCCCTTCCCCATGTGCGCAGGCAGGGCTGTGAATGTGATGTATTTCATTCCCATGATTAGGTAAAATCATATGACAAAGGTGGAGAGGTGTTCAGATGTAATGAAGATTCCAAGTCAGGTAAATTCAAGTTAAAGAGAGACATTATCCTGGGTGAGCCTGGGCCTGACTTAATCAGAGAAAGCAGAACTGAGTCCTTCCCAAGAGATTCTCTTGTCAGTTCTTCAGACTAAGCTGCTGTAAGAAGGCATGCGAAGGGGCTTGCATGTGGCAGGGGCTTGAGGGTAGCTTCCAGGAGCTGAAAGCAGTCACCAGTTGACAGCCAGCAAGAAAATGGGGGACCTCAGTCCTATAATCACAAGAACCACACTCTACCAGTGAACTTGGAAGGAGTAACGGATGAAATCACAGCTCTGGGCCGGGTACAGTGGCTCACACCTGTAATCCCAGCACTTTGGGAGGCCGAGGCAGGCAGATCATGGGGTCAAGAGACAGAGACCATCCTGGCCAACATGATGAAACCCCATCTCTACTAAAAATACAAAAATTAGCTAGGCGTGGTGGCACACACCTGTAATCCCAGCTACTTGGGAGGCTGAGGCAGAAGAACTGCTTGAATCCGGGAGGTGGAGGTTGCAGTGAGCCAAGATCGTGCCACTGCACTCCAGCCTGGTGACAGAGCAAGACTGTCGAAAGAAAAGAAAGAAAAAAGAAAAGAAAAGAAGGAAATCACAGCTCCTGCAAGGTAAGGCCCTGGACAGGGAGCCCAGCAGCTAACCCATACCAGGACTCCTGATTCATGGAAATTGTGAGGAAATATTTGTGTTTTAAACAAATAAATGTGTGGTAATTTGTTACACAAAACAGAAAACAAAACGTATATGTATATAACTTGAATAAAAATTATTGTACCACAGTGAAAAAAAGTTGTTCTCCAGAATTTTGGCTACACTGATTTGATTACAAAGGATATAAAAATTAACACATTTTTATTTAAGCAGTATAACAGGTTTTAAAGCCTCAATCTGGTAACAGCTGGCTTCATGCCAGAAACTGAACTGGGCTCTTCCATTTTTATACACTGAATATCAGGTTTAACAGACTTGCTTAAAGTCACACACCTCAGAAATATCAAAACCATAATCTGAACTTAAGTCTATCAAATTCTAAGGTTCATACTCAACCCACTAAATCACCTTCTACTTTAAAGTAACATTCTTTATAATCTAGTTTGATTAGTAAACATCAACTATTCCATCAGGCCTATTTAAAACCATTTTTAGTACTTAAAAATAAACTTGTTTCCTGAAAACTGATATAATTTTATTTTTCTTTAGGCTGGCATTACACATTTGTTAACTTCGACTTTCTCTCAGATTGCAACCTGTATTTAAAAAGTCCTGCCAAGGAAACATCCTGAGACCAGATTAAGTCTGCAACTCCCAAAACTTATCATGTTTAATGTCTATTTCCGTATAATCATATGACTAACTCATTAAGCATAACTGAGAAAACCCTATTTCACAAGACTAAAGTTTATAGAAAATAGTTTAACCTTTTAAGCATCAACACTACTATTTTAGGACATCCTTTGTTTAATCTGGCCATTCTGTGTTTTGGTAACATAACCAACAACTTAACTTTTCTTGGAGACTGTAGGAATTATTAGTAATTATCGCACTAACATTAGCACTTAGGACAAGACACTGTCCCAAAACATTTAAAATTGCTTCTGACAACAGCATCCTTCTTCGTTTCTTTTTTTTTTCTCCAATAAAAGTGAGAGAGAGGATACAGATACATGACTTCTAAGCCAGTATGACATAAGGTACTTCTACAAAATAAGGTGTTCACAAAGGCCCACACAGCCTTCTTCAGCATACCAATTGGTCGGTCAAAAGCACTAAAATCACAGTCTAAACGATGAAAACAAAACATTAGATGAGAAGTCAGGTGCTTAGTGTCATCTCTAGCTACAAGTCTGGGTATCTGTAAAATGAAGTCAAATCCAGAATTCCAAATATTCTCACCACTTCCATGATGGCAACTGTTAATCTCTTGGAAGTAATTAGGTAGATTAATAGTTTTAAAAAAAAATTTTTGAATCTCTAATATTTAAACTGATGAATTATCAGGTTATATTCCAAAATATGAGAAAAGCCACATGCATCAGTATGGTCACCACACCCCAATAGTAGCGACAATTTAAAAGGTAACTAGAAGCAACCTAAATGTTTAACAAATATTTGCTAAGTAAAATTACGGTACACTTGCTTCAACTATGCAGCCATTAAAAAGTAGCAACCAGAAACACTACTACTTGGGGGAGGGGAAAATTATTTAAATGCTATGATCGTAAGGTAGGGTTAAATATAAACAGGACTTCATAAATTCAAGGAAAAAATTATCTTGGAATATTAGGAAGGGAAACAGAAAACTCCCTATAAAGATTAAAGAGTAGCCAAATCAATGAGGTGACTTGAGCATACCCTCAGGAGAACATGTATAATAAGCTCCATGTCCTGTTCAGCACAATGTCACTAACACCTAGAACAGTACATGGCACATAGCAGGCATTCAACTATTTATTAAAATAATAATCTTTCAAACTGTAAGCAAATGATATACAGCCTGCCTTTCTCATTTGTGTAACAAGTTTCTTAGAAATCTGGTTGGCAATGAGACAAGCTACAAGCTTTGATCAAGGAAGTGATCTGATGCACTACCTGCAGATCACCATTAAATGAAGACAGTGGTTGCCCAGTAAGTCCACCCCATCCTGCTGAGGCAAAATAAATCATTGAGCTACTGATGCATGCTGTGCTCCTTGCTGGGATTTTGTTTCCCTGTTCTGAGAATAAACTAGACCGAAAAGTCACCTTTCCTTTGAGAAGAGTTCTATCACTGGGCCTAAAACAAAACTATTTCCTTGGCTTCTGTTTTCTGGGAGTAGAGTTCTCTGAAAGGATTTTGATAGTGTGGAGCAGGGGTACTCAAAGGCCCCGGTGGCATTCTTCAAAGCCAGTCCAGGAGAGGACCCTGGAAGCAGGAATGGGGCTGTGCACCCTTGGAGTTATGCAAAAGGTAGGCCTGGATGGGCACAGGGATCTTTGGGGGATGACAGAAATGTTCAAAATGTAACAAAAATAATCTAATTGAATGGAGTGAATTTTATGGTATGTAAAACATAACTCAATAAAGCTCCTTTAAAAAAAAAAAAAAAATTGGCCGGGTGCGGTGGCTCAAGCCTGTAATCCCAGCACTTTGGGAGGCTGAGACGGGCGGATCATGAG
>NW_012114944.1:706288-709639 GCF_000951035.1 Colobus angolensis palliatus
TTCCATATATGTGTGTAACACACACATATATATAACACACACATATATATACACACATATATGAAAAAGAAAAATATATCACACACACACATATATATATATTTTTTTTTTTCTTTTTTTTTTGGGAGATGGAGCTTCGCTCTTGTTGCCCAGGGTGGAGTGAAGTGGCACAATCCTGACTCGCATGATCCTGACTCACTGCAACCTCCGCCTCCCAAGTTCAATCAATTCTCCTGCTTTGGCCTCCAGAGTAGCGGATTACAGGTGCTGGCCACCACACCCAACTAATTTTTTGTATTTTTAGTAAAGACAGGATTTTATCATGTTATCCAGGCTGGTTTCGAACTCCTGACCTCAGGTGATCCACCATGCCTGACCTAAAAAATAATTTTCAAAAGCTAATAGGTAGTATTAGGAGAAAACCAAGGACTGGTACTATGTGGGTGAGGATGTTCATTACTGCCCAGCACTGTGACAATCATTTCTAAAAAGAAATTATTTTTCCCATTCTTGAGTTTAGGGAAACAAACTGGACCCATCTCTTTCTGGGAGCACAGCAAAAATAGGGTCTGTGAAAACAGCCTAAGGCTCCCCTACTTCCTTTCCCCAGTCCACAATCCCATAAGGTGATAAAAAAGAAGGAAAAGGGAAAAGAAAACAGATACAACTAAAGAAATCCTCTTTCCATTACACACAGAATGCAGAAATAAAGTGTAGGAAAAATAAGAGTGAGATATTTTAAATAAACTTTCATTTCCTTCCCTTCCAAAATCTAGATTTGCCTACACAAAGATTTTTCTCCCCTCAAAAAAGTAAGTCTAAAATTGTTTTACTTAGGTTGGTTACCACAAAGAATTACACAGAAATGAAAAATATTTAGACCACAAAAGTTCAAACCAATAAAAAATTTTATACACACACTCTCCCCTCTCCCTCTCTCCAAACACACGCACACGCACACACATATAATTACTTACACAATAACTGTGGGTTTTACAACAGTTGGAAAAAAGAGATACGACCGAGTTACGATTTCATTAAATAACAATCATAATTCAAATACGTATTGCTTGCCTGCCATATGCTGGATGCTGTGACTACAAAATGGGAAAATGAAACAGTCCTTACCCTTAAAGTGACTCAGTCTAGTGAGGGACAATTAATAACAGGAACTCCAAGAGAATAATAGGTAAGAGGTAAAAAGTTCAGATCCTTAAAAAAGGGAAAGATCTAAGGCAGGCAGGCTCCATGGCAAACACCTGTAGTCCTAGTTACTCAGGAGGCCAAGAAAGGAAGATCACCTGGGCCCAGAAGTGCGAGTCCAGAATGGACAACACAGCAAAACCTGTTTCTGGAAAAACTAAAATTAAAAAAAATTTTTTTAAAATGAAAAGATGTTAGAATTGGGAAAAGAGACTGTGTACATGACCCCTCTTCTTCATCTGTTTATTCTAAATTTCTCTAATTTACTATATAGAGTTCAAGTATTAATGCTTTATCTCCTGTAGATAACGTCGTATTAGGTAACGTTTGCTGATGAACTAGACAAGAACTATACTGTTCAAATCCATGTTTACAATCTGTTCGTTCTTTCTAGAGAAAAGGCTGAGTTAAATAGAGCAAAATGGAAGTGAAAACTGTCTGACATGTTTTCTTAGCAGGAAAACAAACACGAAACAAGTAAGTACACCCGGACGCAATGCAACAATCAAGACTAATTAAGAACTACCTTTCCAGCAAGATGAATTACAAAATGGTGGTGGCCTAAACCAAACTAGAGGTGGTACAGAGAAATAGGTGGAATAAACTAGACGACATAATCTTGACCAATAATCTTTCCATATTGATCAAGTACCTAATCATTTCAGAAATTTTTGTAAGAACTTCTCACCCACACTTTCCACTCACAGCCTCAAAAAAAGAAAGTGAGCACAAACAGAAACAGCCTAGGAATGTAACATGAATTAACGAAAAGCCTCATCCAATGCTATTGGCAGACAACAGATCTACACCCTACATTATGAGCGAACAGATTCAGTTATGTCTGACTATGCCACCTTGTTTACTCTTCATCAAAAATTAGGTTATTTTAGTAGAGAAATTTCTCAATACTGACCCAGGGTAATACCTGACAATTTAACTATAAAAACAGGATGGGCTTTTAAAGCCCAACAAGTATGGAAATACGAACTACCTTCTAAAATCACAGACGAAGTCAGAGGTGGAAAACCCGCAGATTATATATAAGTCCAACTTTTTTTATATTTTACAGATGAGAGCCTGAGGTGCACATGACCAGTCTGTCGCAGAACTTATTCCTATACGATCTAAGGCCTTCAAATCTCTTAGAAATAAGTCTCACAGATATATTATAAAAACCAACTTAAAATTGAATGAACAATGCATGATTAGTACGTTTGCAAAAGGTGAAATATACCAGTACATGTCTAAACTCCAGAGAAAGGGGATACAATTCCCAGGTAAACTTCCAGTCAGAAATTTCATTTTTTTATTCCAAGTGTGTCCCAGCTTCACACACCTAATGACATCTATATGCATTTGGTTTCGTATTGTCACCTCTACAAAAGTTCTATTTCTTCCATTACACGGTGTTCCCTGAAGATAGGAACAATTTTACTTTTACTCCAACTGTCCCTATAAAAGGGAACTTTTTTGAAAGCCTACATACAAGGGTTGCTTGCTATTGAAAGAAATTTATGGTAAATGTTCAAGTATAACAGCACTCGCAATCAAGGCTGAATAGGATACAGCAGACTTGCAACTCTAAGGTAACAACTGTATTATGAGCTTTGAATACATTTAAGTTTTCATATATTAAGTCCACCTCTTAAGAAAAAAGAAACGGCAAGTCATACGATGGTGGCGATAATTACATGTGTGTGTTTCTACTTTCGGTAGAAAAATTAGCATACCCAACTTTTACTGAATAATAGCATACATCAATTTTGCAACACAAAGAAAAATACTGTACCTTACAAGCCATACAGACATAAACAAAAACTTTTTTTTTTGGACCTCAATAACCTGAAATACTCCCGTTTCAAAAACCAACCTCTCTCACGCTTCAGCTCTGAAAGAACTTTCATCCCCTGAGAACAAAACGCAGCCTGTCCAGAAACCCACGGAAGTAGAAAGACGCCCGAGAGGACCCTTTCGACCGGGTTCCGCGTTCTCCTGGGTGACATCATTTCACCTGCGTCTCGACAGAAAGGGAGGGAGCGAGGAAGCGAGACAGCGAGACCATCTGCCGGGCAGTGGGCCGGCGGCTCCCGGAGCTAAGACCGCGCCTCCTCGCCGCCGCGGGAACAAAGAGCGCCGGGCGGCCGGACC
>NW_012114944.1:709739-710054 GCF_000951035.1 Colobus angolensis palliatus
CCAGTACCTGCGAGGGGAGGCTCCGCCCTGCAAGGCAGCTCCCGCGGCTCCTCGCTGGGCCGCCGCCTCCTATTGTGACTGCTCGCCCAGCCCGCGGCCAGCTCGCCAGATCCGCCGTCCGCGGGCCTCCTCACCCCCGGAACCCCGGCTCCAACTGAGGCGCTGTCACTGCGCTTCCTTCTTCCCGGCACCATCACACGGGCCGCGCTAAGAAACGACGGCTGCACGCCCAGAGATGACAGAGTCGCCTAACGCCTCGGAGGCTCCATCCTCTCCGCCCCCGCGCCCCAAACGCCTAGGCCTCGGCCCCGTCCC
>NW_012114944.1:710349-728292 GCF_000951035.1 Colobus angolensis palliatus
GGCCCTCCCACTTCTTGGGTACGGATCGTCCGTCCCACCCTGTCCCCTCGCCAGCACAAACCTAGAGAGCCCAGCGCGCCAGACCGCCGGAGCTCTCCTCCCCTTTTCCCTAGGCTCCGCACCGCGCGCCGAGCCCCCTTTGTTTCCACCCCACGGGGGAAAGGGGCGGGCGGGGCTGCGCGCGGCCCGGCGCACGACTCGGACTAGTTCCGGCAACAGAGCTGGGCGCGCAGCACCACTGCGCAGCCCCGCCCCAGCCGGCCCCCCGCCGCCCTGCGGACGGCAGGGCCCTGTTCCAATTCGTATAAATCATCTCTTCGTAAATTGTTGCTACTGTTCTGTGCCTCCTACCTACAAAACTCCGCAATCAAACAGTAACTAAGCTCACGTAGTTCTTACAGCATAAATGCATTCACGTGGCCCAAAAAGTAGGAATTTTTATTGCAGTACACAAAGGGGTCTCTCAGTGGAGCAAGCAAACAGGTTCGAATCCAACTTGTCCGAGGCTTCAAGTGTGCTGACAGTTGTTCAGACGTCGCTTGGGGAGGGGAAATAAGGACAAAGATTGAAGCCGGCTTGGCTCCTGTGCTGATAATCACGATACAAGAGAGAAAATAAAAATTTCCACAAAAGCACAGTCCATACAAGGAAAAAATAGTAAAGTGGTATCAGAGTTAAGGAGAGAGGGCAGTCAAGAGGACAACATGGAAGGGGTGGGCTTTTCAAAGCAGATACAAATTAGATGTTTCCCACAAGGATGGTGATCATATTTTAGGGTGGTAGAGTAAAATTATTAAGGATCAGTCAACAGAAAACTCGGGTTCTGAGGTTCTTTTGGCATTACTTAAACCAGTCTCTCTCTCCCTCTCTGGGCCTCAGCTGCATCTAGTAGAAAATGGGGGAAATCAGACTAAATGTTGTTTCAGGACCTTCTGAACCTTGGACATTCTGTTTATGAACAACACTATATGGTAATTATTTGTGTACACTTGTCTCCCATTATCAGACTGAGCACCCAGACTCTTGGAACTGTGTAAACCCAAGGCCCAAGCCTAGTGCCAGAAACACAACAGTAGGTGTTTAGCAACTGCTGAATCAAAGTTCCAGCAGTAACATCACAGGTTTTGGAATTCCAGGACAAAGAGAAGCTGGAAAGAGGTATTAGGCCCCTATGAACATATCCACCCCAAACCCATACTCGAATTATGTAACCCAGTTAACCAGCTGGCTCTCTCCTGAAGCAGCCAGTTTGGAGATGATCACATCTAAACTTGTTTTTTGTTTTTGTTTTTTTTCTTTTTTTTCATTTCAAGGTAAAGTGCCAACCATATCTTTAAGTGTATCCAATGTATCCTACTTCTATCCTCTGTATCCCTCACAAATTGCAATGTACTGTGAATTCGCCTTGCATTACAGATCTTCCACTAGAATCTAAGCTTTAAAAAAAAAAAAAAAATCCCTACATAACGCAGACCACCCTGAAGTAGCTTCCTCCAAGCTTGGATAGGACTATGTGAAGAGAGGGGAAAGCGGAGAAGAACATCAGGAAAGGAAAGGGAAATTACATTCGGGAGCTGTCTAATTATAAGAGGCAGATTCCTCAAGTGCTGAACTCAGCAGCAAAAATCTATTACAGTCCTCCAACATTCCTCACCTATAAGCTTCAGCAAATCAAGCTTTCTGAAACTTCTCAAATGGTTACCATCTTCAACAATGCTGTCACAACCCTATATTGGATAGTTTTAAATGTGTACCACAATTTGTTCTTTTTTTTTTTTTTTGAGACAGGGTGCTCTGTCGACCAGGCTGGAGTGCAATGGCTGGATCACATCTCATTGTGGTCTCAAACTCCTGGACTCAGGCAATCCAGGCTAAATTTTTGATTTTTGGTAGAGACAGGTCTCACTATGTTGCCCTGGCTGGTCTCTAACTCCTGAGTTCAAGCAATCCTCCCATACTGGCCTCCCAAAATGCTGGGATTATAGGTGTGAACTACGATGCATAGTCTCTAATTTATTTATTAACCAGAAAATCATAAGCCATGCAAGTAAACACCCAAAGAGTAGGCAGGCTTTTAAGGTGGTGGGCTTTGACAACCTAATGTGGCAGGGGTTAAAGTTATACCAGAGCAGTCACTTAACTACAGGCCAGCTAAAATTTTATTTGGTGTCTGTCCGCAAAGGTGGAAAGTCCCATTGTAGAACTAAGAAAACTTTCTGCAATGACAAAAATATTCTACATCTGCCCCATTGAAAAGGCTGCCACTAGCTAGTGACGTGGCTACTGAGCACTTGAAATGTGGCTAGTCTAATTAATGAATTGTCCAGGATCAGTTTTAAAAGCCACACAGGGCTAAGGGACAGTACAGCATTTGTAAGAAAAGGTGCTTTTGGTAAGACCTTTTTGAGAATTCTGACTCTGAGGCTGCCCTTTAAAAAACTGGTTTTCTTGACAAAAGTGAAAATTGTGAATGACTACTGTTATTCCAGAGGTACCCAAGTCATTTGAGTTCCTTCAATTTTAAAATAAAAATGTATCAAAACACTGCTTACTGAACAGGAAAATGCTGAAGTTCCTTCAGATGGTTCTGGTAGCTATTCAATGGGATTGTTTACTCTGGTGTTCTGCCATTCTAATACATGGGAATAACAGCAGCCACTATTCAAAAACTGCATAGAATTTTAGAACCGATCACCCAGTGAACAAATTCAGCCTATTCTTCAATGCCAAATCTCACCCACTTTTCACCTTGTAAACAATGTGACTCTGCAAATTCTCTTTTATACCATCATGTTTCTCTCTTTGCTGGATTATTTCTAACAGAACACACAAACACACCATTAATTTCTCCCATCTTTAAATCTTTATAGTTAATGGCTTCAGGTTTGTGCTTCTAGTTGCTGTTATTATCCTGTTTAAGAAATATTTCCCTACACTTGGGTCATAAAGACATTTGCCTATATTATTTCCTTAGAATTTTTATTATTTTCTCTTTTCCATTTAGATCTACACATCACCTGGAATTGATTTTTGGTGTTGGTGAGGCGGGAATCAAGTGCTCCCTTCCCCATACGGACATCTACTTGACACAGCATCATATACTGAAAAAGACTTGCCAACTGCTCCTTTGTTTAAAAAACTGGCCACATATGCATCAGTTTGTTTCTGGGTTCAGTAGTCTGTTGCACTGTTCTCTTTATCCCTGTGCTGATCCACACCATCGTCATTACTGCAGCTTTGTAAGACTTCCTTTCATCTGTTATAGCAGGTTGTCCTTCAGAGTGTCTATATTATTTCTGGCCTTTTGAATTTCCATAGGAATTTAGAATCAAATTATTTCAAAAGAAGGAAAGAAAAAAAGACAAGGAAAAAGATGAAATTGCTGGGATTTTCTTGGGGCTGCATTAGATCTAGAAATGAGTTAAGGAATATTGGAAGATTCAATATTGTAAAGATAGCAATCTATAAGCTATTTACTTGAGTCTTTAATTCTTTCAATAATGCTTCATAGTTTTCTGTCAAGGTCTTGCACATTTTAGTTCTTAGGTTTATTCTAGGTTTTTAGTATAATTCAATGATTAATTCTAATAGTTTATCTCAGTTCTTTTGAGTTTTCTATACGCACAATTCTGTTTATATCCTTGTCTACTTGGCAGAAAATCCTGGCTGTTGTATTTCTTTCTTTCCAACATGTACTCATTTTCTTGTCTTAGTGCACTGGCAAGGACCTCTAGCACAGTGCTAACCAGACAGCTTTAGTTTATCCCAAACCTCAAATGAAAAACTGTCGATATTTAATATTTAAGTATGGTGTTTGTAGTTTTGTTTTGTTTTTTTTAAAAAGACCCCTTTAGAAAATTAAAGGAATTCTCTATTTCTAATTTGTTAAAAATTTATACATCAGCCAGGTACAGTGGCTCACACGTGCAATCCCAGCACTCTAGGAGGTTGAGGTAGGCAGATCACCTGATGTCAGGAGGCCAGCCTGGCCAACATAGTGACGCCCCATCTCTACTAAAACTACAAAAAATTAGCCAGGCATGGTGGCACGTGCCTGTACTAGCTACTCGGGAGGCTGAGGCAGGAGAATTGCTTGAACCCAGGAGGCAGAGGTTGCAGTAAGCTGAAATCGTGCCTTTGCACTCCAGCCTAAGCAAGAGAGACTCTGTCTCTTCAAAAAAAAAAAAAAAAGAAAAACAAATTCGTAAATGGATGTTTGATTTTCTGAAAAACTTCTGTATCTACAAGTTAATCATATGATTTTTCTGTTAATATGTGAATTTGATTGGCTTGGGGGTGTTCAACCAAATTCACATTCCTAATCAGCCCATTTTAGGCTTACTGTATTGCTCTAAATGGTTGATTTGGTTTGTTTAGAATTTCTGCTTCTGTGTTTTCAGTGAGATTACCTGTAATTTTCCATTTTTGTAATGTCCCTGTCAAGTTTTGTTACAAAGACTTACGCTAGCTTCAGAAAATGAATCAGGGAGTACTGGCTTGCTTTCTATTCTCTAGAAATGTTTCTTTAAGACTGGTGTTATACCTTCTTTAAATGTTTAGGAAAATTTGCTGGTCGGTTAACTGGACTTGGAGTTAAATTTCCTTAGATATCCTGTTTTTTCTTTGTTTCTAATTAAGGCAAAACAACTGTAATCTTAGAAGATATATATATATATGTATTATATATATGAATGAAAGATCTCATTCTGAAATTCACTATCTGCTTCTAGAAAACCATTTCCCAATCTTGTGAATTTGAAGGCTACTGCTGCTACAAATAAATTTTAAAACACATTACATAAACAATAATCATAAACAAATTTAAATACATGCTAGTTAATAGTCTGTCAAATGGTAAATATACAGTTCATTTTTGTGACCAGTTTTGCATTTCTAGACATTAAGGAATATCGAAATAATGGTTATCTGAAGGATCTTTTTACAAAAAAGGTGACTGTGGGTTACAGGCTATCCTCCTTATCCCTCTACATACTTGTATCGTAACACCTTACAGCATTTATCAAATATCTGTTTCCTCCTATTAAACTGTAAGCTCCTCAAGTCTCAGTTCTGCTTTGTTTGTATATCCCTGACACCAATGTTGGGGGGCAGAATGGATGACGGAAAATGCACAAAAATGGAAAGAGGACCATCTCCTATTTTAAGGCATTGAAAGGGATGATTCAACAGCTACAGATAAAGAATCACTTGTCCAAATGCTGAAGAACTATTCACACGGAAGGAAATGTCAAAGGAGGTGCTGGGTAAAGAATGGCTTACCTGCTGGAAGTTCTGGACCTCTGCTAATGAGAAGGCAGTTTCCCATTGGTTAACACCGTCAGTACCGTTCTGCCATCACATCCACATCCAAGTATCCTGACTATAATCTCACTCCAACCTCTATCTCTATTGCCGAGTTAGTGGCCTCTCCTGTGTGTTCTAAAATAGCATTAACTATTCTGCCTTCCAACTTTGTATTTACTTGACACTTCTGCCCAATAAATAGTAAACTTCTTGAAGCCAAGGACTAAGTCTCACCAAATCTGGCAAGAGGTTAGCACATGCCAAGTGCTTAATAAATAGTTCAATTAATGATATGTAAATATTTCACAGCAGTGGTTGATTCTATGTTTCTCACTAGCTAAATTCCCAAGGAGAAACGAAGCACAGGAACAATGGAAAGTGGGCAGTGAAAAGAGAGGAAAAGGGATGCAAATAAAATAAATTTCAAAATTTTCCCTGAAGCTAGCTTTGCTGTCATCCCTAAGTTTCCTTTCTTCCTCCAAAACCAGCTAAAAGGATTGAATAACATAAAGCTGCACTGGGCTGGGCGTGGTGGCTCACGCCTGTAATCCCAGCACTTTGGGAGGCTGAGGTGGGCAGATCACTTGAGCTCAGGAGTTCGAGAATAGCCTGGGCAACATGATGAAACCCCGTCTCTGCCAAAAATACAAAAAAAAAAAAAAGATAAAGATAAAGATAAACGGAGGGAAAAGGCATATTGGCTGAACAGCATTTAGGCTACGCAGTATCTACACGCATGCTACAACTTGATCTACTACTGCAAAAAAAATCAGCATAAGCAGTTTCACCCAGAAATGTTAACGCCTATCAAAGCAGAAAAATTATCAGCAGCTGCCGGCTGTAGCAACTAGAGACCAGAAGAGGGCAGCAAAGGCTCACCCAAATCCAAGTCCACTGACAGCCTCCCATATTATATAGCCACTTACCCAGGTTTGGGGTGAAGTGTTAGTCAGATGGCTGTTCCCACAGTGCAGGTGAGAGATGACTTGGAATGAGCCATGGTAGCTGGGATGACAGAGGGAAAGCTCATGGTAGTGAAGGTGTGAAGGGGCTAAAGCAGGTGGACAGTGAAAAGGCATCAGCCAAGAAGGAGTTCAAATGAAGAAACCTAAGTGCCTAGGACAGCCAAGTCAGAAACAGAAAAAGAGAGACCCATACCAATCAGAAGCAGAGAGCCAAGGGCACAAATAAAGCATGCACTGCACATCACAGCACATTCAACCTCTAGAACAGGGGAAACAGGCAGGAGCTGACCCTGAGGTAGGAAGCCTCTACTATATGGCCTGCTGTAACCTAGCATCTTTGCAGCCATGTTCATCCTGTTCTGGAGAACAGACAGCACCTTGGGTTCGACTGTAGTTGCTCCAGCAGCTTCATCTCAGGGGCAATCATATTCTGGTACTACAATTTTACCAAATCCAATGGAGACCCAGAGCACAAAAAAAAGTTAGCCACGTACAGATCTAGGTTATTCTTTTCAACAAAGCCAATTCTTTCTTTGTAAGAGAGGAACCATCTCTGTATTTTTTTTTTAATCCTGTATTACATTTAGGTTGTTCTCAGTGCTTCGCTATTACAAAGGTATTATTAATATTCATACATATAGTTTGGCACGCATTTGAAAATATATCCATAAAAGTACATTTCTAGAAGTAAAATTGCTGGTTCAAACAGTGTGTGATTTTTCTTAAAATTTCAAGATATATTGCTACACTGCCTCCTAAAAGGCAGCATCAATTTTTTGAAACCTGTCACCCAGGTTGGGGTGCAGTATCATGATCACAGCTCACTGCAGCTTTGAACTCCTAGGGCTCAAGTGATCCTCCCACCTCGGTGCTGAGTAGCTGGGGCTACAGGCATATGCCACCACAACAGATTAATACTTGGTTTTTTTTTTTTTGTAGAGACAGGGTTTCGCCACGTTGCCAAAGCTGGCAATTTTTATTCAAAGCAAAGCTAACTGATCACAGTTTGGAGTTGACCCTGGAGGGGAATCAGCAGTTTTCAGGGTACTCCCTGAGGAAAGATAGGCTGGTCCTATGGACAGCAGTAAGCCAAGCCTCAGAGAAGAGAGAAGCCCTGAGGCAGAACTTGGACCAGTATATTTTGAGTGAAGCCATATTTCATATGCAGTTTTAAGTTCTCTTTGTTCTAATGCCCTTCTGTTAAATCCTTTATTAAATATTAATAGCCTAGGAACTAGGCCCAAACTATAGTCTTATTAAATACTAGAGCCTAGGAGCTAGGCCCAAACTTAAGCCAAAGTGACACCAGTGAGAACACCTTAGGGAAGCCAGTGACCAATGGGCCATGGGTCAAAGGACTGGCTGGAAGGACAAGTAGCTTACCTAGGAAGTCCCGGAAATACCTGGAGAGGAAAGTCAGACAAACTGTTCAACTGAAGTTAAGAAGAGCAAGGACTCATATCATTAAGAATTGGGCATTAATGGAAAATGTGATCCCAAAAGTCAGTGAAATGAGGACTTAAATGGGTTATACTTACAAAAGTGCTTCAAGAAAATAAATGATGTTATGCACACGGCTGGGCGTGGTGGTTCACCCCTGTAATCCCAGCACTTTGGGAAGCGGAGGGGAGCGGATCACTTGAGGTCAGTAGTTCGAGGCCAGCCTGGCCAACATGGCAAAACCCTGTCTCTACTAAAAATACAAAAAGTAGCCGGGTATGGTGGTGAATGCTGGTAATCCCAGCTGCTTCGGAGGCTGTTGAGAGAGAAGAGAGAAGAGAGGGAGGGAAGGAGGGAAGGAGGGAAGGAGGAAGGAAGGAAGGAAGGAAGGCAGGCAGGCAGGCAACAGAAGCACAGACAACTAGCTACTTTACTTTTGGGAAGGACAATGAGAAGTCGCTGAAAAATGGGAATCAGAGTCTTAAGAAGTCTGAGATGCAAGAAACATTAGAATGTTGCAGACGAGACTGCCTGAACGTCTTACTATTTCCATTATGTTCAATGAGGAACACTTTCCTCCAGGGAATTCTGGTGGAGCTCAATTACCTGTACAGTCAACAACTTGCTCTAGATGACACACACCCTGCTATAGACATCTAACATTTTGCATTCATGAAATGTGACCAGCTCACTAAAACTGCCAGTGTTTCCACTGATGATAGTTTTAGGATCCTGCCTAACACGACGGGTTTTGCACAGACGTATGTATGATACACGGTACACCTCCACAAACCCTGTATCCTCCTGCCCATGCCACATTGTGTAGGCCTTCCAGACTTTAAGGAAAAGAAGGAAATATATGGGCAGATTCCTAATTTGTACTACAAAACAAATCATAGCATTAAATAAATCCCTTAAGGCAGTACAACTCTTTGTAGAGTAAATATAAAATTTAAGCTTCCATAGGAAGCTTATTTCTTCCCCTGGCTTGCTTGTTCCTGTTGCAATAGTGTCTTGTAAATAAAACAAAATAGACTTAAGAGATGATGACATTTTAAAGACCAACAAAATAATCTCCAATAACCACCACCTCAAAATACCTATCATTACATGGTATCTCTAATCAGATATTTCACAACAAAGCAAAGTGAGAATCTACTGAAAACACAGTGGGCCACATAATCATATACTAAATAAATTCCACGTAGATAAGAAAGGATAATGTAAAATTAATAAAACTTTTAGAAAATACGGGTAAATATCTGAATGGAGACAGATTTCCTAAACCTAAAGGCAATGAAACCCTACAAAAGAACATACCAATAGATTTGTTCCTCAAATTATTTTATTTATTCATTTTTTTTAAGACGGAGTCTCGCTCTGTCGCCCAGGCTGGAGTGCAATGGCATGATCTCGGCCATTGCAACCTCTGCCTCCTGGGTTCAAGCAATTCTCCTGCCTCAGCCTCCTGTGCAGCTGGGATTACAGGTGCCCACCACCACACCTGGCTAACTTTTGTACTATGAGAAGCCATGCCACTAGGGACAAAGGGAAAGCTATGAAACCTGCTGGCAGATCTACAACATGGAAATGGCTGGCAGGATCAACTTCATGATGCAAAAGAATAAGGCAGAACTGAGGCAGGAATGTTGAGGCCTGTGGTTAAGACATCCAGTATGAAAACACCCAATCAGTTTTTATCTCTATCTCTTTTCTTTCAACAACCCTATTTTCTATTACTATTCTCTACAATAAATCAATCACGTTACCAAGAAGGCCTCCACATATAGAAACAATCCTATTAGTCGGCAGTGGACCCTCTCTTTTATTAAGTGAAGGAAGAAACGGAGTCTGAAATTAGTCTAGGAGTAGAATAGTGTTTCCCAGGGGATGGAGGAGGAGGCAATGAGGAGTTACTATTTAATGGGTAGAGTTTCAGTTTAGGAAGATGAAAAAGTTCTGGAGATGGAGAGTGGTGGTAGCTGCACAAAAAGGTAAATGTACTGTATGTACTTAATGCTACTGAACTGTACACTTAAATGGTTAAGATGGTACATTTTATGTTATGTGTACTTTATTACAGTAAAAAAAAAAGTAACTTATGTAATAGGTAAAAATACATGTAAAATCATGTCTAATAAGGGGTTAATATCCAGAATCTATAACTCCCAGAACTGAAGAGCAAAAAAAAACAAAACAAATAAAACCTGATTAAAAAATGGCAAAGGGAAGTATAAATCAAAACCACCATCTCACACTCACTAGAATAGTTACTATAAAATAAAAAATAAATAAATAAATAAATAAAACCCAGAAAATAACAAGTGTTGGCGAGGATTTGGAGAAACTGGAATCTCTCTGCACTGTTGCTGTGAATATAAAATGGTACAGCTGCTATGAAAAACAGTATGGCAGTTCCTTACAAAATAAAAAACTGAATTACCGTATGATCTAGCAATTCCACTTCTGGGTATATATCAAAAAGAACTGAAAGCAGGGTCTTTGAAGAGATACTTGTCCACCCATGTTCATAGCAACATTATTCACAATAGCCAAAAGGTGGAAGCAACCCCAAGTATTTATCAATGGATGATAAACAAAAGGTGATGTATATTACAATGACTTTTTTTTTTCTTGAGATGGTATCTTGCACCATCAACCAGGCTGGAGTGCAGTGGTGCAATCTTGGATCACTACAACCTCTGCCTCCCAGGTTCAAGTGATCCTCCTGCCTCAGCCTCCTAAGTAGCTGGGACTACAGGCACCTGCTAACTTTTCTATTTTTTTTTAGTAGAGACAGGGTTTCACCATGTTGGCCAGGCCGGTCTCAAACTCCTGACTTCAAGTGAACCACCACCTCGGCCTCCCAAAGTGCTGGGATTATAGGCATGAACCACCACGTTCAGCCTTACAAAAGAATATTATTCAGCCTTATAAAGAAAGGAAATTGTGGCATATGCTACAACATGGATAAACCTTGAGGACCTGCTAACTGAAATAAGCCAGTTACAAAAAGACAAATAATGTATGATTCTATTTGTATGAGGTACATACAGCAGCCAAATTCAGAGACACAGAAAGTAGAAAGGTGGTCTTTTAAAAACATGTCATATTATGCCACTCCTTTGCATAAAACCCTCCAGTGGCTTCTCGAAAAAGCAGAATAAAATCTAGACCACTTTCTCTGGCTTACAAAGAACTACATGGGCTGGCCCATGCTCACCTCCCCAAGCTCATCTCATATCATTCCCACTCCGCATCCACCGTGCTTGCAAATATCAGCCTTTTGTTTCCCTCATCTTTCTGGCTTTAGGGATTTTGCACTAGCTGTATTATTTCCCTGAAATGTTCTTTCCATGACCCTGATTTTCACCTGAATTGTTAGTTGAAGGCCATCTTCAGCACCTAATAGAGAGCAGCTAAGTACCCAATTACTTGCATAACATAAATCTTGAAATGATCATGTGATATGGTTTGATATTTGTCCCCTACAAATCTCATGTTGTATTGTAATCCCCAATGTTGGAGATGGGACTTCGTGGGAGGTATCTGAATCTTGCGGGTGGATCCCTAATGAATGGCTTAGCACCACCCGCTTGGTGAAGAGCGAGTTCTCGCTTTGGTACTCCATGAAAGATCTGGTTGTTTAGAAGAGCATGGCACTGGCTGGGTTCAGTGGCTCATGCCTGTAATCCCAGCACTTTGGGAGGCCAAGGTGGGTGAATCACCTGAAGTAAGGAGTTTGAGACCAGCCTGACCAACATGGTGAAACCCCATCTCTGTTAAAAATACAAAAATTAGGGTCAGGTGGGTGGCTCACACCTGTAATCTCAGCGCTTTGGGAGGCCAAGGCAGGTGGATCACCTGAGGTCGGGAGTTTGAGATCAGCCTGACCAACATGGTGAAACCCCATCTCTACTAAAAACACCAAATCAGCCGGGCGTGGTAGCACATGCCTATAGTCCCAGCTATCAGAGAGGCTGAGGCAGGAGAATTGCTTGAACCCAGGAGGCAGAGGTTGCAGTGAGCCAAGATCAAGCCATTGCACTCTAGCCTGGACAACAAGAGTGAAAGTCCATCGCAAAAAAAAAAGGAAGAAAGAAAAGCTGGGCATGGTGGCAGGTGCCTGTAATCCCAGCTATTACGCAGGCTGAGGCAGGAGACTCACTTGAACCTGGGGGACGAAGGTTGCAGTGAGCCGAGAACACGCCACTGCACTCCAGCCTGGGCAACAGGGCAAGACTCCATCTCAATTAAAAAAAAAAAAAAAGCATGGCATCTTCCCACAACTCTCTCTTTCCCTCTTCCTGAGGCCTCACCAGAAACTGATGCAGCACCATGCTTTGTGTAAAGTCTGCAGAACTGCAAGCCAATTAAACTTTTCTTTATAAATTTCCCCACCTCAGGTATTTCTTTATAGCAACACAAGAACAGACTAACATAATCATGCTCAGTGAGAGAAGTCAGACACAAAAGGCTACATTTTGAGATCCTATTTTATGAAATGTACAGAATAGGCAAATTCACATACAGAAATATCAGTGGTTGCTGGGAGCAGGAGGCAAGAAATGTGAAGCATGGGATATGTTTGTTTGTTTGTGTCACCTATGATTTCTTTCAGCAGTGTTTTCTAGTTTTCCTTGTAGAGGTCTTTCAGTTCTTAGGTCTATTCCTAATTTTTTTTTTTTTTGAGGCGGAGTCTCGCTCTGTCGCCCAGACTGGAGTGCAGTGGCCGGATCTCAGCTCACTGCAAGCTCCGCCTCCCGGGTTTACGCCATTCTCCTGCCTCAGCCTCCCGAGTAGCTGGGACTACAGGCGCCCACCACCTCGCCCGGCTAGTTTTTGTATTTTTAGTAGAGACGGGGTTTCACCGTGTCAGCCAGGATGGTCTCGATCTCCTGACCTCGTGATCCGCCCGTCTCGGCCTCCCAAAGTGCTGGGATTACAGGCTTGAGCCACCGCGCCCGGCCTTTTTTTTTTTGCAGCTATTGTAAAAGCAGTTGAGTTCTTGATTTGATTCTCACTTGGTCACTGTTGGTGTATAGTTCAAGTCCCTTGTTTCTTTGTTGACTTTCTGTCTTGATGACCTGTCTAGTGCTATCAGTGGAGTACTGAAGTCCCTCACTATTATTGTGCTGCTCTTTATCTCATTTCACAGGTCTAGTAGCAATTGTTTTGTAAATTTGGGAGCTCCAGTGTTAAATGCAAATATATTTAGGATTATGATATTTTCCTGTTGGACTAATCCTTTTATCATTATATAATGTCCCTCCTTGTCTTTGTTAACTGTTGTTGATTTAAAGTCTGTTTTGTCTGATATAAAGATAGCTACTCCTGTTCACTTTTCATGTCCATTTGCATGGAATATCTTTTTTCACTCCTTTACCTTAAGTTTATATGAGTCCTTATGTGTTAGGTGAGTCTCTTGAAGACAGCAGATACTTGGTGAATTCTTACCCATTCTGCCACTCTGTATTCTTTGCGGAGCATTTAGGCCATTTACGTTCAATGTTAGTATTGAGATGTGAGCTACTAATCTATTCATCACTTTCGCTGTTGCCTGAATATCTTGTTATTTTTTTTCCTTGTGTTATTGTTTTATAGGCCCCGTGAGATTTATGCTTTAAGGAGGTTCTATTTTGGTGTACTTTTAAGTTTTGTTTCAAGATTTAGAACTCCTGCCGGGCATGGTGGCTCGCCCCTGTAATCCCAGCACTCTGGGAGGCCGAGGTGGGTGGATCACCTGAGATTGGGAGTTCAAGACCAGCCTGACCAACATGGAGAAACGCTGTCTCTACTAAAAATACAAGAAATTAGCTGGGCATGGTGGCGCATGCCTGTAATCCCAGATACTTGGGAGGCTGAGGCAGGAGAATCACTAGAACCTAGGAGGTGGAGGTTGCGGTGAGCCGGGATTGCGCCATTGCACTCCAGCCTGGGCAAAAAGAGCGAAACTCTGCCTCAAAAAAAAAAAAAAAAGATTTAGAACTCCTTTTAGCAGCTCTTGTAGTGCTGGCTTGGTGGTGTCAAATTCTCTCAGCATTTGTTTGTCTGAATAAGACTTTACCTTTCCTTCATTTATGAAACTTAGTTTCACTGGATACAAAATTCGTGGCTGATAATTGTTTTGTTTAAGGAGGCTAAACATAGGACCCCAATCCCTTCTATCTTGCAGGGTTTCTGCTGAAAAATGTGCTGTTAATCTGACAGGTTTTCCTTTATAGGTTATCTGATGCTTTTCCCTAATCATTCTTAAGGTTCTTTTCTTCATCTTTATTTTAGTTAGCCTGATGACTGTGTGCCTAGGTGATAATCTTTTTGCAATGAATTTCTCAGGAGTTATTTGAACTTCTCGTATTTGGATGTATAGATCTCTAGCAAGGCCAGGGAAGTTTTCCTCAATCATTCCCTCAAATAAGTTTTCCAAACTTTTAGATTTCCCTTCTTCCTCAGCAACACCAATTATTCTTAGGCTTGATCGTTTAACATAACCTCAAACTTCTTGGAGGCTTTATTCAGTTTATTCATTTTTGTCACACTGGGTTAATTAAAAAGGCCTATCTTTAACCCCTCAAGTTCTTTCTTCTACTTGTTCAATTCTATTGAAATTTTCCAGTGTATTTTGCATTTCTCTAAGTGTGCCTTTCATTTCCTGAAGTTGTGATTGTATTTTATTGATTCTATTTCTCTAGAGATTTTTTGGTCCATACCTTTTTTTTCTTTCTTTCTTTTTTTTTTTTTTTAATGTCAGAGGAAATATCTGGGGGTAAATGGCTGTTGTTTAGATTCTTTTGTCCCATGGGGTGATCCCTTGACATGGTGCTCTCCTCCTTCCCCTAGGGATGAGGTTCCTGAGAGCCAGACTACAGTGATTGTTACTGCTCTTCTGCATCTAGCCATCTAGTGGAGCTACCGGGGTCCACACTGGTAATGGGGAGTGTCTCTAAAGAGTCCTGTAATGTTATCAGTATCCAGGTCTCTCAGTTTTACCATTAGTATCTGCTCTGGTGGAGGTAGCAGGGGAATGAAGTGGACTCTGTGAGGGTCCTTGGTAGTTTTTGTTTAGTGCAGGGACTGGTTTTCTCAAACGCTGGTTGTGCTGGCAATGAAGCTGTAACGTGGACAGACTCAGAACCTCTGGTTAGCTAGGATGTTACAGGCAGTGGAATTTGCTATTATTTTCTCCTTTCTTGGTGCAGAGTTGTTCTTTTATGAGTTGCTGTAATGGCTTCAGTTGGTTGGTCTCCAGCCAGAAGGTAGCGCTTTCAATACAACATGGACTGCCTGCTACTTTGGGGGAATACAAGTTTGCCCTAAGGTCACCTGGGTAAGTATTCTGATTTCTCAGGTGATGGGCGGTGCCACAGAGCTCCCAAGATATTATGTGTTTTGTTTTAGGCTATCAGGACGGATAAAGACCATCAGGTAAGCTACAGGTTAGGCATATCTGAGACTCTCCTTGGGCAGGGCTTGCTGTGGCCACGTGGGTGGGTGGGTGGGGGGGGTCATTCTTAGGCCAGTAAAATTGTGTTCCCTGGGGGATTATGGTTGACTCTGCTGCTTCAAACAGATCATCAGGGAGTTGGGGGGAAGCTGGCAGTGACAGGTCTCACCGAACTCCTGCACAACCAGCAAGGCCGGTCTCACTCCCATCATGGCCCAACAGCACCCTTATATCCAGGCAGCCTTAGAGCAAGGCTGAGATCTTGCCCCAGGCTACAAAAGCCTCTGCTGAGAAAGCAGGAAAGGATTTCAGGTCTCGCCCCTCCCTGCCTGCCCCAACTTCTGTGCCAGTATCTGCACTTTCAGTTTGCCCACTCCCAAATATTGCCCAGGGAAATTTGCACTCAGTCAAAATTATTACAAAGTTAGGCTGCAAATTTTCTCTCCATGGTCCTTCCTCAATTCTAATGGCAGTCTTCCCCAAGGACCCCTGGTAAGATAAAAGTCAGATATGGCTTCCCTGGGGACTAGAAGTGTCTACAGGGCTCTTTCTTGCCGCTGCCTAGATTTTTTTTTTTTTTTTTAGACAGAGTCACACTCTGTGGCCCAGGCTGGAGTGCAGTGGCATGATCTCAGCTTACTGTAGCCTCCGCCTCCTAGGTTAAGGCGATTCTCCTGCCTCGGTTCCTTAAGTAACTGGGATTACAGGCATGTGCCACATGCCCAGCTAATTTCTGTATTTTTAGTAGAGACAGGATTTCGCCACATTAGCCAGGCTGGTCTCGAACTCCTGACTGCAGGTGATCCACCCACCTTGGCCTCCCAAAATGCTGGGATTACAGGTATGAGCCACTGCGCCTCGCCTTGCATCAACTTTTATATTTCATTTGGCTCTCTAAATTCGTATCAGCCCTAGGTAAGGTTAAATCCTTCTCCCATGATTTGGATTTTCAGGTTCCCCAGTGAGGATGTGTGTTTGGAGGCAGACTTTCCTTCCCCCAACCCACTTATTTTGAAGGGTCTGTGAATAACTTCGTCTTTACTGTTATGTTCCTGCGGTAGTTCTTGAAGCAAAAGTTCACGACATGAGTCTCCACACACTGTTTTGTCCATCTGAGTAGAAGCTGCAAGTTAATCCTGCCCTCTTTTGATTTAAAATTACACATCTAGCCGGGCGCGGTGGCTCAAGCCTGTAATCCCAGCACTTTGGGAGGCTGAGACGGGCGGATCACGAGGTCAGGAGATCGAGACCATCCTGGCTAACATGGTGAAACCCCGTCTCTACTAAAAATACAAAAACTAGCCGGGCGAGGTGGCGGGTGCCTGTAGTCCCGGCTACTCGGGAGGCTGAGGCAGGAGAATGGCGTAAACCCGGGAGGCGGAGCTTGCAGTGAGCTGAGATCCGGCCACTGCACTCCAGTCTGGTGACAGAGTGAGACTGTCTCCTAAAAAAAATAAAATAAAATTACACATCTTACTTGAATTCTAACAGTAGGTTAACGTTTATTTTTTATATTTGAACTATTTATCTAAAAATACCAATAATTCTATAGATTAACAATACTTTCATCACTTTTTTTGGTTTTGGAGACAGGCAGGAGTGCAGTGTCTCGGTTCAATACAACCTCCGCCTCTGGGTTCAAGAGATTCTCCTGCATCAACCTTCTGAGTAGTTGGGATTACAGGCGTGTACCACCACACTCAGCTAATTTTCGCTAGAGACAGGGTTTTACCATATTGGCCAGGCTGGTCTTGAACTCCTGGCCTCCAGTGATCCGACTGCCTTGGCCTCCCAAACTGCTGGGATTACAAGCATGAGCCACCACACCCGGCCACTTCCAGCACTTTTTAAATGAAACACTGCTAAACTTTTACAAATCTAGTTCCTATCTTAAGCTAGAGAATCTCTCTCTATCAAGGTACAATCAAGAAACTTGATTTTACAAGGATGAAAAACATTTCACACAAATATGGTAAGAAAAAAAACTGTTAATACTGAAATTCCAATTGTTATTTCTCAGGAGAGAAACTGAATAGAGAGTGCTGTGTTTGTTTTTACAATCAATATGTAAATCTTTTTTTTTTTTTTTTGGAGATGGGGTCTCACTCCATCACCCAGGCTGGAGTGCATGCAGTGGCTTGATCTCCATGCAACCTCAAGTAATCCTCCCACCTCAGCCTCCTGAGTAGCTAGGTATGTACCACTAGGCCCAGCTAATTTTGTATTTTTTGTACACACAGGGTTTTGCAGCTGGTCTCAAACTCTTGAGGTTGAGTGATCCACTCACTTTGGCCTCCCAGAGTGCTGCGGTTACAGGCATGAGCCACTGCGCCTGGCCAACAATCAATATGTAATTTTTAAAAATTAAAAAGAGGCCAGGCATGATGACTCATGCCTGTAATCCCAGCACTTTAGAAGACCAAAGCAGGTGGATCATTTGAGGCCAGGAGTTGAAGACCAGCCTGGCCAGCATGGTAAAACCCCATCTCTACTAAAAAAAAAATACAGGCAAGGTACAGTGGCTCATGCCTGTAATCCCAGCACTTTGGGAGGCCGAGGCGGGCAGATCACTTGAGGTCAGGAGTTCATGACCAGCCTGGCCAACCTGGTGAAACTGTATCTATACTAAAAATACAAAAACTCGCCAGATGTGGTGGTGTGCATCTGTAATCCCAGCTACTCGGGAGGCTGAAGCTGGAGAATTGCTTGAACCCGGGAGGTGGAGGTAGCAGTGAGCCAAGATCACACCACTGCATTCCAGCCTGGGCAATGGAGCAAGACTCCATTTCA